>NW_016107390.1:134792-178751 GCF_001604975.1 Cebus imitator | reverse complement strand
CCAGGAGGCGGAGGTTGCGGTGAGCCGAGATCGCGCCATTGCACTCCAGCCTGGGTAACAAGAGTGAAACTCCGTCTCAAAAAAAAACAAAAAACCGCACATCACCTGGGTTAAATTTCAAATAAAGCCTGTACATCAAAGCCCTTCCAGAGTTTTTTTTAATCTACATTTTCAACGTCAAGCAAAGAAAACCACTCTCTTCTCTGCATACTTTTTACTCTTCCTTTGTGTTTTGCTCTGCGTGGAATGCATTTCTCTGCATCATTGAATGTCTGAATCTTACTCATCCTTCAAGATCACCTCCTGCATGAATGTTCTCTGATTTTCCTCTGCATGCACCTCTTTTGGACTTTGGAA
Organism: Cebus imitator; assembly: GCF_001604975.1. Lineage (NCBI taxonomy): Eukaryota > Metazoa > Chordata > Mammalia > Primates > Cebidae > Cebus > Cebus imitator. Next base: position 178,394 of record NW_016107390.1, on the reverse strand, counting down.
ACCACGTGTCCTACTTTTTTATATTTAAAAAAGATGTTTTTTTATATTTTTTTCATTAAGTGATAAGCTCTTTGCAAATAAGGGACTTGCATCAGATTCATCTTTATGGAGGCATAGGGAGAGCCAAGAACTTTTAATTAGGCAAGTTTATAAGAAATATAAAGACGTCTGGTGGAATAACTTTGAAAAGGTAGATTGGAATCACATTGTGACCCCGGAGTCTCAGTTAAAGGTGGTTGGGAATAATCAGCAGAAGTATAAAAATAGATGTGGTAACCCTGAGAAAGAATATCAGATGTGAAGGGAAAAGATCTATCGCTGGAAGCTCAAGGAACACCACCCTGCAAGTGTTGGATGGACAATGAAAAATCCCTCATGGACACTGGCAAACAGTGGTTGTATGGAATGAAAGACAGTCACAATATTCACACTACACTGGACATGAAAAAAATTTCAGCCCTATTGGTCAGTCACACCAATATGTGGTGCATAAATAAGTTTGATGAAAATGTGGGGTTTTTTTTTCTCTAGAATTGCAAATAGGGTAAGACATCCTTAAAGACTTGTAAACCCTTAATTCAGAACACTAAAATAATTGATTCTAGCATAGGCAACATGGCAAGACCCTCTCTCTACAATTTTTTAATTGGTGGAACATAGTGGCATGTGCCTGCAGTACCAGCTACTTGGGAGGCTAAGTCAAGATAATTGCTTAAATCCAGGAGTTTGAGGGTTCAGTGAACTATGATGGCACCACTGCACTCCAATCTGAGGAAGAGTGAGATCCTGTCTTAAGGAAAAAAAAAGGTGATCCACTCACTGCCATAATTTATTAACAAATGGGGCCTCCTAAACCCGGTAAACCTAAGACATCTACAAATACGAAAATGTCTCACATTAAAAAAGAAAAAAAAAAAAAAAACTCACACAAATGTGAATGGCAAGGATTCCTGATGGTTTGATTTTGTGTTGGCCTCCCAGTCCCAAAAGTTATTTTAAAGTTGAACGTGGCCGGGCGCGGTGGCTCAAGCCTGTAATCCCAGCACTTTGGGAGGCCGAGGCGGGTGGATCACGAGGTCAAGAGATCGAGACCATCCTGGTCAACATGGTGAAACCCCGTCTCTACTAAAAATACAAAACATTAGTTGGGCATGGTGGTACGTGCCTGTAATCCCAGCTACTCAGGAGGCTGAGGCAGGAGAATTGCCTGAACCCAGGAGGCGGAGGTTGCGGTGAGCCGAGATCGCGCCATTGCACTCTAGCCTGGGAACAAGAGTGAAACTCCGTCTCAAAAAAAATAAATAAATAAATAAAATAAAGTTGAACATAGTTATTAAAACCAGAGTATAGGCACAGAGACCCTGAGGAAGTTAACAGGGGTTGAATGGGGCTTAAAAATCCTAACTACAGGGAATCTGAAATACCAGGGCAGCCCTTCACGGAGCTGGAGAGAAGAGAAGTTCTAGGTGAGGGGTGTGCAATCTTTACTTGATGGGAACTGTGTAGAATCTTGGGACAGTGAGCAGCTTCCACTTGAGACCTTTCTGATCTTTCCTGACCAGAGGGAGTACTCCCACAGCCACACAGACCCTGCTCTGTGTTAGCTGCATTTAATTCTGTGCAGACAAACTGCTGAGCTCCTGGGAGGTAAAAAGTTCTCCGCCAGGTAGACATCTACTTGATTAAAGCAGGGAAGCCTTCTGAAGCCAGCTCTGCTAAATGTCCTATCTGAGACCATAATAATCTTATACTTTATTCCAATACATTGGAGGCCAAACTCCTTGTTTAAATGGTTCTAAAAATGTTTGGTTTAAATTACATTTTATTCTTGATTCAGATTTATTAAGGTATAATTGATAAAATTATACTTGTAATATAAAATATTTTTAATATTTCAGCTTTTATTAAATAAGGGGGATACATGTGTAGGACTGTTAGACGGGTATACTGGGCCCACATAGTGAGCATGGCACCCACAGGTAGTTTTTCAACACATGCCCATCTCTTTTCCTACTCTCCTAGAAATCCACAATGCCTATTTGTTTAGCTTCCACTCCTAAGTAAGAACATGTGGTATTTGGTTTTCTGTTCCAGAGCTAATTGCTTTATGTTATGGCCTCCAGCTTAATCTATGTTATTGCTGAAAACATGATTTTATTTTTTTATGGCTTCATAGTATTCCATGGTGTGAATGTACATTTTCTTAATCCAATCCAGCCTTGACAGGCACCCAGATTGATTCCATCTCTCTGCTATTGTGAGTAGTGATGAGTATATGAGTGCATGTGTCTTATTGGTGTGATAGCTTATTTTCATTTTGGTATGTATCCAGTTATGGAATTGCCTGGTCAAATGATAGCTCTGTTTTAAGTTCTTTGAGAAATCTCCAAACCACTTTCCACAGTGGCTGGACTAATTTACATTCCCACCAACGGCATATGTGTTCTTTTATCTGCAGCTAGCATGTGTTGTATGTTTGACTTTTTAATAAAATAGCTATCCTGACTGATGGGAGATGGCATTTTATTGTGGTTTTAATTTGCATTTCTCTGGTGATTTGTGATGAGTATTTTTTAATATATTCATTGGTCACCTGTATGGCTTACTTCGAAAATGTCTCTTCATGTTTGTTGCTCACTTTTGTATGGCACCATTTATTCTCTACTTATTTACTTAAGTTTCTTACAGATTGATGATATTATACCTATGTTGTATGCACAGTTTGTTAATATTTTTTCCCATTGTGTAAGTTGTTTGTTTACTTTGTTGGTGGTTCTTTTTTTTTGTTTGTTTCACTGTGCAGAAAATCTTTGGTTTAATTAGGTCCCATTTGTTAACTTGTGTTTTTGTTGCAATTGCTTTTGGGGGTTTGGTTGTAAATTCTTTGCCAAAGTTGATGTTGAGAAAGTTATTTTCTAGAGTTTCTTTAGGATTTTTATAGTTTGCAATCTTACATTTAAATCTTTAATCCACATAACAGAACAGAATAGTACTTGGAAATAAGGCCATATACCTACAACTATCTGATCTTTAAGAAGGCTGACAAAAACAAGCAATGAAGAAAGGACTTTCTATTCAATAAATGCTGTTGGGATAACTGGCTGGCGATATGCAGAAAAATGAAACTAGATCCTTACCTTTTGCCATATACAAAAATTTAACTCAAAGTGGATTAAAAATTCAAATTATATTTTAAATGTATTTTTAAAACTGTGAACACAATGTTTGATGCCAAATGTGAACACTTGAAGACCCCAGTGATTTACATAAACCACAGGTTCATATACTCATGCCCAACTCAGAATAAAAGTTCTGCCAAAACCATGAATGTATTTGAACACAAGAGACCAGCCATGAATCAGAACACATCTGAAGACACTCTCTCCAGCTTGACATTTTATATTTACAATAGTGGACCGTATACATGTGTGTGGACTGTTTATAAATTTTACTGAGAATCTGTTTGCTAGCCAGAAATACGGATTTTTTTTTAGCTCCAATACCAAAGCAGATCAAAACATGTTTTAATAAATTTAATGTCTACAGAACCTTTATAATCCTGATACTTGTTTTAATTTAACTTTGGTTGAATTAAATTATGTTTAATTATATAAATTAAATTATTATGTTTATTATAGAACTGGTATCAATAGGCTAAGGTATTATCAAACCTATGGATATAGTCACAATTTAGTCTAGTGTGTATATTATTATCCCAAAACTTCAGGCATATGACTTTCCTGGGGGATTAAAAAAAACTTTTACTCAAATGTCTACACTGTTAGAACTACTGATTGGTGTTCTGAATCTCCTGAGGTTTCCATTTCAAGAGTTACAACAGAAACTTTAAAAAACAAATTGAGATTTTCTTCTGATACTGTGACTTCATTTCCATAAAATATCTAAATGTTCTGTGTTATATGTAAATTTTTGGTGCTGCCAAGAAAAATCAGTACTGGGGCAAAGGATATCTCAGCAAAGCATTTTTTTTTAACTTCCTGCAGAAAGGGTACCCTCATTAGCAATCTTGCCAAAAGAGTACAACGAACAAAGAAAAAGCAGACATATTTATCCCTTACACATTTGGGGTTTTTCTTACTGCTATGTCTGATCTCCCTTGGTTGGAGCCAGACCTCACAATCTAAACTAAAACCTGATTGGCTAACAACTTAAAACTTTTCTAAACAGGTGAAAGCAATGGTGAACAAAAAGGAAGTCCAAATAAGGAAGGAGCATAGGCTCCTACCTGGAACATGCCTGTGAGCATGTCTAGCACAGATACCTTGTTTAAAGTACAAGGACACAATGTACTACGTGCCTGTGAGCATGTCTAACAGCTACATAGGATAGGGCTTAACAAAGAGCTACTAGCAAAAAGCAAGAAGGCTTTTAAGAAAGTGTTTAAAACAAACTATTATTTCTAACACTTGCGATTTTTCTTGAGAAAGGAAACTTTGAAGAGGAACTTTTCTACTTCCCTCATTCCATAAATCTGTATTCCCAGTAAACTGAGGGCAGTGGGATAAAAATACACCCATTTGAATCTGAATACCTTAACTTTTCTCAATAAATTAGATGTCCTTTTGACTTTTCTTCCCTGTAATTTCATGGTTAATGTGTTCATGTTATGTCACATTATTAAAGATATAAAATTCTCTGATCCTTTGGGAGTCTGATAAATAAGTTTGGGGTATATTTATTTCCCCCAAATCATTGACAGTATAACCCCTCTGACCATTAAATACAAGAAACTTATATTTTCTGCTTCATGTTATTAAAGTATCCCTCAAACCAGAACTGATGAAGTCACAGTTCTGCAAAATACTTCATCTTGCTTACTCTAATAATGTGAGAAAACATATTAACATTCCAAGGAGAAAATTCCTGGAGAGATTAATGGAAGCTGGGGTTACCCATCTTCTCAGCAAAATTGTAGATGCCAGCTCTACTTTTAATTGTAGAGACTCATGTGTAGCCTGTGAACCAAGTTTTTTCAAGGTATTTATATATCAGCAGGGGGAAAGAGCAAGGGCCAGTGGCTGTTATCTCAGAATCAAATAACACACTGACTGAGATACAGAGTAGACCTTTTTAAAAAAATCTTTTTCTGTTCTCCGTGGGATGTGGTGTCTCATGCCTGAAATCCTAGCACTTTGAGAGGCCAAGGTGGGCAGATGGCTTGAGCTCAGGAATTTGAAACCAGCCTGGGCAACATGGCAATACCCTGTCTCTACCAAAAAATTATCTGGGTGTGGTGTTCTGCACCTGTAGTCCCACCTACTTGGGAGGCTGAAGCAGGAGGATCGCTCAAGTCCAGGAGGTTGAGGCTGCAGTGAGCCAAAATTGCTCCACTGCAACCCAACCTGAGTGATGAAGTGAGACCCTGTTTAAGAGACAGAGAGAGAGCGCACAAGCACGTGTGCACCATTTACAGTGAGCATGAAGGAAAGGAGAAATTAAGGGATGCTTTTCAACCTCGCAGTTCATGAGAAGGATATCTCCTGTTCAGCTGCAGTAAGGCCTAGTCAAGGAGAAGTTGTAAGGGCACATATTTGTCACAGGCATAAGAAACTTAGGAAAAATTTCCCCTAAGCCACAAGCCCAGGCTGCTCTGTGTAATTTATGGCCTGTTTCCAGTTACCTCAGCTAAGCTTGTTAAAGAACAGTTTAGTTCCCAGAAGACTCATTAGTAAATGGTGACTATAGAAGTTTTGCAACTTAAAAACTGACTCACATATGAATATGTAAATAGTATCCAGACACAATAGATTAATGCAGCTCATAAAGCCAGAATGGGGCCTTTAGTAAACCTCCATTAGATAATACCGTCAGTGATAAATTTGAAGACAGACTTTTTACCTTTCTGGTCTCCTGTTTTGTTTTGTTTTTTTTTAACTCTCTAGCTTAATAATCAGTCTTCCACAATTATGCCAAGATGAGTATACATTAATGAGGCAAACCCTCCAATATTTCTGTGTTCTCTCTTGCCAAAGAGAAGCACTTACTATTTCAGAAGTATCAGACTAAATATTGCAATGTACACCAGGTAACTTTTGATCTTCTGATTTAAGATGGCTGACAGATCATCTGTGGCAACATCTTTATCACAAATTCTTAGAAAGAATAACTAACTCTGAAAAATAAGATGTATCCTCATCAAGCTAGAAGTTAGGAAAAATCATTAAAACATGAAATATAGATAGGACTGGATTGAAGAAGAAAACCACAGCTACACAACGTACAGGATAGGGTAGCTACATAAGGTGAGGCAAACCCTCCCAAGAGAGAGAAGTTGCTTAGAGTATGATGGGAACCTGGGTTAAATAATAATCACAAGATTATTGACTATAAAAAGTAATCCATAAAATAGAAAAATTGGCAAAAGATATGTTGTACTTCACATAAAATAGTTTTACATAAATAAGGTATGCTCAGGCTTAGTCATAATATGACATAATTGTCTAATTCAAATTTTGACAACACTTTAAAGCTGTGGAGGTAGAAGGCAATTATATTCTGAGGGTGAAGTCCTCATAATTGGATTTACTGGCTTTATAAAATAATTTTTAAAAAGCTCTTACTCTTTGCCAGGTACGTGTACAACCTTAAGTGCAACCTACAACTTGAGAGCTCTCACCAAAGCACAATTATGCTAGCACTCTGATCTCCAGCCTGCGGTGAAATAGAAGTTATGTCCTGTTATCTTTGTTGTATTCTATTGGTCAGAAGTGAGCCATTAGCCCTATAGTGCTGTGAGCTTTTGTGACTGCTGCATACCACATGATATGCAGCACAAGCGTCTAATTTTAAACATAATGGAAAGTCACTGGAATATGTAATTAGAAGATGGCAATATTTGGATTTCAACCTCTTCTTAATGCAGAATGAAAAATGAGGCCCACAGAAGTGACTTTCCGAAATCACACTGCTGGGCCCAGGCCTGTCTGAGTTGTATTCCATGCTACCTTCTACCCTTCTTGTAATTCTTTTATCTGTACATTTGTGCATTATCTTCATGTAACACTGTGCCATGAGTTTTGTGTCATTCACACCTGATGAATTCTGTAGGAAGATGCTGATATAATCCCCATTGGGTAGATCAGGAGGCTGGGTAGGCACCAAAATACACCATTACTTCTAGGGTCATAGAACTGGTTAGAGAAAAGTAGTTCTGCTCCAGCTGTATCACCATGAACTTGGGGCCCTTACTGTGTCCAGTCTCATAGGGGACCGAGAGAGCCTTTGCTTGCGTAACTGTGTACAGGCAAAAAGCTAACATCGTGGGGAAGGTGAAAAATCAGCACCCCAGCGGGGCCTTTGGGTAGGTCTATGGAAGGAAGGGGTCCTGGGGATCGAACCCTGAAGTGACCTTACTTTCTTGGTGACAGACCCCAAGATAACTTAGAACCCTGGTAACCAGACACCTGCATTCTAGAGACAGCCCTAGTAGTCAACCCACTCAGTAGGAAATGCTCAAGACAGCAAGATGTTCTTTTGCTGTATCCTGACTCTTGATTTGTTAGGCCTGATGTGAGAGCCCGAAAAATACACTTTTAAGTTCTGGGGTACATGTTCCCCTCCCTGCATCCATGTGTTCTCATTGTTCAACTCCCACTTATGAGAACATGTGTTTGTTTTTCTGTTCACTGAGAAGGACGGTTTCCAGCTTCATGCCCCTGCAAAGGACATGAACTCTTCCTATTTTATGGCTGCATAATATTTCATGGTGTATATGTGCCTCATTTTCTTTATCCAGTCTATCATTGATGGGCATTTGGGTTGGTTCCAAGTCTTTGCTATTGTGAACAGTGCCGCAATAAACATACGTGTGCATGTGTCTTTATGATAGAATGATGTATAATCCTGTGGGTATATACCCAGTAGTGGAATTGCTGAGTCAAATGTTGTTTCTGATTCTAGATCCGTGAGGAATTGCCACACTGTCTTCTACAATGGTTGAAGTAATTTACACTTTCAGAAACAGTGTAAAAGCATTCCTATTTCTCCACATCCTCTACAGCTTCTGTTGCCTCCTGATTTTTTTAACAATCGCCATTCTAACTGGTGTGAGATAGTGGTTTTGATTTGCATTTCTATAATGACCAGTGATGATGAGGTTTTTATAATGTGTTTGTTGGCTGCGTTTTGAGAAGTGTCTCTTTATATTATTTGCCCACTTTTTGATGGTGGTGTTTTTATCTTCTACATTGCCACAGATAGCTAGATTGCAAAAATTTTCTCCTATTCTGTAGGTTTCCTGTTCATTCTAATGATAGTTTCTTTTGCAGTGCAGAAGCTCTTTAGTTTAATTAGATCCCATTTGTCTATTTTGGCTTCTCTTGCCATTCCTTTTGGTGTTTTAGTCATGAAGTTCTTGCCCATGCCTATGTGCTGAATAGATTGCCTCAGTTTTCTTCTAGGGTTTTTATGGCTTTAGATCTTAAGTTTAAATCTTTAATCCATCTTGAGTTAATTTTTGTATAAGGCGTAAGGAAGGAATCCAGTTTTAGCTTTCTGCATATGGCAGCTATCTTAGCACCATTCGTTAAATAGGGAATCCTTTCCTCATTGCTTGTTTTTGTCAAGTTTCTCAAAGATCAGATGGTTGTAGATGTGTGGAATTATTTCTGAGGCCTCTGTTCTGTTCCATTGGTTTATATCTCTGGTTTGGTACCAGTGTCATGCTATTTTGATTATTGTACCTTTTAGTAAAGTTTGAAGTCAGGTAACATGATGCCTCCAGCTTTGATTTTTTTTTTTCCCCCCTTAGGATTATCTTGACTATATGGGCTCTTTTTTTTGGTTCCATATGAAATTTAAGGTGGTTTTTCTCCCCCAATTCTGTGAAGAAAGTCAGTGGTAGCTTGATGGGGTTAGCATTGAATCTACAAATTATTTTGGTCAGTATGGCCATTTTCGCAATATTGATTCTTCCTAAGCATGAGCATGGAATGTTTTTCCATCTGTTTGTGTCCTCTCTTATTGCCTTGAGCAGTGGTTTGTAGTTCTCCTTGAAGAGTTCCTTCACATCCCTTGTTAGTTGTATTCCTAGGTATTTTATTCTCTTTGTAGCAATTGTGAATGGGAGTTCACTCATGATTTGGCTTTTTGTCTGTCATTGGTGCATAGGAATGCTTGTGATTTTTGCACATTGATTTTGTATCCTCAGACTTTGCTGAAGTTGCTTCTCAGGTTAATGAGCTTTTGGGCTGAGACAGTGGGGGTCTTCTAAATATACAATCATGTCATCTGCAAATAAAGACAATTTGACTTCCTCTTTTCTTTATTGAATACCCTTTATTTCTTTTTCTTGCCTGATTACCCTGGCCAGAATTTCCGATACTCTTTTGAATATGAGTGGTGGGAGAGGGCATCCTTGCCTTGTGCTGGTTTTCAAAGGGAATGCTTCCAGTTTTTGCCCATTCAGTATGATATTGGCTGTGGGTTTGTCATAAATAACTCTATTTTGAGATACATTCCATCAATACCTAGTTTATGGAGAGTTTTTAGTATAAAGCACTGTTGAATTTTAACAAAGGCCTTTTCTCCATCTATTGAAATAATCATGTGGTTTTTGTCTTAGGTAGGCTCTGTTTATGTGATTATGTTTATTGATTTGTATATGTTGAACCAGCCTTGCATCCCAGTGATGAAGCTGACTTGATTGTGATAGATAAGCTTTTTGATGTGCTGTAGAGATTTGGTTTGCCAGTATTTTATTGAGGAGTTTCGTTTCAATGTTGATCAGGGATATTGCCCTGAAATTTTCTTTTTTAGTTGTGTCTCTGCCAGGTTTTGGTATCAGAATGATGTTGGCCTCAAAACATGAGTTAGGGACGATTCCTTCTTTTTGTATTGTTTGAAATAGTTTTAGAAGGAATGGCACCAGCTCTTCTATGTGCCTCTGGTAGAATTTGGCTAAGACCATCTGGTCCTGGGCTATTTTTGATTGGTTGGCTATTAATTGCTACCTTAATTTCAGACATCGTTATTGGTCTATTCAGGGATTGAACTTCTTCCTGGTTTAGTCTTGGGAGGGTGTAAGTGTCCAGGATTTTATCCATTTCTTCTAGATTTTCTGGTTTATTTGCATAAAAGTATTTGTAGTATTCTCTTATGGTAGTTTGTATATTTGTGGGATCAGCGGTGATATCCTCCCTTTATCATTTTTTACTGCATCTATTTAATTCATCTCTCTTATTAGTCTGGCTAGCAGTCTATCTATTTTGTTGATTTTTTCAAAAAACCAGCTCCTGGATTCACTATTTTTGAAGGGATTTTGTGTCTTTTATCTCCTTCAATTCTGCTCTAATCTATTTCTTATCTTCTGCTAGCTTTTCAATTTGTTTTTTCTTGCTTCTCTATTACTTTAAATTGTAGGTTAGGGTATCAATTTTAGATCTTTCCTCCTTTCTCTTATGGGCATTTAGTGCTATTCATGTCCCTCTAGACACTGCTTTAAATGTTTTCCAGAGATCCTGGTATGTTGCGTCTTCATTCTCATTGCTTTCAAAAGAACATCTTTATTTCTGTCTTCATTATTTATCCAGTAGTTATTCAGGAGCAGGGTGTTTAGTTTCCACGTAGTTGTGTGGTTTTGAGAGTCCCTTAATCCTGAGTTCTAATCTAATTGCACTGTGGTTTGAGAGACTGTTATGATTTCTGTTCTACTGCATTTGCTAATCAGTGTTTTAATTCCAATTATGTGGTCAGTTTTACACTAAGTGTGGTTGTGGTGCTGAGACGAATGTATATTCTGTTGATTTATGGTGGAGAGTTCTGTAGATGTCTGTTAGGTCTGCTTGGTCCAGATGTGAGGTCAAGTCCTGGTTGTACTTGTTAATTTTCTGTTCTCGTTGATCTTCCTGGAAGATCGAGACAATGGGGTGTTAAAAGTCTTCCACTATTACTGTGTGGGAGTCTAAGTCTCTGGCCATTTTGCAGGGGGAATGCAGGGGAGGAACACGGAGCATCTCAGGGGAGGCCCATGCAGGTCATGGTGGGAGTGGGCACAGAGAGGTCTTTGCAGACAGGGATCAGAGGAGACAAAAGCGAACTCAGGACCCAGACCCAAATATGTAGACACCCTGGGATCTGTCCTACGGCTTTTCCACCAGGGTAACTCACCATTCTTTCCCAAAGGATCTGGCTTTCATGAGTCGCAAATGGCAAATGGTTACGTGGAAATCCCTGTTCACATACTTGTGAGAATATCAGAAAAGACATTTTTCTGTTGCTTTTACGTTACACTAGGCCATCAGTATCTTTGTATGTTGCTGTTTTTGTTAGCTCCTTGCACCCGGGTATCTCTTATAGCAGGCAGCTCCAGTGCCCTGCCAGAACTTCTTCATACTTTACACAGCAGTACTTTTATAAGGGAGGTGTTTACGAAAGGTGAGAGTGAGTTAACCCAAAAAGGTCAAGGTATTGTACGCATTTCTCTGCAATGTCATATCAGAGAACTCATGCCTATAGTCCCATCAGAGCAGAAGCTCTGCCCTCACATCTTGCTATCAAAACTAACTTTCATAATCAAAGCTGTTACCCACAATGGTTCAGCCTTTTAATGCTGGTGGAACTTTGCATGAAAAATTTTATTTCCACTTCGGTTGTGCTACAGGAAACACTGTATGTGTCTTAACAGGCATAACAGTTTGCCATGCTGTCATAACACGGCATCACAAACTTAGGGCTTTGATAACAAGAGATTTTTTTCTCACAATTGTGGAGGCTAGGAACCTGACATCAAGTTATATGGCTGGGGTGTTTTCTTCTAAGGCCATTTTCCTTGACTTGTAGATGGCTGTCTTCCACTGCTGTGTTCACGGGATCTTCTTTTATGTTTCTGTACCGTTACCATCACTTCTTATAAAGACCCCAGTCTTACTGCATTAGGGCTCACTCCAATCAACGCACTTAACCTTAATTACCTCTATAAAGATCACATTTCCAAATATACTCCATTCTGAGGCGCTGGATATTAAAACATGAACACATAACATTTTGGGGAGAAAATGCAATTCGGCCCATAATATACACTAATCACCTTTAGGAAGGGATTACTTGGTGAAAGAATATGCATGGGGCAAACTTTAATAGGTACCGCCAGATTACTTTCCAAAAAGGCTGTGACAAGTATAATGTTGCTGGCAGTCTCTAAATATTTCTGGTTCCCTACATCCAGCCTCCCCTGAATGTTAAGACTTATTTTTTTTGCCAAGACGGTGTCTGTGTGGCAAAGAAAATCATGTAATTCCTTGCATTTCTAGTTGTTTAACAGATAAGTTTGAGTCACCTTTCAGTTATTTAATACTTGCTTGGGGTTTCTCTTCTTGAGTAATCTGCTCACATCCTTGGCCCTGCAGTTTACCAGCATTTGCCTCATTGCCAGATGAGGAATTGCTATAGCTGTTTAAGACTCCCCTTAATGTTCAAGAAAACAAGTATGTCCTTTAGGTCAAAGGGGCTATTGTTGTAAATCATCTTGCTCTGTGTATTCTTTCCAAACAAAAGGAGGTTTCTCCAAGGCTCTTTTCTTCCATGTGAGAGCAAACGGAACTTCAGGTAGCTTAGAGGAAAATTCATACCACTCTCAGTCTGCACATTCTCAATTCTGAACCATGTGCTTTCAGTAGCCATCTGATGTGCAAAAGCCTGCTTTTTCTCATCTCTACAATGAGGATGTTATTCAGGATTCACAGTAATAATGCTCTTCATACAGGCTATTAATAGTTTCAAGACCATAAAAATGTCTTGAAACTATTGATGTTTGAATGAGTCCCTAACCCCCACACCTCAAATTTTACTTTGGAAACCTAGAACCTTCTCCATACACATGTCCTCCACATGCATTGATGGATTGGTTTCCTGGTCTGAATTTCAGTCCCCAAAACACCTGAGGCTCATGCTATCACTGACTGTAGTTCCCACTTTGTCTCCTACCTAGTATAAAAATGAGTCTAAGCTGAATCTAGAGTAAATCTGTATGATGTGGACCACCAGGCAAGGGTTGGGAGATGCTAGTGAAGTTCCTGATTTCAGCTTTGCAGGCTGGGACCATATTTTTACCGTCTTCCTAGGCTTCTAGCCAGGACTTCGCCACAGCCTCATATTTCCTGGAGTAGCTGTTAAGAAGCTCAATGTTTGTTCTTTACAAGGCACAGTGATGATTGTGACCTATTGGCTTTTTTTGAAATGTCCCCAATATTACTGCAGTACTTTCAGCTGAACATTTCTTCTCTGAAAATGGATAAAAAGATAAAGCTTATAGGGTTCTTGTAGGGACTAATGTCCTGAGACATGGAAAGCAGTTCAACCATGCTTGGCTCCATAAGAAGGCTTCTGGGCATGCTGTGGTTGTTCATATTTATTTAATTTTCTGAATTTTACTGAAACTATAACATGCCCCAATGTCTCATGTCTCTTATTGTTTGGAAAAGCGTATCAAAAGCAAATCCATTTTCTGCATTTGTAAATGAGGTTTCATATTTCTTTTACCTAGTCTTTGTTCTTGACATAAACAAATAGTGGCATTGGGCTGTTTCAGTTACTGTAGCTTTGCAGTATATTTGAATGTCAAGTAATGCAATGCTTCTAAGCTTTCAGAATTTTTTGGTGCACTATATGAATATGCTATGTGAATAGAAATTCATATGTGAATTTACCCTGGTGGTGAAAAACTAGGACGGGGTCTCACATTGTATACAATATCTGAGAAGGTTCTGATTGAGATTTATTTAGTAAATACACATACATTAAGCATTTAGTTTGAATAGTCACATTTCCAGACACTTGGAATTATTCATTGAACAAAGCAATTAAGAGTTTCTGGGCCTCGATTTTATTTGGGGTGTCAGAAACTCAGAGGAGACATTAGATGACAAGAGAATGTAACATATGATACTTTGATGTCCTCCTGTAGATAGAGATGCATCCTCCTAGATTCTGATAAAGATGAAGGACCTCGGAACCAATTATAACTTTTAAGTGAATGTAGAAAAAAATTGAGAAAAATTCAGCCAGGCGCTGTGGCTCATGCCTGTAATTGAAGCACTTTGGTAGGCTGAGGAGGGCAGATCACAAGATGAGGAGTTCAAGACCAGCCTGATCAACATGGTGAACCCCATATCTCTACTAAAAATACAAAAATTAGCTGGACGTGATGGCAGGTGCCTGTAATCCCAGCTACTAGGGAGGCTGAGGCAGGAGAATCGCTTGAACTCAGGAGGTAGAGGCTGCAGTGAGCCAAGATCACGCCACTGCACTCCAGCCTGGGCAACACAGCAAGATTCCGTCTCAAAAAAAAAAAAAAAAAAAAAAAAAAAAAAAAAAAAAAAATTGAGAAAATTCAACATTATGACAAAATCTCAAAACAAATTACATATAGAACATACATACCTCAAGCCAATAAAGTCCATATATATGACAAATGGACATGTAACATCATGCTAAACCTTCAATACCACAAAGAATTAACTGAATGATAAAGCATGGAAACAAAAACCAAATAAAAATTGGCTGAACTCTAATTGAAATACAAAAATACGATACACTAATTAAATAAAACATAGCTACACACACATTGTAGAATTACTCACATCGTAAAATTATCTTGTGAGCATTAATAAACATGAAAATTATTCTTAGAATTCCTCAGGAATACAGAGAAAATTTCATGAATTTTGGAATGAGAAAACTACACATTAGGTTTAGTATGAACAACAGACAAGAAGAAAACAGAATTTGTATGAGAAGAGTCTGAGCCAGGAACTATAACATTTTAAAGAAGTAAATTCAATACAAAGCAGAGAATAAATATTTACTTTCAGAATATCTGAAATTCCTGCTTTGCTAGTAAATTATCAATACTTTTAAAATTATGTTTTGTTTCAGTATTTTTGTTTTCTTCCCCAAAAAGCTACACAGCTATACAAGCAATTACAAGCTCAATAATTCTCTTAAAGCTAACACTTAGGTTTAGAGTGATAGACTTATAAAATTAACTCCATGTTAATCAAAACTAAATGTGGTATGTGTTTTACAGGCAACAGGTCACAGGCTCAAAGAAAAATGTAGTATGACATTTGGTAAATATTCAGAATTTAAAATATATGGATTTTCATTATATTCCTTTATACTAGACCCCACATCCAATATGGGGAAAGCATTTCAACATAAGGTAAGGTAGAAAAAGCCAAACCATATAATATATAAAAATATTCTCCAAGTTGTTTGAAATTAAAAGCCACAGGGAAAAGAGATTACTAGAGATGTCATTTCATTGTTGCCAAATAGTGTATTGTTACTGTTAATTACAACTTTGGATAAGGTGGTATAGGTTAATTATGGTGGCAAGGTACACTTCATTTAATGCAAAATATTCTTAACACATCAAAAATCATTTTGTTTTATTAAAACAGATTGAATTCTAAAAATAGCATTTCACAAGCTGCTGTATTTTATTAATGTGCAACTCATTTGCTACTAAAATTCAAAACATTTTATTACTATAATGCAGAATACTTCTCTGAATGCCTAATGTGTCACTTACAACACTGTTATACATCAATAAGCATTTCTACTTAGATTTTCCTTATAAATCTTACATTTCAGTGCCCTTAATCATTCATGAAAAAGTGTATAAATGAAGGTTATCTAATACAGAATTTGTCATAGATGTTATACAGCAACAATTCACCACATGCTTTAACATAATAAAAATAATAAAATCAAGTTGAGATTTGAATTGCATCAATATTAAAATGTATATCATCAAAAAATATAAAAGCATTTAATGCAAAAAAGTATAACTTGAATGTAACTGTAACTTCAAAAAGGCATCATCTCTTGCTTCATTTAGATTTACCTACCATTAAATTATCTATTGTAACCTTGAATGATTCTCTACAATCAACACTACCTTGAAGTGACATCTGAAAGTGTTAGTGCCTTAGTACTTTCTACAGTAAATTATGTAATGTTTATTTAGACTTAATTTTGCACATTTGCTTATATTCACTGCATCTGTAAAATATATTCTATAAACGATAGTGTTTTCTGAGGCATATGTCTTGGAAAAATGTTTTTTCCACTTTTGTGTGAGGTTTTGTTTTCCCTGTAAAATTCTCTGAAGTTGAATAAAGTCTGAGAAATTATTTAAGGGTTTTCCTCTAGTACAAATTCTATTTACAGTAAGATTTTTGAAATACACAAAGGTATTATAATCCTTTACATTTGTGAATTTCATTCAGTATAGGGTGGTGCACTCTGAAGCTTAAATTTTGTGAAACATCCTTAAACAGTGGTTACGTTCATACTTTTATTCAGTGTGAAATTACTAAAGCCATGTATAATATGTGCAGTTTTTAAAGACTGCCACATTTTTTACATTTGTCAGGTTCCTCTCCAGTATAAATTATCTTATGCTTACTAAGAATTGAGGATTGGTAAAAACCTTTGCCACATTCTTTACATTTGCAGGGTCTCTCTCCAGTATGAATTCTTTTATGACGAGTGAGGCTTGAGAATTGGTTAAACGCTTTCCCACATTCTCCACATTTGTAGGGTTTCTCTTCAGTATGAATTCTTTTATACTTACTGAGGATTGAGGACTGGTAAAAAGCTTTGCCACAGTCTTTACATTTGTAGGGTTTCTCTCCAGTATGCATTCTCTTATGGCTACTTAGGTGAGAGTGCTGTTTAAAAGCTTTGCCACATTCTTCACATTTGTAGGGTTTCACTCCAGTATGAATTCTCTTATGTGGAGTAAGGCTTGAGAACTTGTTAAATGCTTTGCTACATTCTTTGCATTTGTAGGGTTTCTCTCCAGTATGAATTATTTTATGCTGAGTGAGGTTTGAAAATGGAGCAAAGGTTCTACAACATTCTTCATATTTGTAGGGTTTCTCTCCAGTATGAATTCTCTTGTGACTACTTAGGTGTGAACACCGATTAAAAGTTTTGCCACATTCTTCACATTGATAGGGTTTTTCTTCAGTATGAATTCTTTTATGATGAGTAAGGCTTGTAAACTGGGTGAAGGCGTTGCCACATTCTTCACATTTATAGGGTTTCTCTCCAGTATGAATTCTTCTATGTCTAGTTGGGTGTGAGCACTCATTAAAAACGTTGCCACATTCTTCACACTTGTAGGGTTTCTCTCCACTATGAATTCTCTTATGTTGAGTAAGGTTTGAGAACTTGTTAAAGTCTTTGCCACATTCGTCACATGAGTATGGTTTCTCTCCAGTATGAATTTTCTTATGGCTAGCCATTTGTGACCACCAATTAAAAAGTTTGCCACATTCGTCACATTTGTAAAGTTTGTCTCCATTATGAATTCTCTTATGCTTAGCTAGGTTTGAACATCGATTGAAAACTTTGCCACATTCTTCACATTTGTGTGGTTTCTCTCCAGTATGAATTCTCTTATGTTCAGTAAGGATCGGCCTCCGGCTAAAATTTTTGCCACATTCATCACATAGAAAGATTTTGCTTTTAGTTGGTGAACACTGAGTAACTCTATTATAACATTCTTTCTGCTTCTTACCCTCACTCACAGTTTTCCGGTCTTTCATTAAATGCAAATAGTTAAGGCCCTAGCTTCTATATCTTGTCAGTGTCACTTTTTGGCATAAATCTTTCATGTCTTGCTCTGGCAAGAGGTCTTGAATAAAATAAGATAAAATAGCTGAAAGAAATAAAAATAAAAACTTACCCAACTTACTTATCTCTAGTACATATACTTTACAAGTCTAATCAATATAATTATATCAGACATATTAGCAAGATGGCATAATAAAATACCACAGGCCCTAATTCCTTTTTGAACATATAAACTTAACAAAAATATACTGACAAAAACTCCGTTATTAAAACTACAAAATCTAGTTAAGAGTTTGCAACACCCTAGGTGAGTACAACTGGAAAATCCACATGGAATAGAAAGTAAAATTTGTTACATTTATATATACAGCCATTCCTCCAACCCAATACAGGATGGTGTCTTTAAGAGTAAACTTCCAACTCCTGGATTCTCCCTCAAAGCAAAAAAAAGTTGCACACGTGCCCGTATGCCTGGCTTTTAGGGGCTTTCCAAAGGTTGGTTTCTGTCTCCCATAACAAAGAGTGCTGAAAGAAATGGCAGTATGGTTTTAATGACAGCTTTGGTCTGCTAAGACAAAAGGTAAATAATTGTTATAGCAGCAGAGAGAGATCACAGTGCCACAGACAGACACCAGATGTAGCATATGATTACAGGTTTTTAGAAAGAAGCATGAACAAATCTCTTTAGCTGAAAAGTAAACACACAATTCCAGAGAATACAAATCATAAGAACTCTTGAGAGGCTCTAAGAGTCCCTAGCCTGACAAATAGCTATCAGCCTCCTCCAGGACAAACCCACTTATAAGGAGTGTGATAGGTGGCATTTTGTTAATGCCCAAATGTCAACCAAAGATTACAACATGTGAAGTTATCAAGGTAACACGGCCCAATCAAGGAAACAAATAAATTAATTCTAAAAATTAATTATGTATCTTAAAAACTACAAATAAGTGAAATGGGAACAAAGACAGTTGCATAAAATCAGGAAATGAGAGTATTAACAAAATAATAAAATATTTAATAAGAAACACAATGTGGGGCTGAAGAATATAAGAAAATAAATTTTTATATGTAAGTTATAAAAATATCAAGAATAAGCACACAAAAAGACCCAAAACAAGATACATTGTAAGCAAAATTTTGAAATCAAAGAGAGGAATACAATCTAAGCATTTTTCTATGAGATTATCTGTGAATTTATCAACAGAAACCTTGCAGGGCAAAAGGGAGTTAATTAGGGTGCTGAAAGAAAAAAAAAATTTCAAGCAAGAATACTATTAAGACTAAAACTCTCCTTCAGAATTAAGATGAAGAATTTCCAAGATAATCAAATGCAGAAAAACTACATCACCAGTATAACTGTCCTATAGGAAGTGTAAAATGGAGTGCAGCCCATTGAAAGTAAAATGTGTTATTAAACAAAACAATTGTATACAAATACATAACTCTCTAGGAAAGATATACACATACACAAAAATAAAATTCTGTAGTTTTATAATGATGGTGCTCTTTTACTTATGCTCCACAATTTGAAAAAAGCATGAGAATAATAAAAAACATTTGTTGATGTATATATAATATGAAAATATATAATTAGCCACATCAGTAACATAAGTTTAGGTTAAATATAATGAAAACAAACTCTGTATGCAGCTGAAGTTAAGCTATTGCCAGTTAGTTTATATTGTAACTTCAGAAGTTTTAGTAATTCTCATTGTAATCACAAAGAAAATACCTATAGAGATATACACACATAAACAAACAGAAAAAAGAGTAGAAGCATGTCACTAAGCTCAGAAAAACATTGAAAGACAGAGAGAAAAGGAGGAAAAAAACGGCTCCAAGAATCCAATAAAACAATAAATATCAATAGTAAGTCATTATGTTTTAGACAACTAATTAAATATTGATCAACAAAACTTGCACGTCAAAAGACTAAATAAAGAGATTGGGAAAAAAATTTTTAAATAACAAACTATGTCTTGCCTCTAAGAGACTACATTTAGATCACTGGAATAATAGACTAAAAGTACAAGGAGAAAAAATTCCTTGCAAATGGTAACCAAATGATAGTTGGAAAGGTAACAATTATATTGGGCAAAGTACATCATATGTCAACAACTGTTATATTTCACAAAGTATACTTTAAGCCAAAATTGTTACAAGAGAAAATATGAACATCAAATAATAATAAAAGGGTTCATTTATTGGGAACATATGTAATTTATAAGCACTCATGAATACAAATAAGATTTAATGAGAACATATGTTCCCCATCAGGGTTCCCAAATATATGTTTGTTTAAAAATTATACACTAATTTGAAATGCGGAGAGAAAAATAAATGGAAAGTGAACCCATATAGGAAAAGTCAAATCAGCAAGATGTTGGAATAGGAGGTCATCTTCTTGTGTATCTTCCAAAGCAACAATACTTTATCAGCCATCTATGGACAAAAGTGTCATTGTGAGAGAGCCAGGCACCAAATTCCAGCTATTTGAGAGGCTCGGGCAGACAGATTACTTCAGGCCAGGTGTTTGAGACCTGCCTGGGTAATATAGCAAGACCCTGTCACACAAAAAATACATTTATGATGGCTTTGAGATTCAGGGAGTGGGTTGTAATATGCTTCTAAAAGCATAAGCCCAAGGAAGGTCCTTTTCAGAAAGCAAGTCTTCCTTCAGGTGGCAAATTTGAGGACCCCTGGTCTTGGCTACAGAACAGGAAATGGCCCATTTGACATGATTCCACTTAGAATTCTGAAATAACACTGTAACTGTCAACTCCTCCCAGCCATAGTCAAGAAGAGGGCCTGCACATCCAGAGAGCAAGGGTAAAATGCTCATTGATGGCTACAGATGCAGAACTGCAGACCTTGACATTTACTGTGGTTCTAGACCTTTATCTACATTGCATGGCCAGTACTGTTAAAGTGAGACCCACAAAGTGAGCTGGCAGAAACCCTGCAAGTATTGTGTGGGAGCCACACACATGGAAACACTTGGTATTAGGCCAAGTGTCTGCTCTACAGGTCAGAGTGCTGAAGACAACTCAGTTGGCCAAGGAGTAAGAAAATTCACAAGCACCCAAGCCCCTGGAAATAAGCACAGCAAAGGCAGACCCCATTGTAGACCCTGAAACAACCTTAGGATCCTGATATATCCCCCCTCTACTGTGAACCCACAAAATATCAGCCTGGGAACCCAATAGGATAAAATCTTTACCTGTATAAACCAGTTTATAAAAACTGGAAGAGGTGTTTCCTCCTTCAAATGCACAGACACCAATTCAAAGTGATATTGTGCCCATTATCAATGCTTCTATTTTAACATAGTCCTGGAAGTCCTAGACAGAATAATTAGGCAAGAAAAAATTTTTAAAAGCCATAAAAATTGAAAAGAAGTAAAAATATTTCTACATCTTATATGTAGAAAGCCATAAGTAAGAAACCAAAGTCTCAGTAAATTAGAATATAAAAGACTATACAAATAACAGTTTGTTTTTATACACTAACTGCAAACCATCTAATGAAAAAGAAAAAACCTTGGCCGGGCGCAGTGGCTCATGCCTGTAATCCAAGCACTTTGGAGGCCAAGGTGAGCGGATCACCTGAGGTCAGGAGTTCAAGACCAGCCTGACCAACATGGTGAAACCCCGTCTTTAAAAAAAAAAAGAAAGAGAAAACCTCATTTACAAGAACATCTAAATAAATTTCTTAACAAAAAATTTAAAGAACTGAAAGATCTTTATATTGGAAAAGAAAATACTGATAAACTGAAGAAAAAAACAAATAAATGTAAAGCTATCCAATGTTTATGAATTGGAAGACTAATTATTGTAAAATGCCATATTATCCAAAGCAACCAATAGATTCAAAAAACTTCCTATCAAAATTCCAGTGGCAATTTTTAAAACAATACAATTTTGCAATTTATAAAGCATTACAAGACACTGAATAGTGAAAGCAATCTCAAGAAATAAAAACAAAGCTGAGGGTATCATAATTTCTGATTTAAAGCTCTATTTGAAAACTATGGTAAAAAGAGCATGATGTTATACATACAAAAAATGAAACAAGAAATGGAACAAAATAGATGAGAAATAAACCCATGCATAATAAGATCAGTGAATCTTTAACAAGGGCATCAAGAACATACAATACTTAAAAGATAGTCTCTTCAATGACTGATGCTGGGGAAAAAGAATATCCATATGCAAGTGAAATTAGACCATTTTTTCTTACACAATACCAAGAAATTAAAATAAAGACTTAAACACGAATACTTAAAAATCTTAAAACATTTTTAAAACTACTTGATACTGGTAGTGGTAATGATTTTTTGGATATGGCACCAAAAGTACAGCAACAAAAGCAAATATAAACAAGTTGGACTACATGAAACTAAAAAGCATCTGCACAGCAAGAAAAACAATAAAATAAGAAAACCTGCAGGATGAGAGGAAATATTTGCAATCCAAATACCTGATAAAAAGGGAGATATCAACAATATATGAGGAACTCATACAGATCAAAGGAAATACAGTAATAATGATAATAATGATCAAATTGAAAAACAGGCAAAAGACCCAATAAGTGTTTTTTCAGTGAAGACATACAAATGCCAACAGATACATGAAAGAGGGCTGAAAAAAAATTTGTATGTGTGTGTGTGTGATAACATTTTGACAACAATGTGAAGAAATAGGCTGGGCGCGGTGGCTCACATCTGCAATCCCAGCACTTTGGGAGGCTGAGGTTGGGAGATCATCTGAGGTCAGGAGTTCAAGACCAGCGTGGCCAGCATGGTGAAACCCCATCTCTACTAAAAATACAAAATTAGCTGGGCGAGGTGGTGCATGCCTGTAATCTTGGCTACCTGGGAGGCTGAGGAAGAAGAACCACTTGAACACAGGAGGCAGAGGTTGCAGTGAGCTGAAATTGTGCTATTGCACTCCAGCCTGGGTAACAAGAACAAAACTCCATTGCAAACAAAACAAACTATGTGAAGAAACAGAAATACTGTACTGTACACTTTAAAAGTTGTCAATTGGTGATATCATTATAAGAACTAGTATGAAGTCTTTTAGAAAAAGATACAAGTACCATAAAATTGAGCAATCCCAGTTATGTGTATATAACCGAAGGAAATTTAGTATCTTAATGAAATAAATCTGCATCTTCATGTTTATTACAGTATCATCCACAATTGCCAAGATATTACAATAACCTGTTTTTAGACACTAAATGGATAAAGAAAATGTGGTTTACATACACAATAAATATTATTCATTCATAAAAACAATGAAATTCTGCCATCTAAACAACATGGATGGGCTAGAAAGACATTATGCTAAGTAAAATAAGCCAGACACCAAAAGACAAATACTGCATGACCTCACTTATACAGGGAATCCAAAATGTGAAACTGGTAGAAGCAGAGAGTACAGAGGGAGTTGGAAGGACCTAGAAGTAAATAAAGTGGGAAGGTGGTGTTCTGTTTTTGTTTGCTTGGAGACAGAGTCTCCCTCTGTCACCCAGGCTGGAGTGCAATGGCAGGATCTCAGCTTGCTGCAGCCTCCGCTTTCCAGGATCAAGCAAATTCTCTTGCCTCAGCTTCCTGAGTATCTGGGATTACAGGCACCTGCCACCATGCCCAGCTAATATTTGTAGTTTAAGTAGAGATGAGGTTTCATTATGTTGGCCAGGCTGGTCTCAAACTCCTAACCTCAAGTGATCCGCTCCCTTGGCTTCCCAAAGTGCTGAAACTTTTGTTCGGTTTTAAGATGAATAAGTTTAAAAGATCGAATGTGTAACTCCATGACTACAGTTAATAATGTCTTGTATGCTTAAAATTTGCTAAGGCAGTAGACATTAGGAATTCTCACTCCAAATCAATTTGAATGTGTTAATTATAGTACGGTATGTACACATATCAAGTTTTTATATTGGACATATATAACTTTTATTTGTGAAACTTGTTACACAAGTAAATATATATGCATACATGTATGTGTGTACGTCTCAGTAAGCTTAGTAGTAAATAAAAACAAATTTAAAAGTTATTCAAATATAAGGTAAAAGATGGGAGTTTAATATATGCTCAGCAATATTCCAAGCTCCCTAATAACAGTATATTTTTAAAATCTAGGCAGTAGATATATTAAATTATATTACTGTTTATATTATAACAATGTGGGCATAGTTTGCCAATCTCAGTTTTTACTTAGAAAATAAAATTTTGAAGTAAAATAACTTTAGATTTTCTTATATTTAGTGTTCTGACAAAATCACTCAGTATGAGCTTCTGTAAAATCACATTTGAGACCTCCATAGGATAGAAAATAATACATGTTTGTGGTGTTCCTGGGGTTTCAGATCAAATGCCAATATGCCACTCCTTTCACAAATTTCAGACAAGATGCAAAAAGGGAATTAAATGGTATAAAATAGAGTTCCTTACAGCCGGACATGGTGGCTCACACCTGTAATCCCAGCACTTTGAGAGGCCGAGTTGGAATGATCACCTGAGGTCAGGAGTTTGAAACCAGCTTGGCCAACATGGTGAAACACTGTCTCTATTAAAAATACAAAAATCAGCTGGGAGTGGTGGTGTGCACATGTAGTCACCTCTACTCAGGAGGCTGAGCCAGGAGAATTGCTTGAACCTGAAAGGCAGAGGTTGTAGTAAGCCATGATTGCCCCACTGACTCCAGCCTGGGCAACAGAGGGAAACTGTCTGAAAACAATAATAGCAACAACATGACTCTTGGCTGGGATGATCCAATTACCAACCTAGTACTATACTCAAGAGGAAAAAAAGTTTTTTAGAAGGTTCTAGAAAATTACTCCAAAAATAATATTTTCTGACATTAAGTTAAAAAAACTTTTCTTTTTGAGACAGTGTTTTGCTCTTGTTGCCCAAGCTGGAGTGCAATGGCACGATCTCAGCTCACTGCAACCTCTGCCTCCCAGGTTCAAGCAATTCTCCTTCCTCAGCCTCCCCATTCGCTGGGGTTACAGGCACGCACCTCCATGTGTGGCTACTTTTTTTTGTACTTTTAGTAGAAATGGGGTTTCACAATTTTATCCAGGATAGTCTTGAACTTCTACCTCAGATGATCTGCCCACCTTGGCCTACCAAAAATGTATAGGTTCCTAGCTCCACTACCCAATACTACTGAATCAAAACTTGGTAGTGTAATTAGATTTTGAGGTGTGAGCAGCAATATCTTATGTCACTAAAGTTCTGGAATTACAGTCATCCAGAGTAAGAATTCAAATTACCTTAAACTTTATGTCAAGATTAAACATTGTGAACACTTTATACACCAATAAATTCCCAAGTTTTCCTTAGAAGCCAAGATAAAAATTCATTCATGCAAATGATAAACTCTCAGGTAACATTTTAGAAGTGAAAAATATAAAATCTGTAGTGTGAAGAATAAGTTGTGTGTTGAAGTTATCCTCACCTAGGGAAACCAGGTTTCTATAGTTCTCGAACATCACATCCCTATACAAATTTCGCTGAGCAGGGTCCAGGCATGCCCACTCCTCTGGAGAGAATTCTGTGACCACATCCCTGAATGGCAACAGTCCCTGGGGAAGAAAAAATACACACATATTTACAAAATGTGCCATGGACATAGTTTTTAGTTTGATTCCAACTGAATTGAAGAGAGTGAAATGAACTTATTCTAACAGAAATTTTCCAGTTAGAGTGCTTAAACACAAATACTTTCTAATGCATTGTTACTCTGAGGAAAGAAGACGGCATACAATCTACAAAAGCAGTGTAGATGCTGATGGGATTTCTCAGATGGAAAAATCATCTGAAGTGCCTCAGATTTTAATGCATATAGCAAGAAATTGGAACTCTTAAAAATGTAGATTTTGATTCAGGAGGTCTGGGCTGAAACCTGACTTTCTGAATTTTGAACAAGTTCACCTGTGATACCAATGCTTCTGAACCAAGGAGAACATTCTGACAAACATTAAGTGGCAGGGCCTACATTTATCTTAGTTAATTTGACCATTACATGAGAGCCTTCATTTTCCAAAACAAAATATATGCCAAATAATCTAAGAAGAAAGGAGAACTTCCCAATTAAACTTGATGGTTTATGCACATCAGTTATTAATCTCCATAATGTACTTAATACTGAGAAAACTAATTTGCTTTATAGTGAAGAAATCTATCAGAGAGCAACTTAACCTATTGCATAAAATTAACATCAACTGTAACAAAACTGGCATCAGGTTTAAAAATACATAGGAGGTGGTTACAACATCATTGCTAGAATAGCATAAGTCAAAAAAAAAATAAGATCTAAATCTAATCATAACAAAATCAGTTTCACGCAAAATTCAATCAGTTTTCTTTTAATCTAAGGACCCAAATCCATCTCCAGTGGGAATCTTGGACATCCACACCTTCCCACGTTCAACACATATAAAAGAAACATTCATTTTACAGGTTAAAAATTAGTAGTAAAGATTGCTTATGGCACTTCAAAAGCCTGAATGGATATAAAACATTAATATATAGGAAATATTTTTCAGAGCCCCCCTGAGTATCATAAGAAAAATTTAAAAAGTACTTCAAATAAATGTATTAGGCAAAAATGTTACAAATAGAGAAATAAAAGTCTGCAAGTTTTAAACACGTGACATTTCTGGAGAAACAGTTGACACAGCCCCTGACCTGGTAGTTTTTTACCTGAGAACCAGCCATTTCTTCCTCTTTTTCTGATTTCTGTTCATATGAAATTATTTGGACAAATCACACATCTTGAGAATATACCTTTAGAAATGTCAGCAGAACTCCTTCACCTGCTACAACCACACACACAGGCAGAAGGACCTTGAAGTGCAAAACAGCTATTCTCCTGTTTCTTCATCATGCAAGACAGGAACAATGAGCTCCTACATAAAGGTGACAACGTGAGTTTTCCTTTTCCTGCTACCAGGTGCCCTTCTCTGCCATGGAAGCCAACAATTTTGCCTATTATGATAAAAATACTGGCTGCACTGACTTGACCACACTAAACCAAAGGAGAGCAGGCCCTTCTGCAGGCCGAACTCAACCTTACAAATATGTCTAAGGGCCCTCATGCTTAACCCTGGCCTTATCTTAGGATCATATGGTACGAAACTAAAACATCAGCGTTCTTACCCAGGTCAATACACAGAACCTGTGGGGAGGGTACAAGTGAGAGTATTTCTTTCAACTGGCCATGTGATCCTAACTGAGAGCCACTTAGCTAAGCATTGCTTATGAAGCTTCAATGTGCATATATAATTTGCTATTCAGAGCCCCACTTTAAGTAATGTGATTCTGTAGGTTTGGAAGAGACCTATAAACTGGCTTCTGTTCATGTGAATGTTGCTCCTCCTAGGCCCATCATGAGTAGCACTTAGCTAGGAAAAACAGGCACAGCAGAGTCCATTGACACAACATTCTTAGCCCAATACAAATATTTATGATCCAAAGTGAAGACCACCAATCACAATTCGGAAACATGGCATTGTCTGCTGGCCCTTTAAAGACAACCACAATGTCTGAGCAAATCTCCATTTGGGAAACAATTTGTACATATACATTAATGCAGTGTTTAGGGAGCATGTACTATGTGCTTGATAGTACATTACAAAGCACTAAGTGGGGAACCTCACATTATGTGAGTTAATCTATATAAAACGCTGGGAGGTAGGTGCAAAATGTCTCATAATTGCCAGGTGTAAATACAGGGAAATCCTTTCTATTACTTTTTCCATTTCTCTATCACTGATTTTAATAAGAAAATGTATAGGCTGGGCGCAGTGCCTCAAACTTGTAATCACAGCACTGGGGGAGGCTGAGGCGAGTGGATCACCTGAGGTCAGAAGTTCGAGACCAGCCTGGCCAACATGGTGAAACTCCATCTCTACTAAAAATACAAAAAATTAGCTGTGTGTGGTGACAGGTGACTGTAATTGCAGCTACTTGGGAGGCTGTGGCAGGAGAGTCACTTGAACCTGGAGGCAGGGATTGCAGCGAGCCAAGATCATGCCACTGCACTTTAACCTGGGTGCCAGAGCGAGACTCTTGTCTCAAGAAAAGAAAAGAAAATGTATAAATAAAAGCTAAATATTGATGAAAGACACACAAAGTGTGGCATATAGGTCAGAGAAACTTTTTATTATTGTGTTGGGAGAAGGTCTTGACATGCGTGTGATGGAGCATATGTTGTTTGCTGAGAGTGACTGCAAGGACCACTGAGCCATCCTCAGGCAGAAAACTGCTAGAATAAGTTAGTTATATGTACTGGTCATGCACTAGTTAAACCAGTCCCCAAAACACAGGATATATGACCTTGACACCATTGCTGACTCACAAAGAGTGCTTTCTAGCTTATTTCTATTTTAGTTGTGAACAGGTACTATCTGCCTGTTTATCTTTATTCTATAAAGAAACACTGAGTACCTGCTTATTAAAAATAATCACTTGTTCACAAAGAGTAAATACATGGGTCAGAGTCTGCTCTGGGCTTTCAGCTGGGAAACGCTGTCAGTCTCCTGAAGGTCCCACTCTGAGCCCACTTTTGCACTCTGTCTTTGTGTCTGTTTCTTAATTCCGCCATCGCCACCTGGGTTCGGGTCTCTATGACTGAGCTGGTCTCAGCATTGTTGTATTTATATTTAGTTTTTTGTAAGTTAGAGAGCAACTACTGGATCTGAAGAAATAGAAAACAGGTTTCTGAGTAAAATGTTTTTAGAACAAAGATTTTAATTAAAAAAATAAAAATTAAGACCCCCAAAATATACAGTCTTTGCCTCCCATTTATTTATTTGGATTTGGGGAAATTGTGGGTACTAGCCTTGGGGAGGCAGCAGGAACAGCTACTCAAACCCCTGATCTCCTCTAATCAGTTCTGTGAGGGGAAATTCCAGGGTAGAAAAATATGTAGAAAAGGTTTCAAAAAGGGTGCATCTGGGCAGGGCTGGGACCCTGGGCTTCACATCTTTATACCACTGGCTTTCAATTATGTCTTTTCCTTTGGCTGCCTATGAGGAACTTGACTTCCACAGTTTGTGTGATTTTAATTGTTTAAGCCAGTTCTCTATTCTGTAACATAACAATAAATATAAACCTTTAGAATTTTCTGACACTAATATATTAGAAGATAAACATTTTATTCCCAACAAGGTAAAGAGCATTACTGCCACCACCACTGCTGCTGCTGCTCCTCCTCCTCTTCCTACTACTACTACTACTAGTACTAGTACTACTACCACTACTAATTCTGTTCAAGAATGGCCATTCAGGAAGTGATATCAGAACTCACAATAACATTAGGGAAGTAAGGAGCTCAAATGAAGCCCAAGTTCCCTGTTTACCCCTCTCTCTATTTTTTTTAAAAACTGGCAACATGTTTTCTAGACTGAAAGTTTCTAGATGATGGAGCCATGACTGCTCCATTTGCTTTTCTAATAGCAGTATCAAATGGAAGCAATTGGTCTACATATTAGTTTGCATCTCCAAATCTCCTCTTTGTTCTTTATCCAACTACCAGGAAACTGAAGAAACTCCCATCTAGGTACCAACCAAGAAGATTCATTCTGTGAGGGGAGAAACAACCCCTAGTTGCCTTCTCTTCCACTGAGATGAACGCAGAATACAACCCCATCATCAGTCTGCACAGAACATCCTTAAATGTCTCACAGAATCTCAGATACTGATGAGAGGGGTTCTAGTAAGGCTAGGCTGACGTTCCCATTGTGAATCAGGCATGAACAATTCAAGGTATTCCTATGAGCCTGAGCATGACCAGCATCACCAGTGCCAGTGAGGCCAGAAAAACAATAAAATGTTGCACAGGAGTGACGAACTCTAAATTTAGAGGAGTGGGTACCGCTAGGGACAGGTAGAGGAATAAGCCTGTTGGGGGAGGTTCTGGGGGCTTTATTTCATATATAAGTTTTAGTTCATGAAACAAAAGTCTGAAGCAAGTACCACTACATATGAGTATGTTCTGATAACCCCAGAGAGTGGTACCCAGGTGTTTGGCATATGGGCTCCTTCAGATTTATGTATGTTTGAAATACTTACTTTGAAAAAAAAATAAGCAATATGCTTAATATACAATATATGGGTTAAATGTTAAATTCTTCTGAGCTGATGAGAACATTACTGAACTGGTATATTTAGCACAATAATTACAGTAGAAGGAGAAAAAATATAAAACACAAATATAATTAAACATGTGGCAAGTGAAATGAGAGGGAATGAAACAAATCTAATTGTTTTTCTAGAATATATTAAAAGAATTAAAGTAGGCTGGGCACGGTGCCTCACACCTGTAATCCCAGCACTTTGGGAGGCCAGGGCGGCAGATGACCTGAGGTTGGGAATTGGAGATCAGCCTGACCAATGTGGTGAAACTCCATCTCTACTAAAAATAAAAATTAGCCGGGTTTGGTGGCACATACCTGTAATCCCAGGGACTCAGGAGGCTGAGGCAGAAGAATTGCTTGAACCCAGGTGGCAGAGGTTGTAGTGAGCCAAGATTGCACCATTGCACTCCAGCCTGGGCAGCAAGAGCGAACCTCAGAAGTATGATAAATACATTTTTAAAAAAAGAAAGTACTCAAAGAGTTGGTGATTTATAAGTTTTTTAAATTGAGCATCAGACATAAATCCTTGAATTCAGAAATGCAGTGTGTCAAAAAAAGAAAAAAATTACTTAAAAGAAGTAACAGTCAAGGTGCATAACACCAAAGAGAAGGAAAACACTAAAAATCAGAGGAAAAAAAGAGATAATTTACAAAGGTGAGACCAAAATTTTCACAGCCTGAGTACTTTAATGTACTTCTTTTCTTTCCCCCCTTGAGTTGGCTTTACACCATTACTTTTATTTCTTTAGTAGTTCATCAAATTCAAATTTACAATTCATAAATATGAAATATAGAAGCCAGTGCTTGCCAATAAAAGAAAAACCAAAATGCTCATCAAGAAAAATAACAACAGACGCAATAAAGATGAATGCATTTGTGTATATTTACTTAGGAAATAAAGGTTAAAAGAAACATCTGGCTATCAAGAGCAAAACTAAAGAAAAGAAACCCTCATGTTTAAAGACAAGATTGCTATCACTCTTTCTTCACTGTTTACTTCACATTATCCTTTGCATAGATGCATGAGATCCTCAAAGGTCAAGTGCAGCATAATTTCAGCTGCGTCAACGCCCCAGCGAGCCACGGGCCCACTAAATGAGTTTTTCTTTTCTATGCGTAGTACCGGCTCCATTTAGAGACTCACGTGCCGCGGCGCGGAGGGCACATCGGCGTGACCGACTGGCCGGCTGCCGGAGCCGAGAGCCGCCGCGTCCATCCCCGCCCGTCTTGCCGGGGACCCGGATTGAGTCGTCAAGCCGCGCCCTTCGCCCCTTGCCCCAGCAGGCGCCGGGCGGGCGAGCAGCGCTTCGGCCCTTCCCGGACAGCGACGCAGTCACAGCCGGCGCCCAAACACAGATGTGGGAAGATAAATGAAGGGGTCTAGACGGAAATGTCAGTGGAAAGGAGAGCTACCATCACTCAGGGCTGAAAACACAGTTAAATCACTGTCAAAAGGCTATTAAGTACACAAGATGGGGACTCCTGGTTCTGGAAGGAAAAGAACACCTGTGAAAGACCGATTTTCTGCAGAAGATGAAACTTTGAGTAACATTGCCAGAGAGTTGGATGAAAAATCTGACAAACAGTATGCTGAAAATTATACACGACCTTCATCTCGAAATTCTGCCTCAGCAACAACCCCTCTAAGTGAAAACTCATCCAGACGACGAAGTGGGGACACCAGCAGCTTAACAGATCCAGACACCTCATTAAGTGAATTACAGGAATCTTTGTCTGAAGTGGAAGAAAAATACAAGAAAGCCATGGTTTCCAATGCACAGTTAGACAATGAGAAGAACAATCTGATCTACCAGGTATATACACTCAAGGATGTTATTGAAGAGCAGGAGGAACAGATGGCAGAGTTTTATAGAGAAAATGAAAAATCAAAGGAGTTGGAAAGGCAGAAACATATGTGTAGTGTGCTGCAGCATAAGATGGAAGAACTTAAAGAAGGCCTTCGGCAAAGAGATGAGCTTATTGAGAAGCATGGCTTGGTTATAATCCCCGATGGCACTCCCAGTGGTGATGTCAGTCATGAACCAGTGGTTGGAGCCATCACTGTTGTGTCTCAGGAAGCTGCTCAGGTCTTGGAGTCAGCAGGAGAAGGGCCGCTAGATGTAAGGCTATGAAAACTTGCTGGAGAAAAGGAAGAACTGCTGTCATAGATTAGAAAACTGAAGCTTCAGTTAGAAGAGGAACGACAGAAATGCTCCAGGAATGATGGCACAGTGGGTGACCTGGCAGGACTGCAGAATGGCTCAGACTTGCAGTTCATCGAAATGCAGAGAGATGCCAACAGACAAATTAGCGAATACAAATTTAAGCTTTCAAAAGCAGAACAGGATATAACCACCTTGGAGCAAAGTATTGGCCGGCTTGAGGGACAGGTTACAAGATGTAAAACTGCTGCTGAGAATGCTGAGAAAGTTGAAGATGAACTGAAAGCAGAAAAAAGGAAGCTACAACGAGAGTTACGAACAGCACTGGACAAGATTGAGAAGATGGAGATGACCAACAGCCACCTGGCCAAGCGGCTGGAGAAGATGAAGACCAATAGGACAGCACTTCTGGCCCAGCAGTAGGAAGACCGCCCTTCGGCCTGGGTGCTGCTCCTTGGGGCCCTACCTAGAGGAACTGACTTTTTTGTCCATTGACACAAACCCCTTTTAGTAGTGTTTTGAGTTTTGTCGTTAAAACAGCCACCTTTGTATTTTGTAATTTATGAGCGAATGAAGCCGGTTTGAATCTTCGTGAATGAAAAAAAAATGATTTTAAGACAAAAAAAAAAATTTATTGCCATAAATTAATCCAGTAGGTATATCTAAGAAAGCACGCATCAGTTGGTTAGGGCAATAAGCGCCTCTACCACATTGCCCATGTGTCCCGCAAGCTGCGTTCTGCTGCTGCTCGAGGTATCTCCATCTCAGTCATTATCAGTTCCAGATCTTCCTTCTTGATAGTGACTTTTGCCAGTTCTTTCTCCCGCTCCTGTTTGGCTTTCTGCTCCCGGGACCTTCTGTCTCCAATCACAGACATGGCCGTCTCCAGACGGTACTTACATAGTACCTAAGTAAGTGCAACACCAGGCTGTGTCTTTCTATCACGGATTTCCACCTGGACACGTGGAACCCAGCCTGGCCTGTCTGCACAATCCTGACTGGACTCCTGAGCTTCATGGTGGAGAAGGGCCCTACCCTGGGCAGCATAGAGACGTCAGACTTCACGAAATGACAGCTAGCAGCACAGAGTTCAGCCTTTAATTTAAAAGATAAAGTCTTTTGTGAATTATTTCCTGAAGTTGTGGAGGAAATTAAACAAAAACAGCACAAGACGAACTCAGTAGCAGACCCCAGACTCTCCCCTTGCCAGACGTGGTTCCAGACAGGGAGACACACCTTGTCCAGAACGGGATTCAGCTTCTCGACGGGCACGCGCCAGGGGCCATCCCAAACCTCCCGGGGCTCCTGCAGGCCAACGGGCACCGCGGACTCCTGGGCGGCGACCTGGCGAACTTGTTTGTTGTAGTCGGGTTTGCAGCCTTCGCCTACACCATCAAGTACGTGCTGAGGAGCATCGCGCAGGAGTGAGGCCTGGCACCGAGACCAAGGCGCCACGGAGGGCGCGTGGCACGAGCGTGACCTGGGCCGGCCGGACACGTGCCCAGCACAGGCAGACCCACCAGGCTCCTGGGTTTCGGTTTTAAAAACCTAGAAGGGAAAGCAAAAGCCAAAATGTGTGACTGGGCTTCGGAGGAGACTGGAGACTCAGCCCTGCCCTGGCCACGTGCCGCCCGAGCTGGCGTGGAGGGGCTGCTGGCGTGCTGGTTTTGTAGCTTATCTTCTGTGTTGTCTTTGGATCTGTTTTAGTGAACCCGTTTTTCATTTAAAAAAAAAAAAAAAACAAAAAGAACAAAAAAACAACTTCCACATCCTCAGACCAAAACCCCAGCAGATCCAATCCATCAGCCAGGCCTGTGTGCTCTTCTGTTTAGACCCCGAATTCCTCCACATCCCTGCTGCTCCCCTTCCCCCCAACACGCTCCCTGAATTCCCAGCCCAAGACACCATGTGGATTTCCTGACAGCAGCTGCCTCCCTGCTCTCTGAACTCCCGTCCTCAACCCCAGGCCTACTGCCCACGACAGCCGCCAGAGGGCGCCAGCGAACAGCCGAGCCAGTTCACGTCCCTCCCTCCTTCCCTCCTCTGCCCAGAATCCTGGGCTCCCACCTCCTTTAGAGCAAAAGCCCAAATCTTCCCATGGCCCATAAAAACTTGCGCTATCTGCCATATCCCCTCCTGCCCTCACTTCCACGCCCGTCCTCACACTAAGCAAAGAAAAAAAAAAAAAAGTCTATACTACACATAGGAAAAAAAAAATTAAAGTCTATACTACACATAGAAAAAAAATAATGAAATAAATATTAAGGGAGCTGGGAGAAATTGTTTTTAGAGCAAGAAATGAATACTTACCCACCTAACATGCCTTTAACAAAAAAGGGTGACTTAATATAGTTCCACATGAGAAAACACTGAATAATTTGGTTACCAACAGAAACTTCTTGAGTATACTTCAAGAAGAAATATTTGTGTGTGTGTGTGTATGTATATAAGCTTAAAAATGTAAAAGAAAGATACATGATTTGGGAATATCAAATCCTGGTGGGCACTGAACTCAAGAAACTAAGTAGGCCAGGTGCAGTGGCTAACACCTGTAATCCCAGCACTTTGGAAGGCCAAGGCAGGCAGATCACTTGAGTCCAGGAGTTTGAGACCAGCCTGGACAAAATGGCGAAAACTTGTCTCTACAAAAAATATAAAAATCAGCCAGACATGGTGGCATGTGCCTGTTGTCCTAGCTACTTGGAATGCTGAGATGGGAGGATCAGCTGATCCCAGGGAGGTCCAGGCTGCAGTGAGCTGTGATCACCCCACTGAACCCCAGCCTGGTGACAAAGTGAGACCCTGTCTCAAAAATAAAAATAAAAGATAAAGAAGGTGACATGAAGAAACTAAAGAATACCTCAATGCATTAGATGAAGATTGAACATGCTATCATAAATTTATATTAAATTATTAAATAATAATTAGCACAACTTAGCGCACATTGATTTGGAAAGCAAGATGATATGGAAATTTTCTGGCAAAAAACCATATATAGTTCTTCCCAATATAGACCCCTGCTAGGCATCTAAACAGAATAATATCCACAGGAGTAGAGAAGTTTATAAAAGAGATGCTCACAAAGTTCTAGGATCAAGTAGTTTAACAGGGATATTCTACAGTCTTTTCAAACATCACATAAATCAATGCTGCTAACTGAATTTAAGAACATTACAATGGAAGTATTACTTCTAAATAGGTTATGAAGATCAAATGGAACATTGGTACCACAAAGTTCCAAATGTTGTCCAACATAGAATATTACAGAAAAATCTCATTTCTGCCTACACATTAAAATACTAGCAAATTCTAATTGATTATTAAAAACAACATATAATGACAATTGCAATTTATACCTGGAATTCAAGAATGATTAAATATTTGAAAGTCAACTGACAGTTCATCATTTTTATAGAGATAATAGAACAGTCCTTGATCATGTCTATATATGCAAAAATGTCTATTTAGCAGAATTTAAGATTTGTTACTGTTAATTTAAAACCATCTAAAATAGGAATTGATAGATTTTTTCAAAGATAGCAAAGTCTTTTTTTAAATTCTCATGGAAAACAGACTAGAGGCTATTTATTTTTAAGCTAACTTCAACATTGTATTTGATTCTGTCACTTTTTAAAGCTAGAAACAATTTTGCAAAGTGTCTATGAAAGAACAAACATTAGGCTGGGTGCGGTGCCGAGGTGGAGAGATCACCTGAGGTCAGGAGTTCGAGACCAGCCTGGCCAACATGGTGAAACCCCCATCTCTACTAAAAATACAAAAATTGGCTGGGCATGGTGGCCATGCCTGTAATCCCAGCTACTCAGGAGGCTGAGGCAGGAGAATCACTGGAACCCAGGAGGCGGAAGTTGTAGTGAGCCGAGATTGTGCCACTGCACTCCAGCCTGGGCAACAGAGCAACACTCTGTCTCAAAAACAAAACAAAAAAAATGAACAGATAAGAACAGCCAAAACCCAAGAAAGAAACACAATGAAGGTTTCTGGTTCTGCAAAACATTAAAACACATTATGATCCTAATTAAAGCAGTATGGTGTTGACACAAAAATAGGTGAACAGATCAGGACAGTAGAAAAATCAGAAATACACTAAAATGTGTAAGAGATGTTATGCAATAAAAACCACAGAGCCTTTCTTAATACTTTGTGTTTGAGAATTGAACATGCCCATAACAAAGATGGAAATGAATTCATTCTTCACAAGCTATAGTAAGATCAAGGATAAATGAAGGAGAAATCTAAATGGTAAAAAAAAATGAAAACATACAAATAGTTGAAAACATTGGTAAATACTTCTACAAGCGGTGAGAATAAATCAGGCTTATGACTCAAACCAAAAAATATTTTTAAATGATTACAATATAAAATCAGAATTTTGTGCATGTTAGGAAACACCATACGCCTAGTAAAAAGGAAAATGCCAAATGGGCATCTTTTTGCACCTTCTGTAACACAAAAAAAAGGAAGCACACAATGTCTGTTTGCTCCAGAAAATAAGAAAGCTTTCAAAACATACCCATGGTTCAAGGACAAAAGAGCAATGTAAAGACTCCCTTACATAAGATGGGACAATTTGGCTGTGCACAGTGGCTCACGCCTCTAATCCCAGCACTTTGGGAAGCCAAGGTGGGTGGATCACCTGAGGTCAGGAGTTTGAGACCAGCCTGGCAAATATGGTGAAACCCCGTGTCTACTAAAAATACAAAATTAGCCGGGCGTGGTGCTGGGTGTCTGTAATCCCAACTACTCAGCCAGCTAAGGCACGAGAATCACTTGAATCTGGGGGGGGCAGATGTTGCAGTGAGCCGAGATCACGCCACTGCACTCCAGCCTGGGTAACAGAGTGAGACTCGGTCTCAAAGAAAAAAAATGGGGGGGGGGCGGATTATAATTTGAGTTCAAAAAATAGATATAGACTGCAGTATATGGACTCTCATTAAATACACAAAAAATCAGGTTAGAAAAAATATTCACATTTTTTTGTTTGCTGAGGCCACACTGTCATTATTAGGACAGTTGTTAAAAGGGAGAATCAAGCTTTTATTCTTCCTTTCCTGAGAGGCTAGTTTTTAATGTAAAAGAGAGCTCATGAGAAAACAATTTTTAATAGAAGAATGAAAACTAATACATGTGGAGAAAATAATTAGAAAACCACTATTTGGCAACTGTCACTGAGATAAGTGAAATCAGGAAATAGTAATCAATAAATACTGAACAGTTATATGAAAGGAACAGGCAGGCATTCCTGGACCCCTCGATCAACCTTAAAGTGGTAAAACCACACATGTGTATCCAAATGTCCTAGCTGAATTGAAACATGCCGGTAGCTTAATATACAGAGTGATTTTGAAAATTTAATATCCAGCCAAATACTTCATTGATAATATTATATCCGTCACCTATTGAAACAATATTTTTGGATACATTTGCTTAAATCATTGTAATCAATTCCACGTTTTTTCTTTTCTATTGCTACTGTGACATTTAAAATAACACACGTGGCTCTCATTTTATTTCTATTGGACATTGCTACCTGAGAGGACTCTTCAAAATTCAGGCTGCCTCTATTCCCACTGGGAGCAAGAAAATTCAAGATGCCTCCTTAAAAGAGGCTAGGAAAGTGCGAAATCTGAAATGTTAAAATAATTATCATAGTGTTTCCAGTTGTAAATATCACACATATTACTCATAAATGGACATAATCTTTGGATACAGTTAAATGGGAAAGTCCTCGGGGGCGCCAGGTATCAGCACAGGGCAGAATCCGTGCCAGAAAAGGACTGCAGGGAAAGAGCCTGGCCTTACTGAGCCCCTGGACGGATTGCATCCCCCGTCACTCAGGACTGAGGGGGCGGGGCCTAAGGCCCTATCCAATCGGGCGCTGGGAAGGGGTCTGCACTCTCCTGCGCACGGCGAAGGGAGGGGCAGCTTCCGGGACCTGGTGGGGTCTTCGTATTAGGCAGCGCGGACCTGGTGGGCTCGGTGCGTCCCCGCTGCTCCTTCCGCTTATCCCTGGGAGGGCCCAGTGGTTCCGCGGCAGCGTTTGTTGCTGTGGGACGTGCTGGTCCCGGAAGGTCCTTAGGGAGGACTCCAGACACCGGAGACTGGGTAATGGTGAGTTTGCCGGCCGGGGGTCTGAGGGGGGCGGGGAGCCGGCCGGAAGCGGTTGCGGCCGAGTTCGCCGGCCGGGGGTCTGAGCGGGGCGGGGAGCCGGCCGGAAGCGGTTGCGGCCGACCCGGGCCTCCCCGCGGTGCGGACCCGAGTTTCCGCTGGTGCCTCACGGCCTGGGCAGCACCGGATGGGGCTGGGCCGGCAGCCAGACCCCGGGCGGCCTGCCGTGTCCGTGCCCCGCCGCGCCGTCCAGGCCCGGAGCCCTTTCCTGGCAGCTGCGCCCCTGCAGACCCGCGTCTCCCTCGGCTTGCGCGGTGCCCACGGGAGGCCCCGGGGAGAGTCCCGACTTGGCGTCTGGGGTTCCTGTGTGGGAGGAACCGTGGTCCGGGAGGTCCCCCACACCGCCTTTCTCCTGTTAGAAATAAAGCGGAGGCGCCGTTAAAATATTAGAGTCTGTTTGCGCAGGGGCGTGAGTTAGGAAGCCACCGTTGTGGTTTGCGGTTTGGGGAAGGAAAGGCTTTTTGTGAGGAACCCGAGGAAGCAAACCAAGGTGAGTGAGAGTGTACAGCGTGCAGCCGCCTCCCGTAGGCCGCGGAGCCGGAGGTCTCCTGGTTATGTAATGAGAGGTTAATTGGTGGGTTCGTGGTTAAGGCTGTTTTATTTCCCTTTAAGTTATTAATTTACAAGAAATGCACGAGTTACATTTTGGTTGGTTGTTTATTCATGCTTGTATGTACACATGTGTGATGGAGTCTCGGAGCTTGTACTCAAGCGGTCCTCCCACCTCAGCCTCCCTAGTACCTGTATTTAATTATTTTTAACACTCCACCTGCCTTTTCTAAATGTATGGCAAGCAGGATCTCACATCAACGACCCTGTTCCCACAGCCTAACTCTTATGAGACCTGTAGTAAAATCCTAAATTTCCAATTCTTTGCCTTCATTCAAATGCAACATTATCAAGTCTTTGTCTTTTATTGTACATTTCGTACAGATGCAGTGTTATTTTTTTCAGGGTAGTGAGTCGTTCTTAAAATATTTGTTTTCACTCTTAAAATATTTCCGAACGTTACACATGAGTAGAAAGCAGAAAATAATCACCTGACAAAAAATTGTAAAAAAAAAAAAAAAAGACTTTGCGCATCTCCTAATATTGTCTTTTTTGAGTGTGCACATCTTACCAGAATATCTTTGGAATGAAGTTCCCCTTTGGACACTTTAGAGGGTGATATGTCCTCAGCCACCCTCGTGTCTTTTCTTGGTCCTCTGGTTTAGCGGCCAGATCTCTTGCAGTGTCTAACGAATATCTTCTCCTGAGTCATTTCCTCCCAGAGGACAGTTTAAAATATGGGAGAAGAGCCTCTCCAGGCAGCATCTGGGTGCCCTGGAGGTGAGAGACGTCTCCTAGTATACTCTTCGTCTAAAAAACAAGTCCCTGGGGCATTAGGATTTTCCTCCTCCAACCACTGTTTTCATCTTTCCTTGGAGACACGTTGGTGGGCAGCCAGTCAGATGCTGGTGTTAAGGGAAAAAGCTAGAAATGATTCCCGCCCTCTGGATTTTGTCGGACTTGGGAATGGAGAAAAACTATCTCACAGGGCAAGGAATACACACCCCAGTGAGGTGGTGCGAGAACCAGAAAAGCACCATCATCAGAATTATGTAAGAAGGGAGTTGCCTGGGTGTGGTGGCTCCCGCCTGTAATCCCAGCATTTTGGGAGGCTGAGGTGGGGTGGATCACTTGAGGTCAGGAATTTGAGACCAGCCTTGCCAGTATGGTGAAACCTTGTCTTTACTAAAAATACAAAAATTAGCCCAGCATGGTGGTGGATGCCTGTAATCTCAGCTACTTAGGAGGCTGAAGCAGGAGAATCACTTGGCCAGGAGGTGGAGGTTGCAGTGTGCTGAGATGGTGCCACAGCACTCCAGCCTGGGTGACAGAGTGAGAGTCAGTGTCGGAAAAAAAAGGTTTATTCTGAAGTATTGCGGTGGGGAAAAACACAAGGTATAAGAGCTGCAAGCATGTTAAAGTTTAGGCAGAAAAGGGCTTAGAAATTCAGGCACACAACGGGGCACAGTACAGTGTTTTCTTGGGAGGGTGGTCATTGAATATTTCTGTGAGGAGAGTGGGCCTGTGAGGATCTCTGAAGTGATAAAATAACCCACCTTTGACACTTGAGTCAGAGATGTGGGCGTTCCTTTCAGCACAACCCCTCCCCAAGTTTATTGCCTTGAAGAGATTTATTCATTTAGTTCAGCTTCAGTTTTTCATTAACTTTAAAATATATTTTATTCATAGAGCTTGAAAGATAAAAAATATATAGATATATATTTCTAAAGAGACAAGAGGTGGTTTTCAGTGGGGAAAAAGCCTAGTCGTATTCCGAGGCAGCGGGCGTAAGCGAGAGCCAGCTGCCTCTGTCTCCCTCGCTTTGGCGTGGCTGTTTGCTAAGAGGAAAAAAAAAAAATTCTTATTAACCCTTTTCTTCCCACAAGTGAGCGTAGTAAGTTTCTCAGGTCTATTCTTTTTTGAGAGTGATTTCAAATGGAATTCTAGGGCTTTGCTTTGGGAATGTATGTGTATTTGTTTTCATGCTGCTGATAAAGACATACCTGGGACTGGGCAATTTACAAAAGAAAGAGGTTTAAAAGACTAAGGTTCCACAAGGCTGTGGAGGCCTCACAATCATAGCTGAAGGCAAGGAGCAGCAAGTCACATCTTACGTGGAGGGTGGCAGACAGAGAGAGCTTGTGTGAAGAAACTCTTGTTTTTATTTATATTTATTATTATTTTTTTTTCCATGGTAACTCTCGTTTTTAAAACCATCAGATCTCATGAGACTTACTCACTATCAGGAGAACAGCATGGGAAAAACCTGCCCCCCATTATTCAGTTACCTCCCACCAGGTTCCTCCCACCACCACATGTGGGAATTGTGGAAGTTACAATTCAAGTTGAGATTTGAGTGGGGATACAGCTAAACCATATCTTAATGTTACCAGGGAAAAGTAGGAAAAAAATCTGTTTTCCGTTATGGCTGCAGAAAAACGAATATATTTCCACAAGCAAGTGTTGTAGATAAGGTGAATTACAAATATTTATAAAAACATCAGTACCTCCTTTTTGCAGGGTGGAGAATTTATAACAGTGGATAACCGCATTCTGTATGCTGTTATCTGGACATTGGGGTTTAATGCTAAATTTTATGGGACAGGACTTGGCAACTCCTAGAGATGATTTGTTATCATGAACATAATAAATAAATATGTTTATTGTATGGTAGGGTTAGATACTTCAGCTTTTCCAATTGAGGCATTAAATGTAAGTGGCTTACAATTTCCTTCTCTCCTATAAACGTAAACACTGAGTTTGAGTTATTTTTTAATATTATTTTATTAAAATAAAATTTAATAATATTTTTAATAATATAAAAATTTAATAATAATAATAAAATATTTAATAAAAATAATATTCAAATATTATTTTTTAAAAATTTTAACCAACTGAATAACCTTGACTGAGAAACGGAAGCTGGAGCTCAGTTACTGCCAGCAAAGGCCATTGTGAAGCCTGTAAAAGAAGATCATGGAAGGCCTACTCTTTGGGAGCCTCCTTTACAGATGTCCCACCTGCTCACCCCAGCCATGAAAGGAACTCTTTGTATTGAGAGAGGCTACAGAGTCTTGGAAATCTGGTGTTCACAGGTGGATGTGGTTGGCCCTGGAGGGAAAGGATGGGATCCCCTTTTTAAGTGTGTAATTTTTTCATTGTCCTGGCATTCTTTCTAGGCATTATTCAGTAAACCAGGGGTTGCCAACCCCTGGGCCATGGACCAGTACCTGTCAGTGGCCTGTTAGGATCCAGGCCATGCAGCAGGAGGTGAGTGGCAGGTGAGTGAACATTACTGCCTGTGCTCTTCCTCCTGTCAGATCAGTGGTGGCATTAGAGTCTCAAAGGAGCACAAACCCTATTGTGAATTGTGCAGGGGAAGGCTCTAGGTTGTGTGCTTTGTGTGAGAATCTAATGTCTGATGATCTGAAGTAGAACAGTTTGGTCCCCAAACTATCCCCATCATCCATGCAAAAATTGTCTTCCATGAAACCAGTCCCTGGTGCCAAAAACCTTGGGGACTGCTGCAATAAAGTAAATTCAGAATTATGTAAGAGGAGAGTTTATTCTTAAGTATTGCAATGTGGAAAAACACCAGGGGTAAGGGCTGCAAGCATGTTAAAGATTAAGCAGAAAAGGACTTTCTTTCATAGGAAGGAGCAGACTAGATTAGAAAGGAGGGGAGAGGAAGAGGGCCAGATGGATTCTAGATCAGAGAACATTTCATCCTGAGGTCAGCCTGTTCACAGGAGATGCATAAAGAGGGGGGGTGTATGTTGGCTTAGCCTGAGAGTGTATCAAAGTTCAGGGGCCTGAGGGAAGGAGGGAAACTTAAGTAAAATTTGGTTAACAAGTATTTTGTTCCGACCACTGAAGACGAATTTGTTTAGCTAATTGGTTATGAGGCAAAAAAAAATAAAAAAAAATTACAGTGTCTGTTTCCAGCTTTATGATACCTAAAGGAAGCATCATCTAAGTCATAATGAGAAGGTGTTTGTTTTCATCAGGCTGTTCCTGGAGAACACAAAGAATGTTTTTGTTGTTGTTGCTTTTTAAGTTGCAGATATTTAACAGGATTACCTACTCACCCCATCTTCCCCTGCTATGCTGTCTTGTCCTTTACAACTTCCAATGAGTTGTTCCTGAGTCACATCTTTTACAATAAACTAGTAAACATCAGTAAATTGTTTTTGCTGAGTTCTGGGAATAGTTTTTTTTTCACATCATCAAACTTGAGGAAGGGGTGATGGGAACCTTTGACTTATAAGCAATTGGTCAGAAGGATAGATGGGCCCCTGGGGCTTGCAACTGACATGTGCAGTGTGGGCAGTGTTGTGGAACTGATCTGTGAGCTTGTGGGGTATGCGTTGACTCTGAGTGGTGTCAGAATTTAATTGCTAGACAATTAGTAGGTGTTAGAGAATTGGTTGTTGTTCAGCAAAGTCCACACATTTGGTATCAGAAAAAAGACTCACAGATCAGAGCCTTCACCTGACTCTGGGAGAGTGTTTGGTCACTGGTGAGAATTGAGACCCTGGAGAAGAAAGCATTTCCTTTCTGTAATCTGGTGATAATAGGGTGTATGGAGCTCCCAGAATTAAATTTCCAGTTCCACAGGCTTCCTTCACTCATTCACTAGGAATGAACCACCTTGGGCTATCTCCACCTTGAGAGTGGTCCCCAAGCTTCAGAACATATTTAACCTATGGAGCATGGGGTTCATCTTTATAAAATCCTGCTGGCACATAATTCCCATTTGGGTAAGTATTTAAGAATTTTATTCCATGATTTGAATGTGAGATTTTTCTTGGTTAAAAACAAGTGAATTGAGAGATATGACCTGAAAAAAAAATCATAGATAATTCTTTTTTTTTTTTTTTTTTTTTTTTTTTTTTGAGACGGAGTTTTTTTCTTGTTACCCAGGCTGGAGTGCAATGGCGCGATCTCG
>NW_016107390.1:109013-134635 GCF_001604975.1 Cebus imitator | reverse complement strand
GCACCCGGCCCAGATAATTCTTGAAATAAGTTGTTTTATGCTCAGTTTAAATAATAAGACTATAAAGTAATGGGCTCACTATCCAGGTGAATAAACAGACTTTGTGCAGTTCTGGTGTTCTAATCTTTTGTAACTTCTGCTCAGAGATGTGAACCACAGTTTTAATTATTTGTTCTTATTTTTTGTATATTAACCATCTGTTTATCATGAAGCAGAA
Organism: Cebus imitator; assembly: GCF_001604975.1. Classification (NCBI taxonomy): domain Eukaryota; kingdom Metazoa; phylum Chordata; class Mammalia; order Primates; family Cebidae; genus Cebus; species Cebus imitator. Next base: position 134,418 of record NW_016107390.1, on the reverse strand, counting down.
TTTTGCTCTTTTTTTTATGGTTGCATAGTTTTACCTCTTGAATTTTTAGTAGCTTAATGTTACTATTAATATACTATTAATATTGTGCTGAAAATTTTTTTGTGTGTTTTTTAAGTATATATTAAATTTTGTTAGAACTAATAAGGGTGGGCACAGTGGCTCATCCCTGTAGTCTCAGCACTTTGGGAGGCTGATGTGGGTAGATCACTTTAGTTCAGGAGTTTGAGATGAGCCTGGGCAACATGATGAGATGCTGTCTGTACTTAAAAAAAAAAAAAAATGCCAAGCATTGGTGGTTTGCAGCTGTGATCTTAGCTACTTGGGAGGCTGAGGTGGGAGGATCACTTGAGCCTGAGAGTTCCAGGCTACAGTGAGCTGTAATTGCACCATTGCACTTCAGCATGGGCAACATAATGAGACCCAGTCTAAAATAATAATAAATAAATATAACTGTGAAAGCAAATATAAATATTTAGTAAAAGGTATTTAAGTCGATTTATGTATGAGTTCTTACATTTTAATGAAAATTCAAATAACTCAAAAACAAATAACAATATAAAAGATTTCATAGTACTTTAAGGCATGTGATTATTACCTTCATATTCAGACCTTCATCATTCACCAATTTTTCTTTTTTTATTCAACTTTTATTTTAGGTTTAGGGGCTACATGTGCAGGGTTGTGACATAGGTCAAATGTGTATCAGTGGGATTTGGTGTACAAATGATTTTTTCACTCAGGTGGTGAGCATAGTAACCAATAGGTAGTTTTTTGACTCTCACCCTTCTTCCATTATTCATCTTCAAGTATGGCCTGTGTCTGTTTACCTCTTTGTGTCTATGTGTTACTCAGTGTTTAGCTCCCACTTATAAGTAAGAACATGTAGTGTTTGGTTCTCTGTCACTCTGTTAATTTGTTTAGGATAATGGCCTTCAACTACATCCATGTTGCTGCGGTGTGTGTGATTTTGCCCTTTTCTGTGGCTGTGTAATATTCCCTGAGGTATATGTACCATATTTTCTTTTATCCATTTTACTGTTAATGGGCGTATAGGTTAATTCTATGACTCTGCTATTGTGAATAGTGCTGCAGTGAATATACACACACACATGTCTTTTTGGTAGAATGATTTATATTCCCTTGGATATATACCCAGTAATAGGGGATTGCTCGGTTGAGTGGTAGTGCTGTTTTAAGGTCTTTGAGAAATCTCCAAAATGCTTTCCACAGTGGCTGAACCTAATTTACATCTCCGCCAGCAGTGTGTAAGCATTCCCTTTTCTCTGCAACCTCACAAACTTCTGTTATTTTCTGACTTTTTTGTAATAGTTATTCTGACAGAATTGGATTTTTTCTAATGATTAGATGTTGAGCATTTTTTCCACATACTTCTTGAGCATGTATATGTCTTTTTTTTTGAGAAGTGTTTGTTCATATTCTTGCCCATTTTTTCATGCAGTTGTTTTTTTTTTTTTTTTTCCCTTGTTGATTTTTTCAACTTTCTTACAGATTCTGGATATTAAACCTTTGTCAGATACATAAATAGCAAATATTTTTTCCCATTCTATAGGTTGTCTGTTTACCCTGTTGACAGTTTATCTTGCTGTGCAGAGGCTTTTTAGTTTGTTTAGGTCCCACTTCTTTATTTTTGTTTTTATTGTAATTGCTTTTGGAGACTTTGTAATGAAATATTTGCCAAGGATTATGTCTATAATGATATGTCCTGTTTTCCTCTAGGGTTTTTATAGTTTTAGATTTTACATTGAAGTCTTTAATCCATGTTTTCTTAAATTTTTTTTAATTTTTTTGTGGGTACATACTAGGTTTATATATTTATGGGGTACAGGAGATGTTTTGATACAAGGATACAATTTGTAATAATCACATCATGGAGAATAGGGTACCCATCCCAAGCATTTATCCTTTTTATTACAAACAATCCAATTATACTTAGTTATTTAAAGTGTACAATTAAATTATTACTGACTATAATCATTCTGTTGTGTTGTCACATGCTAGGTCTTTTCTTCTTTTCCTTTTTTTCTTTCCCTGAGTTACAGTGGATAACATTGCCACATGCTAGGTCTTATTCTTTCTGTTTTTTAAATACCTGTTAACTATCTCTGCCTCTTCCCCAATCCCCCCACTACACTTCCCAACCTCTGGTAACCATCCTTCTACTCTGTTAAGAACCTGAGATGTTTGTCTTTCTGTGCCTGGCTTATTTCACTTGGCATAATGACTTTTAGTTTCATCCATGTTATTGCAGATGACAGGATCTCATTCTTTTTTATGGCTGAATAGTACTCCATTGTGTGTATATACATTTTATTTATGCATTCATCTGTTGATGGACACTTAGGTTGTTTCCAAATTTTGGCTATTGTGAACCAGTGCTACAACAAACATCAGAGTGCAGACATCTCTTTGATATACTGGTTTCCTTTGTTTTGGGTGTATATCCAGCAAGGGGGTTGCCGAATCATGGCAGGTCTTTTTTTTTTTTTAGTTTTTTGAAAAACCTTCAAACTGTTCTTCATAGTAGTTGTACTACTATATAGGTTAGTATTCCCACCAACTGCGTACAAGGGTTCTCTTTTCTCCATATCCTTGCCAGCATTTGTTAGTTACTACCTTTTTTTTTGTCTTCTTTAACTTTCTTGGGCACATAAAAGGTGTATGTATTTATGGATTACATGAGATGTTTTGATACAGGCATGCGATGTGAAATAAGGACCACATGGAGAATGGGGTAGTGGGCATTTATCCTTTGAGTTACAATCAAATTACACTCTAAGTTACCTTAAAATGTACAATTATTATTGACTGTAGTCATCTTGTGCTATCAAACAATATGTCTTTTTAACTTCTTTCTATTTTTTGGTAGTCATTAACACTCTCCACCTCTCCTCCAGCTTCCCACTACTTTTCCCCCACTAACCACCTTTCTACTCTCTCTGCCCATGAGTTGAGTTGATTTTTATATCCCACAAATAAGTGAGAACATGCAATATTTGTCTTTCTGTGCCTGGCTTATTTTACTTAACATAATGATCTCCAGTTCCATCCATGTTGTTGCTGCAAATGACTGGATCTCATTCTTTTTAATTTTGTAAAATAGTACCCTCCTGTGTATATATTACCACATTTTCTTTATGCATTCATTTGTTGATGGACACTTAGGTTGCTTCCCCATCTTAGTTATTGTAAGCAGCACTGCAACAAACATGGGAGTGCAGATATCTCTTTGATATACTAGTTTCCTTTCTTTTGGGTATATGCCCAGCAGTGAGACTGCAGGATCATATGGCAGCTCAATTTTTAGTTGAGGAATCTAAAATTTTCTCTATAGTGGTTGCACTAATTTACATTCCCACCAACAGTGTACAAGAGTCCCTTTTTCTCCACATTCTTGCCAGCATTTGCTATTGCCTGTCTTTTGATTTAAGCCATTTTAACTGGGGTGAGATGATATCTCATTGTAGTTTTGATTTGCATTTCTTTGATGATCAATGATGTTAAGCATCTTTTCATATGCCTGTTTTCCATTTGTATGTCTTGAGAACTGTCTATTCATATCTTTTGCCCATTTTTTTTCTTTTTTTTTGACATGAAATCTTATTCTGTCACCTAGGCTGGAGTGCAGTGGTGTGATCTTGGCTAACTGCAACCTCTGCCACTTGGGTTCAAGTGATTCTCCTGCCTTAGCCACCTGAGTAGCTGGGATTACAGGTGTGCACCACCCTACCCCCGCTAATTTTTGTATTTTTGGTAGAGATGGGGTTTCACCATGTTGGCCAGGCTGGTCTTGAATTCCTGAGCTCACATGATCCATCCACCTTGCCTCCCAAAGTGTTGGGATTACAGGTGTCAGCCACTATGCCCAGCCTTGCCCATATTTTGATCAGATTATTAGATTTTTTTCCTATTAGAGTTGTTTGAGCATCTTATATATTGTGGTTATTAATCCCTGGTCAGATGAGTAGTTTGCAAATATTTTCTCCCATTCAAGTGGGTTGTCTTTTCACTTTGTTGATTGTATCCTTTGCTGTACTGGAGCTTTTTGACTTGATGTGATCCCATTTGTCCATTTCTGCCTTGGTTACCTGGGCTTTTGGGGCACTACTTGTAAACCCAATGTATCCGAGGCAGGTCTTAATCAATTTAGAAAGTTTATTTTTCCAAGGTTACAGGATGTAACGAGATCCTAATGACGTGGTACTTGGGGGTATAGCTTGCTTTTGTACATTTTAGGGAGACATAATACATCTATCAATACATGTAAGATTTATATTGATCTGGAGTGGTGGGACAACTCAAAGTGGGGGCTTCCAGGTCATAGGTAGATTTAAAAATTTTCTTATTGGCAGTTGGTTGAAAGAGTTATCAATAAAAAGGAATGTCTGGGTAACAAGAAGAGGTTGTGAAAACAAAGATTTTATCATGCAAATGAACCCCCCAGATAGCAGGCTTTAGAGAGAATAGATTGTAAATGTTTATTACTGGAACTTAAGGTTTGTGTTGATGTTAATGTTACTGGTTGGTTGTGTTGATGTTACTGGTTGGCTTTTCACGAATTCCAAAAGGGAGGAGGGTATAAAGAAGCTTGTCCAACTCCCTCTTCCCATCATGGCCTGAAGTAGTTTTTCAGGTTAACTTTGGAATACCCTTAGCTGAAATCAGGGGCCCAATCAAATGGCTGAGGGGCCTTAGAATATTATTTTTGGTTTATATTTTCAAAGCTGTGAGGAGTATGGTAAGCTTTGGCGGATGGGCATCCATGACCATGCTCCACTGCAGCCAATTCTGCACCAAATCTCTGGGCTCTATGCAGGAAAGAATTCTGTCTTTGTCAACTTTCTGTGCAGCTATGTTTTCCAGCTCAGGTGACCATGGGGGCTGTAGGTCTTCTGCAGCTAGGATTCTGGAGGCCTATGGCAAGAGTGGGCCACTCCATACCTATCTTACCCCTTTCCTGAGAGCCAGTCAGGGCCAGAAATGAGGCCTGGTCCTGTGCGGGGTTTCTACCTTTCTCCCCTTTCAGCCCAGGGTCTGTATCATTCCTCTGTCCACTGTCAGTGCCTGCTTTCCAAAGACCTGTTTGTAGTGTGCTGGTCTACTTGATGGTCTGGTCTGTGAGTCAGGGATCTTCCTGGCTGTGTCTAGTTGGCCATCTTGACTCTCCTCTTTTGTGATTTTTTGCCTCAATCTGTTGCACACATACTGCTGTCGAAGGCTGTGGGTCCCCCATTCACTCATTATACTGCTATGGGACTTGAGCTGTCACAAGTTTATTTTTTGATGTTGATAGTGTCCTTTTGTCCCAAGTGGCAGTGCTTCATAAATTTATTACACATTGAGAAAAAAGTGCTGGGTTTTAAAATTGCAGATAAATTCACATTTGCTAGAAAATGCCAATGAAATTTATAGATTAACTGACCCTTCATAAATATGTGTTTATTCCTTACAAATATTTAGCCTTATTTATTTCTTTATCTCTATGTGACTGTATGTACTTTTTACTGATTATTATTGGTTTTGAGCATTATTCCTATGTGGTCACTTTCTGTGAAATATGTTTCAGTCATTTTCTATGAAATAGTTTTCAAATGGTTCTCAGTCATTTATTGTATGTTTATTGCTTTTACCCCTCCCGCTTTAAACATACTCACATGCTATTCCACTTTCATTTGTAAAGATTGAAAATATTAATATTTTTCCCAGGTTATTTTTTCTTTTCATTCTAGTCTACCATTTGATGGACTCTTCTTAATTTTAATAGAGTTGAACTTGTCAGTCTTTTTTAGGGACTTTATTTTTTCATATAAAAAACTTGTAAGACAGGAGGGCATGTTGTACTCAGAGAGTTAACTCCTTAGCTTTTCTTTCCTCATCACCAGGGACTCATCTCTTCTGGGGCTGCATTTCAGCAGAGTCTGGCTCTCAAACTTAGAATATGTTTAACCTTCTGAATGAGGGTTTTCATTTTGAACTATAGGTGAAACAGGCTCCTTATCTGAGCTATAGCAAATGTTTCCTTTTCTTCCCTTGTAATTCCTTTATGGAATGTTGTTGCCATATAACTCCAGTGTTTTTATGCATTTAGTAATTTTAGTTCCTTGTTGGCATCTTTTTTCTTGGTTGAAAATGTATAGACCAGCCAATGCCCATAATCTCAGCACTTTGGGAGGCTGTGGCAGGTAGATTACTTGAGCTCAGGAGTTCAAGGCCAGCTGGGCAACATGGTGAAACCCTGTCTCTACAAAAAAATACAAAATTAGCTAGACATGGGGGCACGCACCTGTGGTCCCAGGTACTTGAGAGGCTGAGGGAGGCAGGAGGATTGTTTGAGCCCAGGAGATGGAGATTGCAGTGAGCCGAGATTGGGCCACTGCACTCCAGCATGGGTGACAGAGTGAGACCCCATCAAAGAAAAAAAAAAAAAGGGAAGGAAGGGGGGGAGGGGGAAAAGAAGGGAGGAAATGCATAGACTGAGAGAGCCAACAGCCTCATCCCAAATTGCAGAGGTTTGGCTCCCTCTTGTTGCACTGTTGCCTGACCTGGGTCCCATTTTTCCTTGAGGCCACAGATGGCTCCATTGGACAACGAGTCTGTAATTTCCTGTCCATGCTGTGCCCGTGTTCAGGAGGAAAAAGCACGAAGGCCCCATGGAGTGCAGGAAGACAGCAGTACAAAGTTCTGCCTAAATGCAAATGCCTACTGGGTCAGGTCCCAGCACAGGAAGGAAGCCAAGAACCTGTCATTCTGACCTCATTGGGCCCCACATCTGATCACATTTCTTGTCACTTAGGGAAGGAGCAGTGGCAAGTGAAGCTCAATAGCAAGCCAGAGAGGAACGGGTAGCGTTCTGCAATTTGGTGGAGACTTTGTCTAAAGAGCCCAGTGGTGGCAGGGCTCAGGGTCTTGTCTTCACTACTCCGTGTCGTCTGATGAAGGAGGCTCCAGATGACTGTGCTGCATTTTCTGTTGCCCTGTGACCTGACTGCAGGTACTGCGACATTCTAGAAAAGATGCAGGGATACTCTAGAAGTTGGGAAATGGTGAGTGTGCAGGATGGGCATGCTAACACAGGGAGGGGGCTAATTGGAACTAGGCAGAATTGGTGAGGGCAGACCCAGCCCTCCCTGTGGTCAGCTACAGAGTCTGTGACCAGAGTGTCCCGTGGTGCAGCTCAGCCCTCAGTGCCTTCCAGTGTAGGGTGAGGCTGTGCCAACAGCCGGGACCCCAGCCATACTGTCACTGCTCCAGCAAACTTGGCCTGACCCAAGGCCCTCTGGGAAGCTCTGTGCTCACAGCCCCATGTCGCCCTCAGATTGTGTGGTTATGATGGAAGGGTCATCGGAGGAAATTTTTCACTTGGTATGCAGGGTTTGTGTGGAGGAGAAGTTGTGGTCAGTGGAGTCACCAGTTCTTCTTTCTCCCCAGGCGTCACCTGTTTTTATCTGACTCTTCAAAATGTATGAAAAACAGAGTCTCAAATCCACCATCTTCCCCCCCACCCACCACCTCCTCAGGCTGGCAATAAATTCCCCAAATCCCAGTTTCCTTTTCACATTCCAAAATGCTGCTTTCCCTCTCCTGTTCACAACAATATTATCAACTATTTGTTTCCTGTGATACATTTTGAATGGATGCTATTTTGTTACTTGTTTCAATGAGTAATGGATGGCAACTTTTAAGACATTCGATTTTTTTCTGAATACCTTACCTAAAAGAAAAGCAGAGAACAATCACCTGACCACTGTATAAAAATCTTTGTGCCTCTCCTCCTCTTATTTTACCTAAGCACAGACATTTCATCAGAATGTCTTTGGGTTGAGATTCCCCTATGGAAACTTCAAAGAGTGATGTATCCTCAGCCACCCCTCCTGCCTTTTCCCGGTCCTTGGTTTCAGAATTGTCTGGAACAACCCAAGATGCCCACAGTAGCCTTATCTTGGAGTTTCTGATGAATATCTACCCTGGGTCATCTTCTTCCACAGGTCAGACTGAGATATGGGAGTGTAGTTTGCCAGTGGAGCAGCTGGTTCTGTGCTGAGGGGAGCCTCCTGATAACACCCTTCATCTAAAATCCTAACCTTTTAGGATATTAAGAAAGGAGGAAAACCCACCCCAGTGAAGTGGTGGAAGAACCTGCAAAGTAAAATATGCACTTTGGACACACAGAGGGCACAGTACACTTGGGAGAGTGGTCATTGAGCAATTTTAGTGAGCAAGATGAGGGTTGCAGGATGTTCCACATATTAGGATGGCCTGACGACATTTGAGCATAGCTGTGTTCCAGTCAGTACCACCTCTCCCTGTGCTCTCACCTTAAAAAGGTATGTTCACGTCCAGGCACAGTGGCTCACACCTGTAATCCCAGCACTTTGGGAGACCGAGGCAGGTGGATCACCGAAGTTTGGAGTTCGAGACCAGCCTGACCAACATGGAAAAACCCTGTCTCTACTAAAAATACAAAATTATCCGGGCGTTGTGGTGCATCCCTGTAATCCCAGCTACTCAGAAGGCTGAGGCAGGAATTAGTCTTTTGTGAAAGTTCAGTTGCTTACATTTGTAATGGTTTATTTCTGGGTTTTCTGTCCTGTTTTATCTTACTTATTTTTTCTCAAATATTGCACTGTCTTGATTACTGTAGTTTTACATTAAGTCTTCGTGTCAGGTGGTATCAATTCTGTGACTTGATTCTTCAGTATTGTATTGATGACTGTCTGGGTCTTTTGCCTTTTCGTGTAGGTGTTAGAATAAATTTTTTTTTTTTTTTTTTTTTTACGGAGTTTCACTCATGTTACCCAGGCTGGAGTGCAATGGCGCAATCTTGGCTCACCGCAACCTCCGCCTCCTGGGTTCAGGCAATTCTCCTGCCTCAGCCTCCTGAGTAGCTGGGATTACAGGCATGCACCACCATGCCCAGCTAATGTTTTGTATTTTTAGTAGAGACGGGGTTTCACCATGTTGACCAGGATGGTCTCGATCTCTTGACCTCGTGATCCACCCACCTCGGCCTCCGAAAGTGCTGGGATTACAGGCTTGAGCCACCGCGCCCGGCCTTCAAATTTTTTTTTTAATATAACTTAGTAGGATTTTTATTGTGATTGTATTGAATTTGTTATTCAAATTGGGAGAACTGACATCTTAATAATATTGAGGCTTCCTATCCATGGACATGGAATCTCTATTTTTTTTTTTTTTTTCCGCTTTCATTAGAAATGTATAGTTTTGTCATATAGGTCTTCCTTTTTACTGGGTGCTATATAAGTGCTTTTGTGTTTTTAAAGTTTAAATCCAGTTGCTCATTGCTAATATACAGAAAGATAATTGGCTTTTTAATATTAACCTCACGTTGTACAACTTTGCTATAACCTCCGTTCAAAGAGATTCTTGTTGGTTCTTTTGGATTTTGTACATAGACAGTCATGTTATCTGGAAATAAACAACAATCACTTTATCTGCAAAAAGGCAGTTTTATTTATTCTTTCATTATTTGAATGGCTTCCACCCCTCTGCCCCATTTCTTAACCTTATGGCATTTCATCAACTATTGATATGATTATGTCATTTTTGTTGTTTGTCGATGTGGTAAATTGATTTTTGCTTTTTGAATCAGCCATGCTTATCTGTCATAATTCCTAGTTGGGTGGGTGTATATTTTTTAATACATTTTTATGTTGAAAATTTTTGCATCTCTGATTTTTTTTTTTTTTTAATCTGTTGTTTTCTTTCGTAATGTACTCCTGTAGTTGTAGTTTTGGTAGTTAGGGCAGTGTTGTCCTCGTAGCATGCATTAGGAAACGTGTACTCTGCTTCTATTTTCTGGAAAAGTGTATGGAGAATGTGTGTCAGTTCTTCTTCAAATGTTTGACAGAATTCACCAGTGTGATCATCTGGGTCTTCAGCCTTGTCCTTCCTTTTTTGGACAGTTATTACTTTATTGATCCAATTTGAAAAACACATATAGGCCTATTCATGTTTGTTTCTCTCTCCTTGTGTGAGTTTTTGGAGGTTTCTTTCAAAGGATTGGTTCATTTTATCGAAGTTATCAATCTAGTGGTCATGGAGTTGTTCATAATAATTTTTTTTTTAAAACATCTATAGGGTTAGTAGTAATGATGGAACTGTTTCATTTCTGATGCACATTTTGTGTCTTATGTCTTTCTCCCTTTTTTGGTCTGGCTATAGGTTTATCAATTATATTGATGTTTATGAAGAATCAGATTTTGTTATTGTTGATTTTCTATATTGATTTCTTGTTTGCAGCTTTACTGATGTTTTCTATAATTGTTGCTTGTTTGTGCTTGACTTAGGTTTACCTTGCTGGCTTTTTTCTAGTTTCTTAAAATGGAAGGTTAGATTATCGGTTTTAGGTCTTTCTTTTCTAGCACATGTTCTTGATACTTTAAATGTCTTCCAAGCACCACTTGTACTGCATTTCACAAATTCTCTGAAGATGTACTTTAGTTTCCTTTGAAGTATTTTCATTTACCTTGAGACTTGTCTGACCTATTTGTTATTTAGAACTTTGCAGTTTAATCCTCAATTATTTGGATGTTTTTCAAGTATATTTCTGTTATTGATTCCTAGTTTAATTCCAATTATGTTCTTAGGGCATATTTTGTATGTTGACTAGTTTTGTTTTAATTTTTAATTTTTGTGGGTAAATACTAGGTGTATATATTTATGAGTTACATGAGATACTTTGATATGGACATGCAATGCATAATAATTGTGCCAGGGTAAATGGGGTATCCATAACTTTAAACATTTATCTTTTGTATTACAAACGATTTATAACCTTTTACTTATTTTAAAATGTACAATTGAGTTATATTTGACTCTAATCACCCTGTTGTGCTAGCAAATGCAAGGTCTACTCATCTGTTGATGGACACTTAGCTTCCAAATCTTGACTATTGTGAATAGTGCTGCAGTAAACATGGGAGTTCAGATGTGTCTTCAATATACTGATTTCCTGTTTCATGGATATATACCTAGAAGTGGGATTGCTGATCATGTGATACCTTTCACTTTTCAAGGAACCTTGAAACTGTTCTCCAGAGTGATTGTACTAATTTACATTTTCACCACCACTATAACAGGGTTCCTTTTTCTCCATATCTTCTCCAGCATTTGTTTCCTGGAAAAAACTGGATAAAAGCCATTTTAATGGAAATGAGATATCGCATTGTGATTTTGATTTGCATTTCTCCAATGATCAGTAATATTGAGCACCTTTTCATATACCTGTTTACCATTTGTATGTCTTCTTTTGAGACATTTTTTGGGTAGGATTATTTGCCCATTTTTGGATCAGATAATTAGAATTTTTTCCTGTATTTGTTTGAAATACTTATGTATTCTGTTTATCAATCTCTTGCCAGATGAGTAGTTTGCAAATATTTTCTCCCATTCTGTAAGCTGTCTCTTCACTTTGTTGATTGTTTCCTTTGCTGTGCAGAAGCTTTTTAACTTGATGTGGATCTTATTTGTCCATATTTGGTTTGGTCTTCTGTGCTCATGGGATATTACTCAAGAAATCTTTGCCCAGTTCAGTGTTTTGAAGTTTCCCCAATGCTTTCTTGTAGTAGTTTCATAGTTTGAGGACTTATATAAGTTTTTAATCAATTTTGATTTTTTTTATCTGTTGAGAAATAGTGGTCTAGTTTTATTCTTCTACATGTAGCTATCCAGTTTTTCTAGCACCATTTATTGGAGAGACTGTTCTTTTGCCAATGTGTGTTCTTGGTACCTTTGTCAAAAATGATTTCGCTGTAGATGTATGGTTTCTGGGTCCTCCATTCTGTTCCACTGGCCTTATGTGTCTGTTTTAATGCCAGTACCGTACTGTTTGGTTACTATAGCTCTGAGGTATAATTTGAAGTCATGTAATGCAATTCCTCCAGGTTTTTTTTCCCCCACTTAGGATAGTTTTGTCTATTCTGCGTTTTTCAGGATTTCTAAGAATGTCATTGGCATTTTGGTAGGGATTGCATTGAATCTGTAGATTGCTTTTGGTATCATGGACATTTTAACAATATTGATCCTTCTGATCTATGAACATGGAATTTTTTTTCATTTTTTAGTGTTGTGAATTGCTTTATCTATTTCAAAGGTTTCATTTTAGAGATCTTTTACCTCCTTTAGTTAATTCCCAGGTATTTAATTTTTTGTGTGGCTATTGTAAATGAGATTACTTTCTTGATTACTTTTTCAGATTGTTCACTGTTTGCATATAAAAATGCTACTAATTTTTGTGTGTTGATTTTGTATCCTGCAACTCTACTGAATTTATCGCTTCTAATAGTTTTTTTTGGGTGAGGTCTTTTGATTTTTTCAAATATAAGATCATATCATCTGCAAACAAGGCTAATTTGACTCATTCCTTTCCAATTTGAATGCCCTTTATCTCCTCCTCTTGTCTAATTGCTTTAGCTAAGATTTTCAGTACTACATTGAATGACCGTAGTGACAGTGGGCATCCTTGTCGTGTTGCAGATTTTAGAGAAAATGCTTTCAGCTTTTTATCCAGTATGATACTAGCTGTGGGTCTGTCATATATGTCTTTTATTATGTTGAGGTATGTTCCTTCTATCACCATGTCTTTAAGACTATTCATCAGGAAGGGATGCTGAATTTTATGAAATGTTTTTTCAGCATCATTTGAAATGATTATATGGTTTTTGTCCTTCATTCAGTTGATATTATATATCTCATTGATCAGTTTGCATATGTTGAACCATCTTTGCATCATGGGGATAACTCCTACTTGGTCATAATGAATGATCTTTTTAATATATTGTTGAATTTGACTTGCTAGTATTTTGTTGTAGATTTCTTTCATTTTTTTTTCTTTTCTTTTTTTTTAGACAGTCTTGCTCCATTCCCAGGCTGGTGTACAAGTGGTGTGATCTTGGCTCACAGGAACATCTTCCTCCTGGGTTCAAGCAATTCTCCTACCTGAACCTCCCCGAGTAGCTGAGATTACAGGCATATATCACCATGCCTGGCTAATTTTTGTATTTTTAGTAGAGATGAGGTTTCACCATGTTGGCCAGGCTGGTCTCAAACTCCTGACCTCAGGTGATCCTCCTGCCTCAGCCTCCCAAATGCTGGGATTAGAGATGTGAGCTCCCACACCCAGCCTTGACTTTTGCATCAATATTCATCAGTAATACTGGCTTGTCATTTTCTTTTCCTGATATGTCTTTGTCTGGTTTTGCTATCAGGATAATACCATCCTTATAGAATGAGTTTGGAAGTATTCCTTTTTAATCTATTTTTCAGAATAGTGTGAGTGGGATTGATATTAATTAGTTCTTTAAATATTTGGTAGAATTCAGCAGTGAAGCCCTCACTTCCTGGCCTTTCTTTACAGGAAGACTTTTTTATTATGGCCTTGGTGTCATGACCTCTTATTTGTTGGTTCAGATTTTAAATTTTTTCTTGATTCCATCTTGATAGATTGTATGTTTCTAGACATTCATTTTTTTTTTAGATTTTTCAACTTATTGGCACATAGTTCTTCATAGTAGAAGCTGTGATCCTTTGAATTTCTGTGGCATCAGTTGTAATGTCATCTTTTTCTCCTCTGATTTTATTTACTTGTATTTTTTTTTCCTTAGTTTGGCTAAAAGTTTGTCAATTTTGTTTACCTTTTCAAAAAGCAACTTTTTGCTTCATCTTTTGTATTCTTCATTTCAGTTTTATTTATTTATGCTCTAATCTTTATTGTTTCTTTCTTTGTACTACTTTTCTACTCATTTTAGATTTGGATTGATCTTTTTTAGTTTTTTTTTTTTTTTCTTGTTTGAGACAGTTTTGCTCTTGTTGCCCAGGCTGGAGTACAATGATCTGATCTTGGTTCACTGCAATCTCCACTTCCCAGATTGAAGCAGTTCTCCTGCCTCAGCCTCCTGAGTAGCTGCAATTGCAGGCATGCACCACCACACCTTGCTAATTTTGTATTTTGAGTAGAGATAGGGTTTCACTATTTTGGTCAGGCTGGTCTCAAACTCCTAACCTCAGGTGATCCACCCACCTCGGCTTCCCAAAGTGTTGGGATTACAGGCGTGAGCCACCACACCCAGCCTCTTCTCTGGTTTTTAAAGATGCATTATTAGGTGCTTTTTTTGAAATTGTTCTTTTTTGATGTAGGTATTTACAGCTATAAACTTCCCTCTTAGTATTGCTTTCACTGTATCCCACAGGTTTTGGTATGTTTTGTTTCCATTATCATTTGTTTTCAGAAATTTTTAAGTTTCCTTTTAAATTACTTCATTGGCTCATTCAGGAGAATAATAATTTCTGTGGGTCTGTTTAGTTTACAAAATTTGTCTTGTTATTGATTCCTAGTTTTATTCCATTTTGGTCAGAGAAGATGCTTAATACTATTTCGTGTGTGTGTGTGTGTGTGTGTGTGTGTGTGTGTGTGTGTATGTGAATGTTTTAAGACTTTTTTGTGACCTACCAGATGGTCTATCCTTGAGAATGATTCATGTTCTGATGAAAAGAATGTGTATTCTGCAGCTGTTGGACAGAATGTTAAGTATCTATTAGGGCCATTTGGTCTGTAGTGCAGAGCAATTCCAGTATTTCATTGTTGATTTTTTGGGGGGCTGGGGGGGTCTGGAAGATCTGTCTAATGCCAAAAGTAGGGTGTTGAAGTCTATAGCTGTTATCTTTTGAGGTCTGTCTCTCTAGCTCTAATAATATTTTTGCTTTGTAAGTCTGAGTGCTTCAGTATTAGGTGCATAAATATTTAAAATTGTTATATTCTCTTGCTTAATTGACCTATTATGGAGTGACTTGTCTCTTTTTATACTTTTTGTTTGAAATTTATTTCATGTGATATATCTATTCTTTTTTTGGATTTCTATTGATATGGAATATCTTTTTTATCCCTTTGTTTTCAGTCTAAATGTGTTTTTATAGGTGAATTATGTTAGGCAGCCAATTAGTGGGTCTTGTTTTTTTTATATCCATTGAAGCATTCAACATCTTTTGATTGGAGAATTTAGTTCAGTTAAATTCGGTGTTGTTCAGTGAAGGTGATTTTTTTTTTTTTTTTTTGGTGGTATTGTTACAGCCTCAACAGTGCATTACAACAAGCAGTCTCTTGTGTGATATCACAGGAACTTATTTGTCTCATGACAAAGACAATTAAGGAGTGTGTACAGAAAGGGTGAGGTTGGAGTGAAAGTTTAATACGTGAAAGAAGAAAGCTCTCCACAGCAGAGAAGGGCATCTGATTGGGTTGCCAAATATGAGGCTGGTACCAGAATTTTTATGGACTGGGAAGGAAAAGAATGTGCTGACTGGTCTTGAAGAAAGTGTTACTCTGCTTGGCCTGGGACCAATCAGAGGCTGAAGTGATGATTCATAGAGGCTTGGCTTACACAAAGCATGTCCAAAAAAGGAAAGGAAAGTGCCCACTAGAGCCCACCATGTAAATGCCCACAAAGGAAGAGATTGTTTCCTGGAAGCCTGCTGATTATACAAAGGACAAAGGTATTTCCATGTTGGGTCTTTTTCCCTTATACGTGTTATGTTGGTCCTTGTTTCTTTATCTGATTGGGCTGGAGGTTTGTGCAAGTTTCCTTATCTGTGCCTGCAGATTTTTTTTTAGGTGGCCTCTTTAAAGGAGTTCAACCAAAGATCAGTTTTTAGCTGTCTGCCCAACTAATTTTCCTGTTTTCCTTCTTCAGTATGATTTAATTTCTTTCTTGTTATGTTTTGTGTATCCATTGTATGTTTTTTGATTCAAGGTTACCAGAAGACTTGCAAGTACTATCTTATAACTCATTGTTATTTGAGAGAAGTGTAGTTCAAAGTTTCCTTTACTTTTTACTCTGCTTTTCTCAAACAGGAGTCTGTCACTATTGTCACCACAACTGGGAATGTGCTAGGTCTCACCTGAAGCCAACACATCTCTGAATGTCACCAAAGGCCCGTGGCTTACTACCTGTATATCACTTGTGGTTATTCAGGACCTAAGGTATCTTAAATTAGCTAGTGATGGGTCCTCTCAGGACTGGGTTCTTTCTTTCAAGGCACTTGGTTACCTTCTGGCCAAGCACGTGTCTAGAAATGTCCTCCAGGAGCTAGGGCCTAAATGGGGGCCTCACAACTCTGCCCAGTGCCCTCTCCTAGTGGAGCTGAGCTTATCCAAGTTGCAAGACAAAGTCTACTTGAGGAGAGTCTTCTTCCCTCTCCTCTCCTCAAGTGGAAGGTAGTTGGTTCCCTTGGAGCAATGAGTTGCGCTGTTTGAGGTTGCAGGAGGGGTGGTGCAAGCCCTTAGTTATGCCAGCTGGCATTTCAGTAGATCATGTACCTTTTAAGTCTACCACTTTTGAGCCCAGCTAGTCACCTAGGAGTTGCAGTTCTTGTGGCTTAGACTGCTTTTCAAGTATATTTAGGGTTGCAGAGCACTGTAGCCCTGGTGTTGAGGCTTGCTAGAAATCAAATTCCAACCACTAGGATGGGCAAGTCCCCTCTGGTTAGGACTAGTCTAAATGTTTCCTCTGCTGAAGTTAGCCAAGTTCTGCCTGGTGTTGGTAGCACTACATTCCAATGCAAAGTGGCACAACTGCTGTGCTCTACCTTTCCCAGTCACACATATTCTCTGTGCTATGTAGCTGCAGCCAGGTAATGGAGGAAGGTTAGTGCTGGCAATTCAAGACGCTTACCTAATCTTTTCAGTGCCTTTTTCAGTGGTAGGAAGTTAAAAGCAGGTATGCTCACCTGAGTTTTTGTTCTTATGAAGTTTCTTTTGGTGTAGATAGTTGTTAAGTTTGTTGTGCTTGTAGGCATGGATGACAGATGGAGCCTTCTATTTGTCCATCTTCCTTCACTCTCCTGTTTACTAGGTTTTGTTTGTGTGTTTAATTTCTCAAGGTCTGTTTTATTTCTCAGAGTGTGACCCATCTTGGTAAATACACCATGTGATCCTGACAAAATATATGTAATCTGCTGCTGTTATATTTTACAAATAAAAACTAACACATGATTGATATTGCTCTGGTTTAAACTATAGTAGTGCTATTCTCTGCCTTCTTGATCTGTCAGTTACATATAGACGTGTGTTGGTACCTCCCACTGTAACTGTTGATTTCTCTATTTGTCTTTGCTGTTTTTAAAAGTTTCTGTATTATGTGTTCTAATGTTCTGTCTTAGGTATATACATATTATAGACACAAAAGTTGGTTTAAAAAGTATTTGTCTAGTAAGTCTAATGTCCAAAGTTCTCAGAGATGATTTAACTCCTCTTTTTTTCCCATTGACATACCATATTTTTCTGTTTTTCTATATTCTTTGTAAGATTTTGTTGTTGGTGAAAAGTTAACATTTAAATATTATAATGAGGTAACTCTAGAAATCAATTTCTTCCCCTTGTCCTATGTCTGCCATTTTTGTTAAAGGCTGTAGTTACCTGTTTAGGGACTCTTCCAAACTATTTTTGAAGAGACTGTGCTACTTTTTGTATATAGTCACTGAAGTTCCTCTTATTTTAGCCAGTGCTAAACAGAGATTTTGTAGAATGTTGGGAGCTGTAAAAGAAGAAGAAGAAACAAAATAAGTCTTCCATTTTTTTGTGTAATTCTATTTCTTGGGTTATTTCATTAATTTGTACCTAGGTATTTTAAAACTCTGTTTCAGCCTTTAACTCTTGCTGAAGTAAGCTTCAAGATTATCCAGTGCTGAGGGATAACTAGGGAAAATGGCAGCTAGGAGGCAGGACTAAGTTGTTGCTCCACAGCATGTGGAGTCGCACATTATGAACTTTCACTCCAAGAACTACCACAGAAGCATACCAGGAAAACCAAAAGAATTCACATACCTTTTGAAGGAAGCGGCTTGCCACTGCAAGCTGCATGAGACAGCTGAAAAACTATGAGTGCCCAAAGTGTGAGACGGGAATGTCCACCTCTGAACAGACATCTTCACAGAGGAACCTGAAAATCCAGATCACAGGAGGATTTAACCTTATCCAGAGCTGAAACAAATTTAGAGAGCCAAGTGAAATACAAAGGTAGAAGAACCAGTGGGCACTTCTGGTCCTCAGGGAAGCCATTTCTGACTGTCTCACACAGTCAGAAGGGGTGAGCTGTGAGGGGACTTGGGGAAGGACCACAGGGAGAAGGAAACTTCCAGCTGAACTTTATAATAATTTTGACTGAGTGTGAACTTTCCTGGTCAAAATCTGGGGGTTGATGAATGGGAAGTGCAGATATACCGGCACAGAAGTCACAGCAGATGGGATGGGGGTGGGCCCTAAAAGCCCTACTTGCATTCTCCGTGCGGAGGCTTGTAGCCTGGGGCAAGATATATTGGCCTGAATACCACACCACCATCTCCCACAGCAGTCTCACCAAGCTTCTCCTAAGGAGAGTCTGAGCTCAGACACGCCTAACTTTGCCCCCACTTGATGGTTCTTCTCTACTCACCTTGGTAACCAAAGACAAAAGACATAATTTTTAGGGAATTCTATGACTCCAGCCATCACCCGAGAAATACTTATTCAGGTGACCTTGCCCTAAGCACACCTGTCTAGAAAGGCGTCACACCTGGCAGCAGGCCAACCAATGCAAGCCATTACAGCAATGCATAATAGAACAACCCTGCTTCAAGAAAGAAGCAAACAGCAGCTAATTCCACCACCTGTAACATCCTGGCTAATCAGAGGCTCTGAGTCTGTCCACATGACAAGTTTATTGCTAGCATAATTAGCATTTAAGAAAATGCGTGCGCGCGCGTGCGCTCTCTCTCTCTCTCTCTCTCTCTCTCTCTCTCTCTGTCTCTGTCTCCGTCTCCGTCTCCGTCTCCGTCTCCGTCTCCGTCTCCGTCTCCGTCTCCGTCTCCGTCTCCGTCTCCGTCTCCGTCTCTCTCGGCAACCAAGGACCCTCACAGACTCGACCTATCTCCCCTGCTACATCCAATGGAGCAGGTGCTGGTATCCAGGCCGAGAGACCTGAAGATAGATCACAGCACAGGACTCTTTGCAGACACTGCCTAGTACTAGCCCAGAGTTCAGCACCACCACTGGGTGGCTAGACCTAGAAGAGCACTAACAATCTCTGCCTTCTGGGTTTCAGGAAGCCCCATCCCTAGGTAAAAGGGGAGGGCTCCACATCAAGGCATTACAAAAGAATGTGAAAAGCAGTCCTTGAGCCTTAGATCTTTTCTCTGACATAGCCTACCCAAATGAGAAGGAACCAGAAAAACAATTTTGGTAATAGGACAAAGTTCTTTTAATACCCTCAAAAATTACACTAGTTCCCCAGCAGTGGATGCAAACTAAGAATAAACCTCTGAATTGCCAGGAAAAGAATTTAGAAGGTTGATTGTTAAGCTACTCATGGAGGCACCAGAGAAAGATGGAAACCAATTTAAAGGAATTTTTTAAAAATACAGGATATGAATGAAAAAATCTCCAAACACATAGCATCAGTAAAAAACAGTTACAACTTCTGGAAATAAATGACACACTTAGAGAACTGCAAAGTACACTGGAAAGTTTCAACAACTGAAGTGAACGAGTAGAAGAAAGAAAATGAAAAAAGAACAGAGCCGGGCCAGGCGCGGTGGCTCAAGCCTGTAATCCCAGCACTTTAGGAGGCCGAGGTGGGTGGATCACGAGGTCAAGAGATCGAGACCATCCTGGTCAACATGGTGAAACCCCGTCTTCAAACCTAGCAGTAATTGGTGTTCCTCAGGAAGAAGAATAAACTAAAATTTTGGAATTCTTAGAGGGAATAATTGAGGAAAACTTTCCTGGCCTTGCTAGAGACCTGCACATCCAAATACAAGAAGCTCACAAAACACCTGGAAAATTCATCACAAAAAGATAATCCATTACTCATCAGGTTATCTAAAGCGAAGATGAAGGAAAGAATCTGAAGAGCTGTGAAGCAAAACCGTCACGTAACCTAGGAAGGAAAACCAATCAGATTAACAGCAGATTTTTCAGCAGAAAAGCTGCAAGCTAAAAGAAATTGGAGTTCTATTTTTAGCCTCCTTAAACAATGTAACTGTTCGCCAAAAATTTTGTATCCAGTGAAACTAAGCTTCGTAAATGAAGGAAAGATAAAATTATTTTCAGATAAGCAAATACTGAGACTTCACTACTATGAAATGAGCACTACAACAGTTTCTAAAAGGAGATCTAAATCATGAAACAAAACTTCAAGACACACCAACATAGAACCCCCTTAAGGCATAAATCTCACATGACCTATACAACAATAACACAATGGAAAAAAAAAAAAGAAGGTATTGCCTGACAAGATGGCCAAACAGGAACAGCTCTGGTCTACAGTTCCCAGCGAGAGCAACAGAGCAGGCAGGTGATTTCTGCATTTCCAACTAAGATACCTGGTTCATCTCACTGGGATTGGTTAGACAGTAGGGGCAGCCCAAGGGGGGTGGGCTGAAGCAGGGTAGGGTATTGCCTCACCCAGGAAGGGCAAGGGGCTGGGGAACTCACTCTCCTAGCCAAGGGAAGCCACTGGGGACTGTTCCTGGCACTCCAGCCCAGATGCTGCACTTTTTCCATGATCTTCGCAACC
This sequence comes from Cebus imitator, assembly GCF_001604975.1. Classification (NCBI taxonomy): domain Eukaryota; kingdom Metazoa; phylum Chordata; class Mammalia; order Primates; family Cebidae; genus Cebus; species Cebus imitator. The sequence continues at coordinate 113,836 of NW_016107390.1, read as the reverse complement.
CACAGACCAGGAGATTCCCTCTGGTGCATAAACACAAGGGCCCTAGGTTTCCAGCACAAAACTGGGTAGCCATTTGGGAAAACACCAACCTAGCCTCACCAGCAGATTTTTTTAAATACCCCAGTGGTGCCTAAAATGCCAGTGAGACAGAACTGTTCACTCCCATGAAAAAGGGGGTTGAAGTTAGGAAGCCAAGTGATCTGGCTTGACGGGTCCCACCCCCATGAACACTAGCAAGCTGTGATCCACTGGCTTGAAATTCTTGCAGCCAGCACAGCAGTCTGAGCTCGACCTGGGAGGAGGAGCGTCTGCCATTGCTGAGGCTCGAATAGGCGGTTTTAACCTTGCCTGTGTAAACAAAGTCGCCGGGAAGCTTGAACTGGGCAGAGCTCCTGCAACTCAGCAATGCCTCTGCAGGCAGACTGTGTCACTAGACTCCCTCCTCACTGGGCAGGGCTTCTCTGAAAAAAGGCAGCAGCCTGTCAAGGACTTAGAAAGCCCCCACCATCCTGAGACAGAGTACCTGGGAAAAGGGGCAATTGTAGGTACAGCTTCAGCAGACTTAAATGTTCCTGCCTGGCAGCTCTAAAGAGAGCACTGGATCTTCTAGCACAGTGTTTTAGCTCTGATAAAAGACTGACCCTTGTGTTTCCTGACTGGTAGACAACTCCCAGCAGGGGCTGAGAGGCACCTCATACAGGAGAGCTCTGGCTGGCATCTGGCAGGTACCCTTCTGGGACGAAGCTCCAAGGGAAAGAAACAAACAGCAGTCTTTGCTGTTCTGCAGCCCCTGCTGGTGATTCCCGAGCAAGCAGGGTCTGGAGTGGACCACGAGCAAACTCAAGCAGACCTGCAGCAGAGGGGCCTGTTAGAAGGAAAACTAACAAACAGAAAGAAGTAGCATCAACATCAACAGACTGTCCACTCAGAGACCCCATCCAAAGGTCACCAACTTCAAAGACCAAAGGTAGATAAATCCACAAAGATGAGGCAAAACCAGTGCAAAAAGGCTGAAAATTCCAAAAACCAGAACACCTCCTCTCCGCCAAGGGATCACAACTCCTCACCAGCAAGGGAACAAAACTGCACAGAAAATGAGTTTGATGAACTGACAGCAGGCTTCAAAAGGTGGGTAATAAGAAACTTCTCTAAGCTAAAGGAGCACGTTCTAACCCAGTGCAAGGAAGCTAACAACCTGCAAAAAAAAAAAGTTTGATGAAATGCTAACTAGAATAACTGGTTTAGAAAAGAACATAAATGACGTGATGGAGCTGAAAAACACAGCATGAGAACTTCATGAAGCATACACAAGTTTCAATAGCCAAATCAATCAAGTGGAAGAAAGGATATCAGAGATTGAAGATCAACTCAATGAAATAAAGCTAGAAGACAAGATTAGAGAAAAAGTGAAAAGAAATGAACAAAGCCTCCAAGAAACGTGGGATTACATGTAAAGACCAAATCTAAGTTTGATCGGTGTACCTGAAAATGATGGGGAGAATGAAACCAAGTTAGAAAACACTCTTTAGGATATTATCCAGGAGAACTTCCCCAACCTAGCAAGGCAAGCCAACATTTAAATTCAAGAAATAAGTAGAATACCACAAAGATACTCCTCGAGAAGAGCAACCCCTGTCTGATTCACAAGGGTTGAAATGAAGGAAAAAATACTAAGGGCAGCCAGAGAGAAAGTTCAGGTTACCCACAAAGGGAAGCCTATCAGACTCACGGCAGATCTCTTGGCAGAAACTGTACAAGCCAGAAGAGAGTGGGGGCCGATATTCAACATTCTTAAAGAATTTTCAACCCAGAGTTTTATATCCAGCTAAACTAGGCTTCATAAGCAAAGGAGAAAATCCTTTAAGGACAAGCAACTGCTGAAAGGTTTTCTCACCACCAGGCCTGCCTTATGAGCTCCTGAAGGAAGCACTAAACATGGAAAAGTATAATCAAATTGTAAATACCATCAACACTATGAAAAAACTGCATCAACTAACAGGCAAAACAAAGAGCTAGCATCATAATGGCAGGATCAAATTCACACATAAAAATATTAACCTTAAAAGTAAGTAGGCTAAATGCCCCAATTAAAAGACACAGACTGGCAAGCTGGATAAAGAGTCAAAATGCATCAGTGTGCTCTATTCAGGAGAACCAGCTACAGAACCTAATAGATATCTACAGAACTTTCCATCACAAATCCGCAGAAAATACATTCTTTTCAGCACCACATCACACTTATTGTAAAACTGAGCACATAATTGGAAGTAAATCACTCCTGAGTAAATGCAAAAGAACAGAAAACATAACAGTCTCTCAAACCACAGTGCAATCAAATTAGAACTCAAGATTAAGAAACTTACTCAAAACTGCACAACTATATGGAAACTGAACAACCTGCTCCTGAATGACTACTGGATAATGAATAGAAGGCAGAAATAATGATGTTCTTTGAAACCAATGAGAACGAAGACACAAAGTACCAGAGTCTCTGGGACACATTTAAAGCCGTGTGCAGAGGGAAGTTTTTAGCATTAAATGCCCACAAGAGAAAGGAGGAAAGATCTAAAATTGACATCCTAATGTCACAATTAAAAGAACTAGAGGAGCAAGGACTAACAAATTCAAAAGCTATCAGAAGACAATAAATAAGATCAGAGCAGAAATTAAGGAGATCAAGACACAAAAAACCTTTCAAAAAAAATCAGTGAATCCAGGATTTTTGAAAAGACTAATGAAGTAGATAGACTACTAGCTAAACTAATAAAGAAGTAAAGAGATAAGACTCAAATAGATTTAATAAAAATAAAGAGGATATTACCACCAACCTTATACTACAAACTACCATCAGAGAATACATAAACACCTTTCTGCAAATAAATCAGAAGGTCTAGAAGAAATGGAAAATTCCTGGACACTTACACCCTCCAAAGACTAAACCAAGAAGTTGATTCCTTGAATAGATCAATAACAAGGTCTAAAATTGAGTCAGCAATTAATAGCCTGCAAACCCAAAAAAGTCCAGAATTAGATGGGTTCACAGCTGAACTCTACCAGCGGTACAAAGGAGATCTGGTACCATTCCTTCTAAGACTATTCCAAATAAAAGAGGGAATCCTCTCTAACTCATTTTATAAGAGCTTATAAGAGCTCCTGAAGGAAGCACTAAATCTCTTACAAGGATGATACCAAAATCTGGCAGAGCCACAACTAAAAAATAAAATTACAGGTCAGTATCCATGATGATCATTGATGTAAAAATCCTCGGTAAAATACTGGTAAACCGAATCCAACACCACATCAAAAAGCTTATCCATCACAATCAATTTGGCTTTACCCCTGGGATACAAGGCAGGTTCAGGATACTCAAATCAATAAACATAATCCATCACATATACAGACACAAAGACAAAAACCATAGGATTATCTTAATAGATGCAGAGAAGGCCTTCAACAAAATTCAACAGGCTTTATGCTAAAAAATAAACTAGGGGTCAATAGAACATATCTCAAAATAATAAGAGCTATTTATGACAAACCCACAGCCAGTATCATACTGAGTGGGCAAAAACTGGAAGCATTCCTTTTGAAAACTGGCACAAGACAAGGATGCCCTCTCTCACCACTCCTATTCAACATAGTATTGGAAGTTCTGGCCAGGGCAATCAGGCAAGAAAAAGAAACAAAAGATATTCAATTAGGAAGAGAGGAAGTCAAATTGTCTCTATTTGCAGATGACATAATTGTATATTTAGAAGACCCCATCGTCTCAGCCCATAATCTCCTTAAGCTGATAAGCAACTTCAGCAAAGTCTCAGGATACCTAATCAATGTGCAGAAATCACAAGCATTCCCATACACCAATAACCAAACAGCCAATTCATAAGTGAACTCCCATTCATAGTTGCTGGAAAGAGAATAAAATACCTAGCAATACAACTAACAAGGGATATGAAGGACCTCTTCAAGGAGAACTACAAACCACTGCTCAAGGAAATAAGAGAGGACACAAATGGAAAATATTCCATGCTCATAATTACAAAGAATCAGTATCATGAAAGTGGCCATACTGCCCAAAGTAATTTTTAGATTCAATGCTATCCCCTTCAAGCTACCATTGAGTTTTTTTACAGAATTGAAAAAAACCACCTTAAATTTCATATGGAACCAAAAAAGAGCCTGCATAGCCAAGACAATCATAAGCAAGGGGGAAAAAAAGAAAAAAGCTGGAGGCACCATGCTACCTGACTTCAAACTATGCTACAAGGCTACTGTAATCAAAACAGCATGATACTGGTACCAAAACAGAGATATAGACTAATGAAACAGAAGAGAGGCCTCAAAAATACTGCCATACATCTACAACCATCTGATTATTGACAAACCTGACAAAAATAACAGTGGGGTAAAGGATTCCCTAAATGTTATTGGGAATACTGGCTAGCCATATGGAGAAAACTGTAACTAGACCCCTTCCTTACACCTTATACAAAAATTAACTCCAGATGGATTAAAGATTTAAACATAAGACCTAACACCATAAAAACCCTGGAAGAAAACCTAGGCAGTATCATTCAGGACATAGGCATGGGCAAGGACTTCATGACTAAAACACCAATAGTAATAGCAGCAAAAGCCAAAATAGACAAATGGGATCTAAGTAAACTAAGGGGCTTCTGCACAGCAAAAGAAACTATGATTAGAGTGAACCGGCAACCAACAGAATGGGAAAAATTGTTTGTAATCTTCCAATCTGACAAAGGGCTAATATCCAGAATCTATAAAGAACTTAAATTTACAAGAAGAAAACAACCCCTTCATAA
>NW_016107390.1:103124-108933 GCF_001604975.1 Cebus imitator | reverse complement strand
CAAAAAACACTCATCATCACTGGTCATTAGAGAAATGCAAATCAAAACCACAGTGAGATACCATCTCACGCCAATTAGAATGGCGATCATTTAAAAAAATCAGGAGACAACAGATTCTGGAGAAGATGTGGAGAAATAGGAACACCTTTAAGCTGTTGGTGAGAGTGTAAATTAGTTCAACCATTGTGGAAGACAGTGTGGTGATTCCTCAAGGATCTAGAACTAGAAATACCATTTGACCCAGCAATCCCATTACTAGGTGTATACCTAAACAATTATAAATTATTCTGTCATAAAGACACATGTACATGTTTATTTTAGCACTGTTCACAATAGGAAAGACTTGGAATGAACCCAAATTCCCATCAGTGTTAGACTGGGTAAAGAAAATGTGGCATATTTACACCATGAAATACTATGCAGCCTTAAAATAAGATGAGTTCATGTTTTTTGCAGATACATGGGTGAATCTGGAAACCATCATTCTCAGCAAACTGACAAGAACAGAAAACCAAACACCACATGTTCTCACTCATAAGTGGGTGTTGAACTATGAGAACACATGGGCAGAGGGAGGGGAACATCACACACCAGGGCTTCTCCGGGGCTAGGGGGTAGGTGAGGGATAGCATTAGGAGGAATACCTAATGTAGATGATGGGGTGATGGATGCAGCAAACCACCATGGCACCTATGTAACAAACCTGCACGTTCTGCACATGTACCTCAGAACTTAAAGTATAAAACAAAATCCAAGGTATTCAGGCAAAAATTAGCATGATTGATAGAAGAATACCTTGTATCTCAGTACTGACGTTGAATGTAAATGGCCTCAATACTTCACTTAAAAGATATAGAATGACAGAATGGCTGAGAATTAACCAACCAAGTATCTACTGTCTTCAAGAGACTCACCTAACACATAAGGATTCACATAGACTTAAGGTAAAGGAGTGAAAAAAGATACTCCATGCAGATGAACCCCAAAAGGGAGCAAGAGTAGCTATTCATGTATCAGACAATACAAACTTGAAAGCAACAGCAATTAAAAAAAGAAAGGATAAAAAGACTCATCGAATAGTAAAATATCACAGTCCTCAATCTCTATACATCTAACACTGGAGCTTCCAAAGTTATAAAACAATTACTGTTAGACCTAAAAAGTGAGATAGATGGGAACACAATAACAGTGGGGGACTTTCATACTCCACTGACAACACTACACAGATTAAGACAGAAAGTCAACAAGTAAACAATGGGCTTGACTGTATTCTAGAACAAATGGACTTAAAAGATATTTACAGAACATTCTATTCAACAACTACAGAGTACACATCAGCACATGGAACATTCCCTAACATAGACCATATGATAAGCCATAAAACAAGTGCCATTAAATTTAAGAAAATCAAAATCATATCAAGTACTCTTTTAGACCACAATGGAGTGTAATTGGAAATCAACTCCAGAAGGAACACAAAAACCATGCAAGTACATGGAAATTAAATAATCTGCTCCTGAATGATCGTTGGGGCAATAGTGAAATCAAGGTGGAAACTTAAACACTTTTTGGACTGAATGATAATGACGATACAAGTTATCAAAACCTCTGAGATACAGGAAAAGTGGTGCTATGACAAAAGTTTATATCATTAAATGCCTACATCAAAAAGTCTGAAAGAGTACAGTCTAAGGTTAATCCTGAAAGAACTAGAGAAAGAAGGACAAACCAAACCAAAACCCAGCAGAATAAAAGAAGTAACAAAAGATCAGAGCAAAACTAAATGAAATTGAAACAAACAAAACTTACAAAATATAAATGAAACAAAAAGGTGGTTCTTTGATAAGAGAAACAAAATTGATAGACCTTTAGTGAGATTAATCAAGAAGAGAGAAAATCTAGTTATTAGAAATGAAATGGGAGATATTACAAACAATATGACAGAAGTAGAAAAGATCACTAAGGCTACTTTCAACACCTTTATGTGCACAAACTAGAAAACCTAAAGGAGATTTATGAATTCCAAACTATAAAACTCTCCTAGATTAAATCAGAAATAAATAGAAACTCTGAACAGACCAATAACAAGGAGCAGCACTGAGATGGTGACATGGTTTGGCTGTCCCCCACCCAATATCTCTTCTTGAATTAGAGACCAGGTGGAGGTAACTTTTTTCACGAGATCTGACGGTTTGATGTTTGGCAAGTTTCTCCTTCAGTCATTCTTCCTACCACCATGTGAAGAAGCTCCCTTTTGCCTTCCGCCATGATTGTGTTTCCTGAGGCCTTCCCAGCCATGTGGAACTGTGAGTCAATTAAATGTGTTTCTTTTATAAATCACTGAGTCTTGGCTGGGTGCAATGTCTCACGCTTGTAATCCCAGCACTTTGGGAGGCTGAGGCAGGCATATCACCTAAGGTTGGGAGTTCGATACCAGCCTGACCAACGTGGAGAAACCTTGTTTCTACTAAAACTACAAAATTACCTGGGCTTGGTGGTGCATGCCTGTAATCCCAGCTACTTGGGAGGCTGAGGCAGGGGAAACACTTGAACCCGGGAGGTGTAGGTTGCAGTGAGCCAAGATCGTGGCTTTGTTCTCCAGCCTGGGCAACAAGAGCAAAACTTTGTCTTAAAAAAAAAAAAAGAAAAATCACATTATCAGATAAATTAGTGTCTGGCATTTTCATATAGCGATGTGAGAGTGGACTAATATAGTAAATCTGTAGAAAGTGGGGGTGGTGCTATAAAGATACCTGAATATGTGGAAATAACTTTGGAACTGGGTAACAGGCAGAGGTTGGAACAATTTGGAGGGCTCAGAAGAACACAGGAAGTTGTGGGTAAGTTTAGAACTTTCTTTTTTTAAAAAAAATTTATGTATTTTACTTTAGGGGCATACTATATCTGGCATTTCTCCCCATGTTATCCCTCTCTGCAGTACATTGAAATTCAGAGAGATAAATTTGAGTATCTGGCAGAAGAAATTTCCAAAAAGCAAAGCATTCAAGAAGTGACTTAGATGCTCTTAAAAGCACTTAGTTTTATGCATTCAAAAAAAAGATGGTTTGAAATTGAAACAGGTTTAAAAGGGAAGCAGAGGCTAATAGTTTGGAAAATGCAGCCTGGTGGTGTGATAGTAAAGAAAAACCCATTTTCTGAGGAAAAATTCAAGCCAGCTGCAGAAATTTTTATAAGTAATGAGGATCTAAATGTTGACTGCCAAGACAATGGGGAAAATGTCTTCAGGACGTGTCAGAGGCCTTTATAGCATTCCCTCCTATCACATGGTTGAAAGCATAGGAGAAAAAATAATTTCATGATCCAGGCTCAGTGCCTTGCTGCTTGGGACTTGGGGCCGTGTCCTAGCTATGGCTAAACCCTGAGTGTACAGCTTCCCAGGGTTCAAGCCCCAAGCCTTGGCAGCTTTCACTTGGTGTTGAGCCTATGGGTGCACAGAAGTTAAGAATTGAGGTTTGGAGACCTCCACTGTGATTTTAGAGGATGTATGGAAATGCCCGGATGTCTAGGCAGAAGTTTGCTGTGGTGGCATAGCTCATGTGGAGAACCTATGGTAAGGCAGTGTGGAAAGGAAATGTGGTTTTGGAATCCCCACACAAAGCCCCCGTTGTGACACTGCCTAGTGGAGCTGTGAGAAGACAGCCACCCTCCTGCAGGCCCCAGAATGGTAGATTCACTGACAGCTTGCACCATGCACCTGGAAAAATCACAGACGATGCCGCCTTGTGAAAGCAGCCAGGAAGGGGGCGGTACCCAGCAAAACCATAGAGGTGGAGCTGGCCAAGGCTGTGGTAGCCCACCTCTTGCATCAGCATGGCCTGGATGTGAGACATACAGTTAAAGAGATAATTTTGGAGCATTAAGGTTTTACTGCCCTGCTGGATTTTGGACTTGCATGGGCCCTGTAGCCCCTTTGTTTTGGCCCATTTCTCCCATTTGGAACAGGTGTATTTAGCCAATGCATCTACCCCCATTTTATCTAGGAGATAAATGATTTTATTTTACCGGCTCATAGATGGAAGGAACTTGTCTTCGATGAGATTTTAGACTTGGACTTGTAGGATAATGCTGGACTTAGTTAAGGTTTGGGAGGATTGTTTTGTTCACACCAAAAAAAATTGTTTTAAAATGTGAGGATATGAGATGTGGGAGGGGCCAGGAGTGAAGTGATATGGTTTGTCTGTGTCCCCAGCCAAAATCTCATCTTGAATTTGTGTTCATGATCCCCACGTTTCGAGGAGGAGACCAGGTGGAGGTAACTGAATCATGGGGCTGGTTTCCTTTATGCTGTTCTTGTGATAGTGAGTGAGTTTTTAGGCGATCTGATGGATTTTAAGTGTTTGGGAAGTTCCTCCTTTGGTCATTCTCCTTCATGCTGCCTTGTGAAAAAGGTGCCTCACTTCCCCTTTGCCTTCTGCCATGATTGTAAGTTTCCTGAAACCTTCCCAGCCATGTAGAACTGGGAGTCAAAGCTCTTTCATTTATATATTAATCTAGTCTCAGATATTTCCTTATAGCAATGTGAGAATAGACTAATACGGATGGTAGTTTTTATTTTTATTTTTATTTTTTTTAGTGAAGAATTTTATTTTGCTATATTAATCCTCACAGTATTTTAAAAGGCAAGCTGTAAATCTAATAATATTTGATTGTTAGAAATTTGTGACATCATGAGTATACTTCTATTTTTTCTCTTGGCCTTTTTCTTTCTTGAGCCTGTCAGAGAGATTTACTGCTATGGCTAAGTTCAAATGACAGATTTTGCGTGGGAGTCTTAGGATTCCAGTATGAATCCCACTCTCTCACCTACAGTTTCACAGTCATCGCAACAGTGATCCAGAACTCTTACAGCAGGTAATTAGGATGCAGTTTGAACTTATCCCGACAATACGGATGGTAGTTTTTAAAAATTACCAACAAACAAGTGTCCAGGACCAGATGGATTCACAGCCAAATTCTATCAAACATTAAAAAAAAATTCCAATCCTATTGACACCGTTTGAAAAGATAGGCAAAGAGCAAATTCTCTCGATCATTCTGTGAAGCCAGCAGCACTCTAATACCAAAATCAGGAAAGGACGTAACAAGGAAAACTACAGACCAGTATCCCTGATGAACATAGATGCAAAAATCCTCAACCAAATACCGAATCCAACAGCATATCACAAAGACAATCCACTATGATCAAGTGGGTTTCATACCAGTGCAGCAGGATGGTTTAACATATCCAAGTCAGTAAGTGTGATACACCACGTAAAGAGAATCCAAAACAGAAATCACAGGATCATCTGAATAGATGCAGAAAAAGTATTTGATAAAATTTAGTATTTATTTAAAATTAGAGCCCTCAGCAAAATCAACATAGAAGGGACACACCTTAAGGTAATAAAAGCCATCTATGACATGCCCACAGCCAACATTATATTGAATGAGGAAAAGTTGAAAGCATTTTTCCTTGAGAACTGGAACATGACAAGGATGCACACTTTCATCACTTCTATTCATTGTAACTGTGGAAATTTTCTACAGAGCATTCAGACAAGAATGAAATATAGGGCATCCAAATTGGTGAAGTGGGAGTCAAACTGTCAATGTTCGCTGATGTTATGATCATATCCCTAGAAAATCCCAGACATTCATTTAGAAACCCTCCTATATCTGATAAATTCAGTAAAGTTTTAGGATACAAAATCAACGTACACAAGTTGTAGCACTGCTATACACCAACGTCGACTATGCCTAGAATCAAATCAAGAACTCAACTTTTTTGGACAGCTGGGAGGGAAAAAAA
>NW_016107390.1:98514-103034 GCF_001604975.1 Cebus imitator | reverse complement strand
AAAGGTCTCTACAAAACACTGCTGAAAGGAATCACAAGTGATACAAACAAATGGAAATACATCCCATGATCATGGATGGGTACAGTCAATATTGTAAAAATGACCATACTACCAAAAGCAGTCTACACCTTCAATACAGTTCCCATCAAAATCACACTATCATTCTTCACAGAAGTAGAAAAAATTCTAAAATTCATATGGAACCAAAAAGGAGCTCAAATAGCCAAAGCAAGATGAAATAAAAAGAACAAATCTGGAGGCATCACTTTACCTGACTTCAAAGTGTACTACAAGGCTATAGTCCCCACAACAGCATGGTACTTTTAGAAAAGTAGACACCCAAACTGGTGGAACAGAATAGAAAACCCAGAAATGAAGCCAAATACAGCCAACTGATCTTCCATAAACCAAACAAAACCATAAAGTGGGGAAAAGACACCCTATTAAACAAATGGTGCTGGAATAATTGGCAAGCCACATGTAGAAGAATGAAACTGCAATACACGCAATATGAAAGAATTAGTGTGAAGAGTAAAAATGAACACTATTTAAAAATGAGAAAATATGCAAAGCATACTAACATGAAAGAACATCTATTTTTTTAAAAAGTCAATTTTCTTGGAAATGAGAAAATAGAAAATAAAATGACAGTTATATGACATTTGATATTGACTAGAAGAAAAAATCAATTTCTCACTTTTAATTGTTATCCAATAGAAATTATAAAATTGTTAGGCCGTGTACAGTGTCTCATACCTGTAATCCCAATACTTTGGGAGGCAGAGGCAGGCAGAGCACTTGACATTGGGAGTTTGAGACCAGCCTGACCAACAGGGAGAAACCCTGTCTTAGCTGGGCATGGTGGCGCATGCCTGTAGTCCCAGCTACTTGGGAAGCTGAGGCAGGAGAATCACGTGAATCCAGGAGCTGGAGGTTGCAGTGAGCTGAGACTGTGCAATTGCACTTCAGCCTGGGCAACAGGAGAAAAACTCTGCCTCTCTCCCCCTCACCCCCCCATATATATAATGTTTTGTATTATTAACGAGAAATTATCACTTTATAACTGGATTCAACTTGGTCTGGAGTAAACTACCTTCAAGCTTCCAAATATTCTCTTATTTTAATCACACTCATGTCTCATTTCTCCAATTAACAAGTTGTAACAACATGTAAAAATACTGTTTACTAAGAATGCTCATTAGAGACTTAATGCTCAGAGTGTTATTTAGGGCTGATCCCCTGGGTACCACTGTAAGAAATAAAGTAGGCTTTCAGAAACAAAATAAAACTAGGGTTCAGCTTATAATACATTGTTTGCACAAGATTGTTTACACATTGTGAACCACTCACTTAGGGTGATGAGATCCCTAAGAAAATCTTTTCTCACACCAAAATATCAGACTTCATGAGCAGATATTTCTAAGAACATATAGTCTTAATACTAACTGTTGTACACAAAAGATAGCATGACTTTGTGAGCAGGTATTTCTAATGATATGTAGTCTAAGACTTAATACTTTTATGCACAACAGATGGCGTGACTTTGTTATGAGAGGCCTTCAAAGGAAACTCTTAAACATTGAAATTAGGGGTGACCTCATTTTTTACAGCACTGTTTATTCCCTGAACCTGCCAAATGAGAAAGGTGTTTCTACTCTGCTGTTGACTTTCTGAAGAGTTTCATTTTAGCATGAGGAATGTTGCTTGGGAAGCACTAAGTGCAGACAGAGTAAAGTTCTGATGTCCAAGTCATGAAAGAAGTGTTTGAAGTCTGCAGAATTATGGTAAGATTTTATGAGATGAGTATAGACTTTAGTACTGTCTTAAGTCATCCTCCTCTTGACTTGTGGGATATTCCAGTATTCAATGTCTTTTGAAGATGTGGCTGTGACCTTTACCCAGGAGGAGTGGGCTTTGCTGGATCTTTCTCAAAAAAGTCTCTACAGAGTTGTGATGCACGAAATCTTCAGGAACCTGGCTTCTGTAGGTAAGAATAACAATTTTTCATGTAGTTGAATAGAAAACAAGTGTTTTGGGTGGCTGTGGTGGCTCACAACTGTAATCTCAGCACTTTGGAAGGCAGAGGTGGGTGGATCACCTGAGGTCAGGAGTTTGAGACCAGCCCGGCCAACATGGCAAAACCCTGTCTCTATGAAAAAAATACCAAAATAGGCCGGGCGCGGTGGCTCACGCCTGTAATCCCAGCACTTTGGGAGGCCGAGGCAGGTGGATCATGAGGTCAAGAGATCGAGACCATCCTGGTCAACATGGTGAAACCCCGTCTCTACTAAAAATACAAAAAATTAGCTGGGCATGGTGGCACGTGCCTGTAATCCCAGCTGCTTGGAGGCTGAAGCAGGAGAATTGCCTGAACCCAGGAGGCGGAGGTTGCGGTGAGCCGAGATCGCGCCATTGCACTCCAGCCTGGGTAACAAGAGCAAAACTCCGCCTCAAAAAAAAAAAAAAAAAAAAAAAAACCAAAATTAGCCAAGTTTGGTGGCAAGAGCCTGTAATCCCAGCTACTTGGGAGACTGAGACAGGTGAATTGCTTGAACCCAGGAAGCAGAGGTTGCAGTGAACTGAGATTGAGCCACTGCACTCCAGCTTGGGCAACAGAGCAAGACAGGAAGGAAGGGAGGGAGGGAGGGAGGGAGCGAGGGGAACAGGAGGGAGGGAGGGTGGGTTTCTTAGTCATGAATGTTGTTTCCTGATTTGACATGTGGAAAGGGGATACTTTGTGAAAAAACCTAGATGTGGTCACAGTGTACAATGAACCTTGCATCTAGCAGTTTTTAAAGTTTCATATCATTCATAATAATCTTACGGATGTATGTACATTTTAGGAAACAAGTCAGAAAACCAGAATATGCAAGATGACTTCAAAAGTCCTGTGAGAAATCTAAAGTAATTTGTATTCACAATAAAAAATGCCCTTGAGGGAATCTTAGCATGTCATGGGTTTTTAAAACAACCACTAGAAATGTTATTTATTTTCAGAAAATTCTCAGCAAAAATGCACCTGAATGTAATATCAATGTTGAATATTTTCTGAATATTTTACTTGGAAGCACCAGTAAGAAACTGTACATGTGACTATCACAGTTATGATAATAGTTATGGGGGATCCATGTCTTACAGTAATGAATTCATTTACTTTAAAACAATTCCGACATGGCAGGAAACTTGCATTTTTCCTGGTATTAATAGCAATGTAAATCATGGATAAATGTACCATTAATCATGTATTTATTATTTTTACAGCAGTCATATGGTAGAGAGATTGTTTGAAATTGAAGAAGGCAGTCAGTGTGGAGAAGCCTTCAACCAGGATTCAAATTTTAATCTGAATAAGAAAATTTCTACCGGAGTAAAGCCATATGAATGCAATGTGTGTGGGAAAGTCTTCATATGTCATTCAGCCTTTCATAGGCACATCATATCTCATACTGGAAACAAACTGAGTGTGTGGAATATCCAGAGAACTTATATAAATGCAAACAATGTGGGAAGGCCTTTATCTCTCTCAAAAGTGTTGACAGACACATGGTAACACACACTAGTAATGGACCTTATAAGAGTACAGTATATGAGAAGCCTTTTGATTTTTCCAGTGTATTTCAAATGCCTCAGAGCACTTACACTGGAGAGAAGACATATAAATGTAAACATTGTGATAAAGCCTTCAGTTATTTAAGTTATCTTCATGAACATGACTCATACTGGAGAAAAACCTTATGCATGTAAGAAATGTGGTAAATCATTCACTTTTTCCAGTTCTCTTCGACAACATGGAAGATCTCATACTGGAGAGAAACCCTATGAATGTAAGGAATGTGGCAAAGCCTTCAGTTGTTCCGCTTATTTGGGAATACATGAAAGAACCCATACTGGAGAAAAACCCTATGAATGTATAAAATGTGGCAAAGCCTTTAGATGTTCCAGAGTCCTTAGCGTACATGAAAGGACTCACAGTGGAGAAAAGCCCTATGAATGTAAGCAATGTGGTAAAGCCTTCAAATATTCTAGTAACCTTTGTGAGCATGAAAGAACTCATACTGAAGTGAAACCTTATGGATGTAAGAAATGTGGTAAGTTATTTACTTTTTCCAGTGCCCTTCGAAGCCATGAAAGGACTCATACTGGGGTAAAACCCTACGAATGTAAGAAATGTGGTAAAGCTTTCAGTTGTTCCAGTTCCCTTCGGAAACATGAAAGATCTTATATGTGGTAAACAACAACAATGCGCCTCTATGTGAGAAGTGTGTTAAAGTGTTCAGATATTCTAATTTCATTAGAACATGTGAAAAAATTAACTCACACTAGAGAGGAACCCAAAACATGTAAGGACTGTTAGACTGTATGCAATTTTCCTAGTTCCCTTCTAAAACATAGAAGAACCCATACTGGGAAAGAACCTCATAAAATGCAAGAAATTTTTTAAAGCATTTAAGTTTTCCAGTCACTTTCAAATATATAAAATAATTCACAATGGATAAAAACATTGTAATTTAGCCGGGCGC
>NW_016107390.1:86141-97639 GCF_001604975.1 Cebus imitator | reverse complement strand
TTAATAGGCAGTTTTTTTTTCTCATCCATTAACATAATTGTTGTCTATTCATTAAAAAATTTATTGGATCCCTAGGCTGAGTTGAAATATATTTCTAAATGTAGGCAATTTTAATTTTCATTTAGTTGTTTGTTTTCTAATTAATGGATCATTAAAAAATGAGTTTTTAATTATTGGAAATTTCTTACTGATCTTATGTGGCAAGTTTTGGTTATTCCTTACCCATTTTGTGTGTGTGCACGTGGGTGTGTATGTGTGTGTGTATATACGTATGTATATGTGTGTATATTTTATCTTTTCATGGAAAAAACTGCTTTTTTTGTTGTAAAGATTTTCTATTTTCTTTGCTAATAAAAAATTATAAAATTTTATACTTAATTTTAAAAATTAATAAAAAATATAAAATTCACATAATTTGCAAGTACGTGAATTTTATTATATAGTCTCGTGCATTATTTCATTTTGTTTCCTTTTGTCATTATTTTTGGCTACTTGCATAGTTCACTTTTTTAAAAAAATTATGTTTTTAGAGACAGGGTCTCACTCTGTCAGCTAGGCTGAAGTCTAGTGGTACAATCATATCTCACTCTGGCCTCAAACTTCTGGGCTCATGTGAGTCTCCCACCTTAACTTCCTATGTAGCTGGAGTTACAGACACATGCCACCATCTCACTGTATTTTCTAGGCTGGTCTTGAATTCCTGGCCTCAAACTATCCTTCTGCCCCAGCCTCTCCACAGGTTGGGGTTACAGACATAAGCCACCACACCTGGCTCACTTTTTACTTTGAATTAAGAGAGAACTGTGATTGGACGGCATGCTTGTCTAATCTGAGTGTGAAAGCATTCAGTCCCACCATAAAGTATATTGTGGGTTTTTCATAAATATTTTAAAACAGGTTCAGGAAATTTTCTTGTATTTTTTATTTGTTGTTACATGTTGAACCCCTACAACATGTTTTTTGTTGCATCTATTGAGATGATTTGTGGTTTTTGACATTCTATTAGTAGTCTATCACATTGATTGGCTTTCAAATATAAATATATTATGGTTTTCTGAGTGAAATTTGTCTTCATCACGGAATATAAGTATTTTATCTACAGGTTGAGCATCTGTAAACCCCAGATTCCGAATACCAAATCTGAAATGCTCTGAAGTCTAAAACTGAGCACCAGTATTTTGCGCAACAGAAACACTCATTAGAGAATTTCTGATGTTCAACCAGTACGTTTTCTGTAAATATTCCAAAAATTTTTAAAGTCTGAAATCCAAAGCACTTCTGTTTCCACGTATTTCAGATAAGAAACACTCAACCCATATTGATATGTTCAGTTTTCCAGTGTATTATTGTGGCCTTTTGCATTTATATTCAAAGAAATTTGTGTGCCCCAGTTTACCATATAGTATAGAAACATTTAGTATATGGCATGTCCACATGTGTACTTATATGTGTATACATAGCTATATATATTACTTGGTATAGTACAGTTTTGTAAGTATGAGTTGTGCATATCTAGTTTATGTCTAATTCACACAATAAATTTTATATTACAAAATTATATTATACTATTTTGATCTAATCCTGTAGTCTAACTTTTCACAGATGCATTTAAACCAATTGCATCCTCATGAGAACCAAGGAGCATCTCACATTCTAGATAGTACAAAGCATTCCCTTTACACCCTGTTTGTTCTATCTGCTCCTTAGTGCAAGTCCTGTGTGGGCCAGCCTCATTTACAGTACCCTTCCTCTTTTGTCTACATGTAACTAATAACTGCTGTTAATCTTATCTGTACAGCCATGGCTGTCATGCGTTTTTCCCCATAGCTTTAGGGTCCTAAGTTTTCTGTTCACCAGTGAGACTGTGGAAACAACTGGCATTACCAACAGAATAGACCAACCATGACTGATGATATCTTTTCAACTTAAACTGCTTTTGTCTAACTGGTTTTATAATATAACAAAAGTCACCAGCAGTAGAACCACCAAATGATGGACTTTCACTTTGGTCCACACAGCACTTTGTGTTCTTTATCAGGTGTTGTCACTTTGTCCTACAATAAGACTCTCAACTCCTAGACATGGTTGGTTAAGTGACCATGCCCCTGCAGGATGTATGCTCCACCTTGATCTGTGTTTCCAAGGTACCCCATATTAAGGCAGTGAAAACACAGCACCTTCACCACTGGGTTCTTTATTTCTGATTATCAAAAGTCAAGACTCTTGCTCTGTGGTAACTGCATCTACCTTGGTTACCATCACTGGATGCTTGAAGTAGCTATATGAACATTATTGGTGTACACACTTGGGACAGCTCCAGGGATTTTGTGTGTGTGTGTGTGTGTGTGTGTGTGTGTGTGTGTAGTTGTAGGAAGAAAGAATATCCCCACCCTGGAGAGAATTAAGCATGTCACCTAATGGTCTAACAGGATTATTTGTGCAAGGTTAGTGGCCTTGAGTGTTTCTTGTGCTGCTGCTTTTATGTGCACTCTTCTGATGAGGTGCATATCAATGGTGCCTGATGGTCCAGGAAATGATGAGTAAAGAAAAGGGGAAGAAGCATTTGATATTAGTCTCTTTCATTGCAGAACCCCTATCTTGTGTATGGGCTTCTTTTAGCATGACTGATCAGCATGCCAAAGGCCTAACCTTGTAACCTTACAGGGCCTTAGTCAAAACGACCTTACTGTATGTTGCTAACATCGGCAAGATTGAGTGGCACTCACTGGAGGATGTTGGGGGTCTTCAATGTGGATTGATGGACTCTTGAACTTTTTTCACTGACCACAGATTGCCCACACTACTGATAAAACAAATGCTGCTACTTTGCATAAGAAGAATTAAATATATTCTGAAGCAATTTTTATGGAAAGGGAAAAGCAGTCATGAGTCATGCTCTGGTCCAGAAACCAAATAGCAGATGGGCCATTAGGACACTGAAATTTCTCTACTGCTACTGCCTTTGTTTCTGTCAAAAAAATATCCTGTTCCCTCACTGTTAAGAATTGAGAACTGGCCCAGTTTTACCCCCTTTCTTACTTGCAGTTCTTAAGAATACGTGTAAAATGTGCTGGGAATGCAACATCCTGAAGTCAGGAGGGAGTGGTAGAACAGCCCAGACTTAGTCTTTACTAGAAATACAATGTCCAACAGTTTTGGTCAGTGAGTCAGGTACTTCTAGGCAATAAAAACTGGGCTGGGCTATTTTCATTAGTCTCTTAACTGTGTTGCAAGTGGGCCACATGCAATCAAAATTCCGCCCTTCTAGGCATCTTCTCTGAACCTTAGAGTACCACATCACATTGAATTTTAGACTTCTTGTCTTCTTTGATGCTTTTATAAGTAACAATTTGACTTATATGTTTATGAATGTGTTTTCTCTCATCATAGTCAAGTTGATAACAGTACACAGTGAACCTGCTTTGGGGAGAAACAACCTTGGCACCCATATGACACAGCAAAGGAGTTAATTCAACCAAGCATATACATAGAATTCTTAAACCCTACAACACAACTATTACCTTGTAGGAGGCATGTAGCAATGACAATGTTGGTTTTAGCCTTTCTTCAGGAATACATTTATAACACAGTTCATCCACTGGCCTCAAAGGAGCTCCTATTCAAGAGAAAAAGTTTTACAGTTTGACCCAATTGGGAATCTGAAGTTTACTAAATAATATGTAAAACTAGATAATTGGATGCTGATTGGGTTTCTTGCTTCTGCAAAATGGCCTATGAATTTTAAAATCTGTTGCAATGCATCAATTGGGAAATGTTCATGTGTTGATAGTCAATACAGGTTATGAAAGAATCATACCTGGTGATGCCACAAAATTTAAATATGGTTCCCCTATGGTCTTAGTGGGAGTTACTGTATATAAAACAAGTATACTATCCTTTAATCAAGAAACAAGTATCGTGAAGCCTAAATTCTCCATAATCATAGCACTCATTGTGCTGTAATAGACCGTGGTTGACATGGATTTTCAGCATGGATTTTCCGATCCAATAAGTAATAAAGTATTTGCTACTTCTTATGCATGTAAGAAATGTGGTAAATCATTCACCTTTTCCAGTTCTCTTCGACAACATGGAAGATCTCATACTGGAGAGAAACCCTATGAATGTAAGGAATGTGGCAAAGCCTTCAGTTGTTCCGCTTATTTGGGAATACATGAAAGAACCCATACTGGAGAAAAACCCTATGAATGTATAAAATGTGGCAAAGCCTTTAGATGTTCCAGAGTCCTTAGAGTACATGAAAGGACTCACAGTGGAGAAAAGCCCTATGAACGTAAGCAATGTGGTAAAGCCTTCAAATATTCTAGTAACCTTTGTGAGCATGAAAGAACTCATACTGAAGTGAAACCTTATGGATGTAAGAAATGTGTTAAGTTATTTACTTTTTCCAGTGAATCCCACAAGTTGAAATAAGTTAAAATTGCTGAACCTAAGTTTTTCCGAAGGTTACTAGGTAGATACTAATTCCATTTCATTAATAGATATAGTATTATTTAGGTTTCTCCTTTTGTGGGTTTTAGTAGATTGTGTCTGAAGGGACTAGTTCCATTGATCTGGGTTTTCATATTTATGGGAATGGAGGTATCCATAGTATTTTTTTAATCCTCTTAATGCCCATACAGTTAGAAATGCTAGCCTATCATTCATTTTTTTTATATTTATCAATTGTGTCTTTTCTCTTTTTTTTGTATCTTGGCTTAATATTTATTAATTTTATTAATCTTTTCAAACAATCAGTTTTCGTTCCACTGATTTTTCTCTGTTGATTTTCTTAGTTTCATTTCTTTATGGTACAATTGTTTTTTTTCTTTTGACTGATTTAGGTTTGTATTGCACTTCCTTTAGTGTCTTAAACTGGAATATTATATTACTAATTTTATTTTATAAATATTTGCATTCAGTGCTATAAATTTCAAAGCACTGCTTTCACCTCATCCCAGAAATTTTGAAAAGAGCTATTTTCACTTTCAATACATTTAAAATACTTACTACATATTTTTACTATGTTTGTCCTGCAGCATCTTAACATGAGTTATAATTCAGTTTTGGTAGCAAAAGATTAGTAACAATTTTTAGGTGTTTTTCTAAATAATCAGTTGCACAGCCTCATAATTACACACGCCTATATAAAAATGAGCAGCAGCATTCATTGGAATGCAAAGATCTATGGGATTGATTTATAGAACCAATATGCAAAATGTATTTGCAATGTACACATAATTATGCTAATTATGCACCCAGAGGGTATAAAAGTGTTTATTATCTTAATAATTGATGTCTTTAGAGAGCAGGTTAGGCCTCTCAAGTTGGTGCAGAATGGATTGAGAGAGTTTAAAAAAATAAATAAATTGGTCTGTAAATTTTTATAGGTTTTTTTGTTGGGGCCATGGTGAGAGTTTGTATTTATGTGTGCTCAGGCAGAGGACTGTGCAGTTTGATTTTCATGCTGGCACCAAATAAGGGAGCACCTGGGCTTTCTTTTTGCCTTTTCTAGAAGTGAGTCATAAGGGGGAAAATAAGATAGTAGGCACCAAATGTGTCAGCAGTGAAACCTCAGAATATAAATTAGACGTTCAGTTTCCGGTCTGCCATGTAAGGAGCATAGAAGCCATTGTTCCCAGTTATATATGAAAAATTATGGGGTACAGGGCCAAGATGGCTGACTGACTAGAAGCAGTGGCATTTAGAGGCTCTCATTGTAAAAAAACATAATTATGTGAATCCTTTACCAGCAACCAAAGTATACAGGTTCTCTCCTCAAAATTGACTAGAAGGTTGTGTGATTTAAGGAGAGAAGGAAGAACAGTGTGGTCCTGCAGCCCACCTGAGAGCCCAGTCCCTTCCCCAGCCAAGGGAATCGGTGAATCAGTATGTTACCCAGCCGAGGAAACTGCTATTTTCATGGAATTATGCAACTCATGGATCAGAAGATCCCACTCGTCATCCCATGCCACTGGGGCCTAGCATTGCAACCCTAGAATGCATGGATTCTTACCGCCTCTCAGCTGTAATCTGCCTAAGCCTACCAAACTCCCATGGGGAGGGGCAATCAGCACTGACTCTGGCTGCTTGCTCTGTAAGCCATTTGGTCTCCTTAGGGGAGGGGGAGCAGCCAGCACTGGGACTTGTAACTGCCTAACATCCTAAGCTCCCTGGATGGGAGAAGACTGGCACCCATTTCTATAGCTCCAGGCTTCACTTTTCCCCTGCGTTAGTCAGGAAGGCTGGACAGCTTGGTCCCAAGACATCTCCACAGCCTAACACATCAGCTGTGGCAGTCAGCAGCCTGCGTGCCTCTTCAGACCTAACCCTGACCCATCCTTCATTGGGTGGGACTTCCCTACAGGATTTCCAGTAACTCCAGCCAGAGGCTTGGACAGAATTTGATCTCCATGGGCCTGAGCCCCTGAAGAGGGGTGGCCGCATGCTCTGCAGACTAGCAGACTTAGACTGTCTTCCTGGTAGTTCTGAGGAATATGGGAAGCCCAGATGAATGGGCATCTGGTTGGTGTTGGTGTTCCTTGAGGTCAGAAGTCCCAGAATAAGGAGCAGGCACCCATCTTTGCTCTTCTCCAGCCTTCTTGAGTGACATCTTCAGGCACTGGAGCAAATCAGATAAATAGGGCCTGAAGTGAACAGCCAGCAAACTGAGACAGCTCTACAGAAGAGGAACCTCTCTATTGAAAGAAAAATAAGCAGAAAGTGACAACAGCATCATCAACAACAACAAAGGCCCTCACAAAACGCCCATCCAAGCGTCAATAGCCTCAAAACTGAAGCTAGACAAACTCACAAAGATGAGGAAAAATCAATTTTAAAATGCTGAAAACCCAAAAGTCCAGGGGTTTTTCTCTGCTCCTCCAAATGATCACAACATCTCTCCATCAAGGATGCAGAACTAGATGGAGGTTGGACAAATTGACAGATGTAGGCTTCAGAAGATGGGTAATAAAAAACAATGAGCTAAAGGAGCATGTTATAACCCAGTGCAAAGAAGCTAAGAACCTTGATAAAAGGTTAGAGGAATTGCTAACTAAAATAACCAGTTTAAAGGGAACATAAACGACCTGGTGGAGCTGAAAAACACAGCAAGAGAACTTTGTGAAGCACACACCAAGTATCAACAGCTGAATTGAACAAGCGGAAAAAAGGATATCAGAGTTTGAAGATGACCTTATGAAATAAGACATGCAGACAAGAATAGAAAAAAAAAAAGATGAAAAATAATGAACAAAGCCTCCAAGGAATATGGGACTTCACAAACAGGCTGAATCTATGGTTGACTGTAGTACAAGAAGGAGACAGGGAGAATGAACACAGGCTGGAAAACATACTTCAGGATATTATCCAGGATAACTTCCCCAACCTAGCAAGACAGGCCAACATGCAAATTCAGGAAATAAAGAGAATACTATTAAGATACTCCACAAGAAGATCAACCCCAATACATAGAATTATCAGATTCTCTAAGGTCGAAATGAAGAAAAAACTGTTAAGGGCAGTCAGAATAGCCAGGTCACCTACAAAGGGAAGCCCATCAGACTAACGGCGGACATCTCAGCAGAAACTACAAGCCAGAAGAGATAGGGGAGCAATATTCAACATGCTTAAAGAAAAGAATTTTCAACCCAGAATTTAATATGCGGCTGAACTAAGCATCACAAGTGAAGGAGAAATAAAACCCTTTCCAGACAAATGCTGAGGGATTTTGTTACCACCAGACCTGCCCTGAAATAGCTCCTGAAAGATGCACTAAAGATGGAAAGGAAAAAATGGTATGAGCCACTGCATAAACATGGCAAAATATAAAGACCAGTGACACAAGAAAACTGCATCAACTAGTGTGCAGAATAACAAAATAGCATCATGACAATGGAATCAAATTCACACATATCAATAATAACTTTAAATGTAAATGGGCTAAATGCCTCAAAAGACACAGACTGGCAAATTGGATAACAAGTTAAGACCCACTGATGTGCTGTATCAGGCGACCCATCTTATGTGCAAAGACACACGCAGGCCCAAAGTAAAGGGACGAAGGAATATTTGCCAAACAAATGGAAAGCAAAAAAGCAGGGGTTGCAATCTTAGACTCTGACAAAGCAGACTTTAAACCAGCAAAGATCAAAAAGGAAAAAAAAAAGGGCATTGTATAATGGTAAAGGGAACAATTCAACAAGAACAACTAACTATTCTAAATATATATGCACCCAATACAGGACCATCCAGATTGATAAACCAAGTTTTTAAGAGACTTACAAAAGGAATTAGCCTTCACAAAATAATAATGGGAGATTTTAACAACCCACTGTCAGTATTAGATCAATGAGAAAGAAAATTTGCAACAATATCCAGGACTTGGACTCAGCTCTGGATAGAGTGGACCTAGTAGATGTCTACAGAACTCTCTACTGCCAGTCAACAGAATGTACATTTTTCCAAGTGCCACATGACACTTACTCTAAAATCAACCACATAATTGGAAGTAAAACACTTCTCAGCCAATGCAAAAAAAAACTGAAATCATAACAGTCTATCAGACCACAGTGCAATCAAGTTAGAATTCAGGTTTAAGAAACTCAATCAAAACCGCACAATTTCATGGAAATTGAACAACCTGATCCTGAATGACTGCTGGAATCAGAAATCGAGGTGCTTTGAAACCAATGAGAAAAAGGAGACAACATACCAGAATCTCTGGGACAGAGTTAAAGCAATGTTTTTGTTTTGTTTTGTTTAAAAAAAAAAAAATTATAGCACTAAATGCCCACATCAGAAAGCTAGAGGCAAGAGCAAACTAATCCAAAAGCTAGCAGAAGACAAGAAAGAGCTAATATCAGATAAGAATTGAAGAAGATGAAGAGACAAAAACCCCTCCAAAAAATCAACAAACCCAGGAGCTGGTTATTTGAAATAATTAACAAAATAGACCACTAACTAGACCAATAGGAGAGAGAAGAATCAAATAGACACAATTAAAAAAATGATAAAAGGGATATCACCACTGACTCCAAAGAAATACAAACTACTATTAGAGAATACTATAAACACCTCAACAGAAATATACTAGAAAATCTAGAAGAAATGGATAAATTCCAGGACATATAAACCTTACCAAGACTAAAGCAGGAAGAAGTCAACTCCCTGAATAGACCAATAATAAGCTCTGAAATTAAGGCAGTAATTAATATCCTACCAACCCAAAAAAGCCCAGGACCAGATGGATTCACAGCTGAATTTCACCAGAAATAAAAACAGGAGCTGATACCATTCCTTCTGAAATTATTCCTAACAATTGAAAAGGAGGGACTGGCCATGGTAGCTCATGCCTGTACTCCCAGCACTTTGGGAGGCCAAGGTGGGTGGATCATAAAGTAAGGAGATTGAGACCATCCTGGCTAACACAATGAAACCCCATCTCTAATAAAAATACAAAATTTAGCTGGGCTTGGTGTCAGGCGCCTGTAATATCAGCTACTCAGGAAGCTGAGGCAGGAGAATCACTTGAACCTTGGAGGTGGAGGTTGCAGTGAGCTGAGATTGTGCCACTGCACATCAGCCCAGGTGACAGAGCAAGACTCCAAAATAAATAAATAAATAATTTTTTTTTTAAAGAGGGAGGGAGGGACCCTGTGTAATAAATGGTGCTGGGAAAACTCACTAGCCATATATAGAAAGCTGAAGCTGGATCCCTTCCTCACACCTTATACAAAGATTAACTCTAGGTTGATTAAAGATTTAAACATAAGACCTAACTCCATAAAAAACCCAGAAGAAAACCTAGACAATACCGTAATTCAGGACATAGGCATGGGCGAGGACTTCACAAAAAAAACACCAAAAACAATGGAAACAAAAGCCAAAAAAAAAAAAAAAAATCTAAGTAAACTAAAAAAAAAAAAAAAAAAAAAAAAAAAAAACATTAGTGTGAACAGGCAATCAACAGAATGGGAAAAAACTTTTGCAATCTACCCATCTGACAAAGGGCAAATATCCAGAATCTACAAAGAACTTAAAACAAATTTACAAGGGAAAAAAACAACGTTATCAAAAATTGGGTGAAAGATATGAACAGACACTTCTCAAAAGAAAACGTTTGCAGCCAAAAAACATGAAAAAAAGCTCATCATCACTAGTCATTAGAGAAATGCAAATCAAAACCACAAGATACCATCTCATGCCAGTTAGAATGGCGATTATTACAAAATTCAGGAGATAGATGCTGGACAGGATGTGGAGAAGTAGGAACACTTCTACACTGTTGGTGGGAGTGTAAATTAGTTCAACCATTGTGGAAGGCAGTGTGGCAATTCCTCAGGGATCTAGAAATAGAAATACCGTTTGACCCAGCAATCCCATTTCTGGGTATATACCCAAAGGATTATAAATCATTGTATTATAAAGACACATGCACATGTTGCGACAGTGTTCACAAGAGCAAAGATGTGCAACCAACCCAAATGCCCATCAATGATAGACTGGATAAAGAAAAGTTGGCACATATACACCATGGAATACTATGCAGTCATAAAAAAGGTGAGTTCATGTTCTTTGCAGTGACATGGATGAAGCTGGAAACCATCATTCTCAGCAAACTGACACAAGAACAGGAAACTGAACACCACATGTTCTCACTCATAAATGGGTGTTGAACAATGAGAACACATGGACACAGGGAAGGGAACATCACACACTGGGGCTATTTATGACAATCTCACAGTAAATATCATATTGAATGGGCAAAAGCTGGAAGCATTCCCTCTGAAAATCGGCACAAGACAAGGATGACCTCTCTCACCACTTCTATTCAACACAGTATTGAAAGTTCCGGCCAGGACAATCAGGCAAGAGAAAGAAATGAAGGGTTTTCAAATAAGAGAAGAGGAGGTCAAGTTGTCTCTGCACATGACATAATTTTATATTTTAAAAAAACCCTATTATCTCAGCCCCAAAACTCTTGAATTGATAAGCAACTTCAGCAAAGTCTCAGGATACAAAATCAATGTACAAAAATCACAAGTATTCTGTTACACCAACAATATGCAAGCAGAAAGCCAAATCATGAATGAACTCCCATTCACAATAACTCCAGAGAGAATAAAATAACTAGGAATACAGCTAATAAGGGATATGAAGGACCTCTTCAAGGAGAACTGCAAACCAATGTTCAAGGAAATAAAGGATACAAACAAATAGAAAAATATTCCATCCTCATGGATAGGAGAAATCAATATCATGAATATGCCATACTGCTGAAAGTAATTTTTGGATTCAATGCTATTCCCATCAAACTACCATTGATACTCTTCACAGAATTAGCAAAAACTATTTTAAATTTCATATGGAATTGGCGGGGTTCGGTGGCTCATGCTTGTAATCCCAGCACTTTGGGAGGCCAAGGTGGGTAGATCACTTGAGGTCAGGAGTTTGAGACCAGCCTGGCCAACATTGTGAAACCCCATCTCTACTAAAAA
>NW_016107390.1:62333-86081 GCF_001604975.1 Cebus imitator | reverse complement strand
AAAAAAAAAAAAAAAAAAAAAAATTAGCTGGGCATAGCACCTGTAATCCTAGCTATTGGGGAGCCTGAGGCAAGAGAATCACCTGAACCTGAGAGGTAGAAGTTGCAGTGAGCTGGGATCACACCACCACACTCTAGCCTGGGCAACACAGCAAGACCCATTTCAAAAAATGTGCATACATATATTATATGGAATCAAAGATCCTGTATAGCCAAGACAATCCTAAGCAAAAAGAGCAAAGCTGGAGACATCATGCTACCTGACTTCAAACTATACTACAAGCCTACAGTAACCAAAATAGTATAGTACTGGTACCAAAACAGACATATAGACAAATGGAGCAGAACAGAGACTTCAGAAATAACATCACACATCTAAAACCATCTGATCCCCAACAAACCTGACAAAAAACAAGCAATGAAGAAAGGATCTCCAATTCAGTAAATGGTGCTGAGAAAACTGGCTAACCATATGCATAAAACTAAAACAGTACCCCTTCCTTACACCTTATACCAAAATTAACTCAAGATGGGTTAAAGATTTAAATGTAAAATCCAAAGCCATAAAAACCCTAGAAGAAAACCTAGGGAATAGCACTCAGGACATAGGCATGGCCAACAACTTCCTGCCAAAAATGCCAAAAGCAATTCCAACAAAAGCAGAAATTGACAGATGGGATCTGATTCAATGAAAACACTTCTGCGCAGCAAAATAACCTATCATCAGAGTGAACAGGAAACACAGAAAGGCAGAAATTTTTTACAATCTATCGATCTGGCAAAGATCTAATATCTAGAATTTACAAGAAACTTAAACATTTTCAAAAAACAATCCAACCCCTCAAAAAGTAGGCAAGGGATATGAATAGATACTTATCAAAAGAAGCTATTTATCCATCTAACAAATGTGAACAAAAGCTCAGCATCACTGATCATCAGAGAAATGCAAATCAAAACAAGGAGATAACATCTCATGCCAGTTAGAATGGCGATCATTAAAAAGTCAAGAAATCAACAGACGCTGGTACGAATGCTAGCCATAGAAGAAATAAGAATGTTTTTACATTGTTTGTGGGAATGTAAATTAGTTCAACTATTGTGGATGACAGTATTGCATTTCCTCAAGGATCTAGAACCAGAAATACCATTTGACCAAGCAATCCCATTATCAGGTATATACCCAGAGGAATATAAATCATCATTCCATTATAAAGGTACATGCACACGTATGTTTATTGCAGCACTCTTTACAACAGCAAATACATAGAACCAACCCAAATGCCCATCAATGATAGACTGGATAAAGAAAATGTGGTATGTATACACCACGGAACACTATGTAGCCATACAAAGGAATGAGATCATGCACTTTGCAGGGACATGGATGAAGCATGAAGCCATCATCCTCAGCAAACTAACACAGGAACAGAAAACCAAACACCACATGTTCTCACTTATAAGTGAGAGTTGAACATTGAGAACACATGGAAACAAAGAGGGAACAACACACACCAGGGCCTTTTGAGGTTCAGGGGGTTAGGAGAGGGAACTTAGAGGACGGGTTAATAGGTGCAACAAACCACCATGGCACACGTATACCCCTGTAACAAACCTGCACATCCTACACATGTATCTTTTTTGGTTTTTAGAAGAAATAAAGAGGAAAAATCCTGGACTAATTTAAGATGAACAATTCTTCGATCAGTCACATAGCAAATTCTTGCTCCAGGTTGCAGAGAAAGAAATATACACACATAGACCCAAAACTTAGAGTAGAAACCCATGAGCATAATCATCTTCATGAGCCAGTACATCTGTAGGAAAACTGAAAGTGTAATTGGCAAATTGTTGAAGGCTGAGTGTGAGCATGATTGACAGTAAGAAATAACAGTGGACTCTATCTTATGGTATCATCACCAGAATTTTATGAGTTGTTTTTGTTTTTTAACTGATTCTTATCCTGTCGCCCAGGCTAGAGTACAGTGGCATGATCTCAGCTCACTGCAACCTCCGCCTCCTGGGTTCAGGCGATTCTCCTGCCTCAGCCTCCTGAGTGGCTGGGACTACAGGTACACAACACCCAGTTAATTTTTTTGTATTTGTAGAAGAGATGGGGCTTCACTGTGTTAGCCAGGATGGTCTCAATCTCCTGACCTCATGATTGGCCTGCCTCAGCCTCCCAAAGCTCTGGGATTACAGGCATGAGCAACCACACCCAACCACTTATGAGTTGTGTATCCCATAAGTATTCCAGGTTCACAGAAAAGTTCAGGAAAGAATTTCTGGTGGAGGGAAAATATACCTGGGGAAAATGTAGCCATTTTAACGTGTGACCATTCAGTACTTCTTCATATGATCCACCCTCAAAAATAAAACTATCTCACCAAGGCCTAGCTGACCTGAAACAAAGACACTAAACTCTAACGAACACTACCCCTTCTGCCTCAACTAAAAATGAGAACTGAAAAGCCCTCTTGAAAGTTATACCCTGTGGACAGGCTCACAAAAAATGAAGCCAAATCAGAACTGTACTTTCCCTCCCTTAACCCTTTACCCTGTTATTATAGAGAATCCCTACTAATGTGCTTCTTTATGCTGGTTAACTTATAACCTAGTGATTCTAAAATGTGCACTGATTTATTTCTTAATCATGAGACATTTTTTTTTCATTGTCTTGTATGAAGACACTTTAGCCTGTATGATGTAATCTCTAGCCAGTTAGTGTAAACTCTGTGTTTTACCCTCCAATGGAAAAACAATACAAAAAACTCTGGTATGGAGAATCCTCCCTTCTACACATTCCTGTAAGACCTTCCAGTTGCAGCAGACTCCAAAACACAACTCTGTTGATGTGTTTTTCCAGGTTAGTCCTCACATTTGACTTCCAATAAATATTAAAGTGTTTTTGTTCAAAAACCTCAAGTTTGCTTAACAAGGATATGTCAGTGAAGTGGATTACTTAGGTAAAATAAACCAATTGTAAAAATACACAATGTACTAAAAGTAAATTATGAAGAAACAATATTTGAACAGACCTATAACTAGAAAGAAGATTGAATGATCAAAAACCTTTCCACTGAGAGAAACTCAGAACTAGTTGGCTTTACAGGTGAATTCTGCCAAATATTTAAAGAAAAATTAATGCCAGTCCTCCTCCAAATCTTCTCAGAAACTGTTTAAGTATTTTTTAAACCCATTTTATAAGGTCAGCATTGCTCTGATACCAAAGCCAAAGGTAGCATAAGAAAACTACAGATAAAATATGCTTTATGGCTATTGATGCCAATATCCTTCCAGAAATATTAGCAAAGAGTATTGAGCCAGAAATAAAAATATGAAACATGAGCAAGTGGGATTTATTTCTGGAATTCAAGGATGATTCAACATTTCGATATCTAACAATGTAGTACACCATGTTAGCAGAATGAGAGAGAGAAAAAACCTTCCCAATTGATTCAGAAAAAACCCTTTTATAATAAAAAAAAATATATACTCAGCAAATTAGGAAAAGGAAACTACCTCAACATAATAAATGTCATATATGAAAAACTGCAGTGAACATCATATATGGTGAAAGATCGAAAGGTTTTCCACTAAGATAAAAGTCAGAAAAGGCTATCTGCTTTTACCACTTTGGTTCAACTTTATATTTCAAGATATAGTCAGAGCACTTAAGCAAGAAAACAAAAGTCATCCAAATTGGCACGGAAGCAGTAAAATTATCTCTCTGTAAGTGACATGGTATCACACAGAGCAAACACTAAAGATTACACACACACACACACACAGAGAGAGAGAGAGAGAGAGAAGGATCTTGGAATTCATGAGTGAATTCAGTAACGTTGCAGGTAGAAAATCAATTGCAAATATAGTTTACATTTTTATATATCAGCAGTGAATGACCTGAATTTAAATTTGAAAAACTTTTATTTAGAACATTGTAAAAAGTAAAATACTAAGAATAAATTTAACTGAGGAGACAAAAGACTCTTACACTGAAAACCTCAATACATTGTATTCTAAGAAGTGGAAAGATCTCTCATGTTCCACCCTAATTCCCCCACAGAAACACTGATTACGCAACTATGTGAGCAAAAATACCTTAATGAAAATCCTGGAACTTACAGGGAAGGTTATATTTCACTAGTGAAGAAAATACGGTAAAAAGCATAAGGGGAATAGTTTCACTGAATCACCCCTCTCCCAATCCACTGTAGTGCAGTACTGGGGAGAATAACCTTGGCATGTAATTTTTTCTGTGTGGAAAAGAGAAATCAAGGAGGGTGTCAAACTTCCTCAGAGGTTTGGGACACTGTCTTTCAGACCTGCTTGTTTTTCAATGTACCTGTAATACTAAAGGAGTTGGCATGGATGAATCACTTGAGGGTAACTAGAAAGAAAAATGGGCAGGACTTGCAGCCCAGGTGTTTGTGAATCTGGGACCTCTTCACTTCAGTAGCAGCCTAGCAGGCTTTGTGTGACAGTGGAGCCTGTTAGCAGACTAACTCTACTGGGGAGCTTTATTAAAGTCAATTCTGCCCAAGCATGGAGCCTCTGAGTAGCCTTGCTGAAATGGGTAACTTCCCTAACTATAAAACCTAGTCAGGAGACTTAACTAACAGCAGAGTCTCACTCCATCATGAAGCCCAGCCAGTGGCCTTTCCTACTGCCAACAAAGGAAACTACATCTGGCAAAATTATCCTTAAAAGGAAGAGACATAGATATTCCCAGATAAACAAAAACCAAGGGAGTTTATCACCACTTAATCAGCCTTCTGAGATGTGCTAAAGGGAGTTCTTAAAATAGAAATAGATGGATAAAACAGTATGAAAGCCCACGGAAATATAAGTCTCACTGAAAAATACATAGTAAGTCCTCATTTAACATTGTTGAATTACTGTGACATGAAAACATAAAATATGTGTGTGTGCAGGCAGTAAAAGTGCAGAGCCTTTGTATACAATCGGAGTTAAATTGTTATAAACCCCAAATAGACATTTGAAACTATAAGGTGATATATGTAAGCCTCAAGGCAACCATATGACAAAAACTTATAGTAGACACACAAAAGATAAAGAAATCAAAGCATGCCCCTGTAGAACATCAAGTTGTAATGAAAGACGATAATAGAGAAAGGAACAAAAGATTTACAAAACATGCAGAAAAATAATTAACAAATTGAAATAGCAAGTTCTTATCTATCAGCAATTACTTTAAATGTGAATGAACTAAATTATCCAGTCAAAGGACATGAAGTGGCAAAATAGATTTAGAAGGCATACAAAGAAGACCAAACTATAAGCTGTGCGCAAATGACTTACTTCATCTTTGAGGATACAAATAGAGAGTGAAGAAAAAAAAAAGAGTAAATTCATCAAGAGGATATAACAATTGTAAATATATATGCACCTGACACCAGAGCTCCTAAATCTATAAGGCAAATATTAACAGATCTAATGGTACTAATAGACAGCAATACCTAATATTAAGGGACTTTAATATCCTACACTCTACAATAGAGAGATAATTCAGACTGAAGATCAGTAAGGAACAGACTCCAACTGCATTTTAGATAAAATATCAGACAAATACAGAACATGTTATTCAACAGCAACAGGATACACATTCTTCTGAAGTGCGCATGAGACCGCTGTTAATCACAAATTATATATTGGGTCAGAAAAAAAGTCTTAACAAATTTCAGAAAATTTTAATTACCTCAAGTATATTTTCTGACCAAGATGATATAAAATTAGAAATCAATTAGGGAAGGAAAACTTAAAAATATACAAATATGAGAAAATTAAACAACTTCTGAATAACCAATGATCAAAGAAAAATTAAGAGAGAATATTTAAAAATACTTTGATAAAACCAAAAATGGTAACACAACATATGAAAACTTATTCAGCAAAAGTAGTTTTAAGAGGGGTATTTATGCTAATAAACATCTATGTTAAGAAAAAAAGATATTAAGTAAACACAAAGTATCAGTCTATGTGTGTGTGTTGTTTTGTTTTGATTTGAGTGTTCAGGGTCTTCACACTTAATGGTATTATTGGTAAAGTAAGGACATCTGCCATTTTGTTAATTTTTTTTTTCTGGTTGTTTTGTAGTCTTCCTTCTTTCCTTCCTTCTTGTCTTCCTTTTAGTGAAGGTCATTTTCTCTGGTGGTGTGTTTTAATTTATTGATTTTAATTTTTGTGTGCCTATTGTATATTTATAGATCTGAGGTTACCATGAGGCCTGCCAATAATATCTTATAACTGATTATTTTAAACTGATGACAGTTTAACACTAATTGTATAAACAAAGAAACTAATTGCAAAAAGACTAATAATCCTGGATAATATAGAGAGACTGTGCAAAAGAAAAAAATAGTTAGGCATGGTAGCATGTGCATGTAGTCCCAACTACTCAAGAGGGTGAGGCAGAAAGATCCCTTGAGCCCAGGATATTGAGACTGCAGTAAGCCATGACTGCACTATTTGCACTCCAGCCTTGGCAACACAAAGAAACAGAAAAAAAGAAGCCACAGGTTTGATTAACTTATAGGGAAAATTTGTTTCAGAACATTTTTGAAAACAATATATCCTTCAGCCATCAAGTAGTGCAGTTTACTCTCTGAGTGCTCCCAAGAGAGAAGAGCCTACCAATACCACTGTTATTCTTAGATGACTCTGAACAGAAAAAAAAAAAACCTGAGCCATTTATTTTCCCACTGAAGAGACATTATTATAGGCTTAGCACTCTGTATTAGTCTGTTTTCACATTGCTGATAAAGACAAATCCAAGACTGAGTAATTTACAAAAGAAAGAGGTTTAATTGGACTTACAGTTCCACGTGGCTGGGGAAGCTTCACAATCATGGCAGAAGGCAAGGAGGAGCAAGTCACATGTTACGTGGAGGGCAGCAGGCAAAAACAGAGCTTGTGCAGGGCAACTCCCATTTTTAAAACCATCAGATCTCAGGAGACCCATTTACTATCATGAGAAAAGCATGGGAAACTCACCCCAATAATTTAATCATCTCCCACTGGGTCCCTCCCACAACACATGGGAATTATGGGAGATACAATATGAGATTTAGATGGAGACACAGAGACAAACCATATGATTCCATCCTAAAGAACATCTACTAGCATCAACACCATTCAGGAAAACATGACCTTGCCAAATTAACTAACTAAGGCATCAGGGACAAATCCTGGAGAAACAGATATGTGACTTTTTAGACAGAATTCAAAATAGCTGTGTTGAGGAAACTCAAATTCAAGATTACACAGAGAAGTAATTCAGAATTCTATCAGATAAATTTAACAAAGAGACTGGAAGAATTAAAAAGAATCAAACAATTCTGGAGCTGAAAAATGCAATTGGCATACTGAAGAATTCTCAGAGTCTTTTAATAACAAAATGT
Source organism: Cebus imitator (assembly GCF_001604975.1). Lineage (NCBI taxonomy): Eukaryota > Metazoa > Chordata > Mammalia > Primates > Cebidae > Cebus > Cebus imitator. Next base: position 78,661 of record NW_016107390.1, on the reverse strand, counting down.
ATAAAGCCGAAGGAAGAATTAGTGAGCTTGAAGACAGGCTATTTGAAAATAGTCAGAGGAGATAAAAGGAAAAACATTTTAAAAATGAAGCACACCTACGTGATCTAAAAAACAGCCACAAAAGGGTAATTCTAAGAGTTATTGGCTATAAAGAGAAGGTAAAAAAAGATATAGAGGTAGCAAATTACTTCCCAAACCTAGAAAAAGATTTTAGTATCCAAATACAAGAAGGTTGTAAAACACAAAGCAGATTTAACAAAAAGAATGTCGAGAACGTAAATAAGTACAGCCACTATGAAGAGAAGCTCGGAGTTTCCTCTGAAACAACTAAAAATAGAGCTATCATACTATCCAGCAATTGCACTGCTGGGTATAAACCCAAAAGAAAGAAAATCAATATACTGAAGAGATATCTGCACCCCTATGTTTGTTGCAACACTGTTTACAATAGGTAAGATTTGGAAGAAACCTAAGTATCCATCAACAGAAGAATGGGTGAAGAAAACTCATACACAATGGAGTACAATTCAGTCATATGTAAAACTGGAGATCATAATGCTAAATGAAATAAGCCAGGCACAGAAAGACAAAAATCATATATTCTAACTTTGTGTGATCTAAAACTTTAAACAATTGAACTCATTGAGATAGAGAGTAGAAAGATGGTTACCAGGGGCTAAAAGGGGCAGTGGGGAAATGGAGGGAAGGGTGACTATAGTCAATAATAATTATAAATTTAAAAATAACTAAAAAAGTAATTGAGTTTTTCATAAAACAAAGGATATAGGCTTCAGGGAATGTAAACCTTATTTTTCATGATATATTTATTACACATTGCATGCTTGTATCAAAACATCTCATGTGCCCCATAAATACACCTACTATTTATCCACAAAATGTAAAAAAAAAAAAATTTAAACCAAGCAAATAAGAATAATGGCATCTAGAGCAGAAAAGCATTCTCTGAGAAGGTTTAATATATTGTCTAAAATGTCTAGTTTGCAACAAAAATAGGAGATATTCAAGGAAACGCAAAGGTAAGACCCCATACACCAGAAAAAAAAGCTCACAAAAGAAATGTTATGGAAGAGCAATTTAAGTGTTAAATTTAACAGAAAAATACTTCTAGGTAGACATTATAAATATATTCACAGAACTAAAGCATGAATAAAGGAATAAAGAAAAATAGTTCACATTATTTTGAAAGTAAATTAACAAAACAAAACCAAACAAAGAAGAAAAAACTCAATGAATCAAAATAATTGGTGAGAATGTAGAGAAATTTGAACCACGGAGCAACTCTTGGTTGGAATGTGAAATGGTGCAGCTGTTTTGGAACACAGTATGTGAACTCCTCAAGAATGTTAAAATTACTACATTATCCAGTAATTTCACTCCTAGGTATATACCCAAAAGAACTGAAATCAAGGTTTTAAAGAGATATTGGTGCACTCGTGTTTAAAGCATTATTATTTTTTACAATAACCAAAAACTGATACATACGTATAATAGAAATTATCTAGTCTTAAAAAGAAAGGAGATTCCAACTGGGTGCAGTGGCTCACACCTGTAAATCCAGCACTTTGGGAGGCCGAGGCAGGTGAATCGGGAGGCCAGGAGTTTGAGACAAGGGTGAAACCCTGTCTCTACTAAAGAAAAAAAAAAATTTTTTTTTAATTAGCTGGGCATAATAGTGGGTGCCTGTAATCCCAGCCAGGTCACACACCCTAGCCTCTTTTCCTTCCCAGGAAACAGACTCACCATGTTCCCAGTGCCTCTCTTAAACACAAGTAGTCTCTCCCGTATCTTCCAAAGGAAGGAGGACAGGCACCACTTTTATCAGCTTCAGTTGACCCAGAACTTCAGGCAGATATTGCATATATCCATTCACACATCCTGTACTCTTGCCACATAATGATTTCTGAAGAGTCATAGATGCACCTCTTTCCATTCCACCTGCACTCAGTGTTTTGAGAGCTAACTCCCCGACCCCAACCAAATTCTCTACACTTGGTCGCAGTAAGGAGAGAATAACAATTTGAAGTTCTTGGCTTGTCATCAGGGCAAACCTCCAAAGTACATACAATTTCTTCAGATAGGAGAGGGCACTAGAGTTTGGTAGGTGTGATCTACCATCTCACTTGAGTTAGCTTGAATGTTATGGGGCTGAATATTTGCCCTACTTGGACCCATTACTCCTCCTGATATTCAATTCAGCAAAAATAAGACCCCTCATCCTCACACTGCTCACATACTGCTAGGATTCCATTTCTTTCTGAGAGGCTGACAAATATTTTTGCCTTTCTCTCTCTCTAACTTAGGCTATACCTTCCAGACACTGAAAAACTTATTAACAGAGTTCAGGAAGATGGAAGAGCGAGGAGAGGTCACAAGAGCTGGACCTGAGGGAATGAAAGAATATTATTATTTTTGATTAAGCATCAAAACCAAGCATATTGTGGGGAAAATAGAGCCAATTCTTAAAAGAAGTGTTAGAGATGTCTATGCAGGACATCTAAGAGAAAGACGTACTTTTAATTGTGTCATACCACCGAAGAGTCCACAGAAGATCAAATCAGAAATGCTTTGAAATAGCAATTGAAAAAATGTAAGTGGCTTTTTGTTGAGATCCATTTGGGGTGGTTGGCAAAATGTTAAGGGAAATATTAGGGAAGTGGTAAGATTATAGTGTCAAAACTTTTGGAAGGCCGAAAGGTTTTTATTAACTTGTGGAACAGACTGAAGGCAGCCAGTTCTTCTGTTAGAGCATTAGGTCATAGGGTGAAGATTAGGGATAATAAAAGCTTCCCCACTTAAACCTGTTTCCCCACATTCTTTTGTCTCTACTCTGTTTGCTCATGTAAACTTTGTGCCAGAATAGACAAATGGGATCTAATTAAACTAAAGAGCTTCTGCATAGCAAAAGAAACTATCATTAGAGTGAACTGGCAGCCAACAGAATGGGAAACAATTTTGCCATCTATCCATCTAACAAATGGCTAATATCCAGGATTTACAAAGAACTTAAATTTACAAGAAAAAAAAAACAACCCCATCAAAAAGTGGGCAAAGGATATGAACAGACACTTTTCAAAAGAAGACATTTATACGGCCAACAAACATGAAAAAAGCGCATCATCACTGGTCATTAGAGAAATGCAAATCAAAACCACATTGAGATACCATCTCACGCCAGTTAGAATGGTGATCATTAAAAAATTAGGAGACAACAGATGCTGGAGAGGATGTGGAGAAATAGGAACTCTTTTACACTGTTGGTGGGAGTGTGAATTAGTTCAACCATTGTGGAAGTCAGTGTGGTGATTCCTCAAGGATCTCGAAATAGAAATACCATTTGACCCAACAATTCCAATTTCAATTTATATTTCAATTTTATATGAAATTTTACTGGGTATATACCCAGAGGATTATGAATCATTCTATTATAGAGATGTGTGCTCACGTATGTTTATTGTGGCACTGTTCACAATAGCAAAGACCTGCGGCCAACCCAAATGCCCATCAATGATAGACTAGATAAAGAAAATGTGGCACATATATACCATGGAATATTATGCAGCCATAAAACATGATGAGTTCATGTCCTTTGCAGGGACATGGATGAATATAGAAACCATCATTCTCAGGAAACAGACCCGAGAACAGAAAACCAAACACCGCATGTTCTCACTCATAAGTGGGTGTTCAACAATGAGAACACATGGACACAGGGAGGGGAACATCACATCGGGGCCTGTCAGGAAGTGGGGGGATTGGGGAGGGATAGCATTAGGAGAAATACCTAATGTAGATGATGGAATGATGGGTGCAGCAAACCACTATGGCACACATATACCAATATAACAAACCTGCATGCTCTGCAGATGTACCCCAGAACTTAAAATAAATAAAAAAAAATTTTAAAAAATATAACTATTACTGTGGTAGTAACAGAGAGGCTGTCACATGCCTCTGGGACCCTCTCCATGGGGAAATTCTGGGCCACTACTGGTGGGTATACTCAGCCATGGAAGAGGTGACTGTTCTGTATTCATGAGCTGGGGGCCCTACAGCAGCAAAACTGAGAAGACTGTAATGCCTGCCATAGTGGATGCCCAAGGGTCCGCACTGGGTACAGCAAGCAGCCCATATCTCAGTTCCCAGGAGACCACCTGCTGCCACTTCTGAAAAGCCTGGTGACCTCTGTGCTATGTTGGAGGCCATTTATCAAGACCTAGCTCAGACACAAGCACAGGAGGTCCATTCTCTGCTGACCTGGGAGCAGTGCGGCTGAGATTCCCAGCCCTCAGCAGGGAAGACAGCCACCTGGAAATCTCAGCCACACTGAATTGTCCCAGGGTCCAGTCTTGGCTGGAGAAGTCCAGAGCTCCTTCTGGGACAAACACAGGCCCAGCCATTTTTTGGACAGACGGTAACTCAGCCTGTCTGTAGATCAGACGAAGCTTGACCTGGGGGTCTCCTGACCCTATTCAGCAAAGAAAACAGCTCTGTCAGTGAAAACAAAGACTTGCTTCTTCTCAGATTCTTCCAGATGACCAGCAGTGACAATTTTAGACACACCATGTTAATAAATAACAGAACCTATGGTGGTTGTAGAAAAGGAATTTGAACAATATACTGAAAATGGTAAACCCAGTTTTCTTTAGGGTGAATTACTGACAAATTTTATATTTCATATAAGACATCTGATGTCTTTTGGCTGTCTTTTTGATTTACAGTCATCCAATTTTCTGATTTATAGTCATCCATTTCTGTAAATCAGAAAATATATTAGGGTGTAATCATTCATACATGTTTATATATTAAAAAGAGTAGCAAAATGAATATATATCCTCCCCACTTTCTAAGACTATAGCTTTTCACTCTCCCAGGCCGAGTCCTTGGAAGACTGATATTCACTAACCTTTAATAGCATTCTCTCTGGAGAAATGCTTCTATTTTTTCAGTTTGATGAAATTACCATGCCATTGTTATTTACTTTTCATTTTCTTTATATAAAACCAAAGATATCTTAAATGCTTATTGATCCTATTCTTCACCTGGCTCATATCATTTGCCTAATATTAAACTTTCTTCTGCTGTATAAATTTCAATTCATCTTATGTATTGTAGGAGATTTTAAATCCAATACAGATATTGTCTTTTTTACATATATTCTATTGGCATTTTACACTGGGGCCATGCAATCTTTCATGTTATAAATTACTTAATTTGTATGCAGAAAAAAAGTATTTTGGTGTTTGTTTTGTTCTTTGCTCTATAATTTCCATATTACATACTAATATTTTTGAATATTTTAAATTTTCAATAATTATGCATTTTATCCCTAAAGAATCTGCATGTGGGATAGAGAGCTGTTTTCTCCTCACTTCTATTTAATCTCCATTGTGACCTCTCTGGAATCCTCAGCTCTTTGTGTAGTTGGGGGATAGCAGTTTACAATTCCAGTAAACGGGGCAAATTCAATAATAATATACCACAAATCAGTATGAAGCCAGGACACGCCTTCAAAAGACACACAAATGCCTGCATATGTATAATATTCATTTATAAGTTACAGTTGATGTGAAAAATAAAATTACAAAAGGATTGTTAAAGTAAATTAACAGAAAAATCAGGCCTAAAACATCCCTGAGGAGACATGTGATCAGAGGCTTTCACAGGCAGCCCTACTACGGAGGCTTAACAGAGAATCTGACCTCGGAAGGTGACTAATGAACAGGTGTCCTGGTATTCCGATCTACAGAAATCCTGCCCTCTCTTGATCCATCCAGAGCTCTAGGATCTCTTCTAGATTTATTTACTACACACAGACTAGAAGATTTTGACAGAAGCTTTGAACTGGGACCCTTGCCCTGTCCCACCAGCTTCTCTAGAAGTACAATGTTCTCATCACTCCTGAGAGACTCCATCTGAGGGTCTCTCTCTGAGTCAACAAGATTTAAAGAAAGAAGAGGAACAAGCAAGAGTCAGGCTATGCTGACGGCTGTGTCTAGGGTTCCCTTACCTAACTATGTCTTTAGTTTACCCAAATATTGACAAATACAGATTCACCTCTCAATGGCAGAAACACAGGAGGAGCTCTAGCTCACAGAAGTAGACAATGGGATGAATGCTCCAGAGATCCAGCTTAAACTCAAGCCATGAGATACTAAGTCTATCAGAAAAAAAGTAATAGTTCTCCATCCTCTATAGCTGTAGCCTCAGACAGCTAGGCAGTGAGCATGCATGCTCAGTAAAACTCCACATCCACATCACAGAGAGCTGGACCAGTGCCAAGGGACTGGTCAGAACCCACAGTGCCTGCCCTACCATCTGCTCCAATACCAACCCTGTCCTTTCCCAACATGGACTTCCAGATTTCTCTCTGGCCCTCACTAAGGGTGATTCAGAAAGACAAAAAGTTACTAAGTAAAACATCTGAGGTAGCAACTAAAAAAAAAAAAAAGACAAAAAGTTATTAATGCCCCTCCATTCTCCCTATCTCCTGAGGTCTGAGTTGTCTACTCCACAGGCTTCGGGTTGCTACCCCTCTCCAGCTACATCCACAAAATTAGCGCATCTCATTCCAGTACCAATAATGTCACCTTTATTCTGATCACTCCCTACCTTCTCCCAGACATTTTATCTAAAAAAGCCAGATGAAGTAGGGATGAAAATGTTTATATAAAACTCAATCAAAACTAAGTTGGAGTACCATAATCCCACTTTGGGCTAGGTTGCCACTCAGCCTAGTACAAACTAGGCTTGGTGCAATTAGGGGAAAGCTAGGATTTAGAGCTGATGTGAAAGTCAGCTATATAAGCTTGCCACAGAGCTCCTGTCAAGCTGAATCCTAACCCAAGGAGGACTGAGGGCTCTGTAGCTTTATATTCCAGTTCTGTGGTGGGTCAATTTGAACTCTACGAAAGACGACAAAGGACTAGCTCTAAACCCTAGTCCAGTACAAACTAGGCCAGGGTAGCAGGTAGGGCAAAGAAAGATGCATCTTTTCAAGTAGGCAGTGTGTAATCTCAAATTTGAGCAATAGCTCTCTATAGCCCTCAACCATTTCATTGTGATCCTGGAGCCAGTCAAAAAGAGATTATTCCTTTTTAGAAAAAATTACATTCAATCAACAAATTCTGACATGTGGTTCAGGAGAAGGAAAAGATGGTAAAAATCAGTCAATTTTTAGATTTTAAGATAAAAGACAGAACATCAGAGTACAAATGGTTTTGAAATTTGAAAAGGTAACAGAGATTAGTTACAAGGGACACATGGTGTGTCTGGAGTCAGTTTTTATGCTGAAAGTGTCAGCAGTGAAGGCATTAACAATACCTTCAGAAGTGAGTCAAAAGGTCAACGAAGTCATTCTGTTGAGAACCGTGGGGACTCCCACATTGTGAGACAAAAAGATCAACTTTCACCAAGAACCACAATTCTGGCTGCAGTGATGCCCTCAGCATTAGACATTGATTCAGACTCAATCCACAGCTTATGTCAGTCTCTTCAGAGAACAGGTTCTTATTAAAAACTTCTAAATAAGTGACCTGATAGTAAATCAGCTGCTAAGGTTGTTTCCGGCTTGCAACCTGAAAGGTTTCCTTTTATCAGGCAATCTATAATTTATAGTGCAAAAGACGAAACAGCTAGAATGTGAGCAATGACCCAAAACCCTGAGTTCTGACCGCTGAGTAGAGTGACCGCTCCGCTCACGTTCTGCATGGCTAGCACTGAAGTTAAAAAGCCACCATAGACAGCAGCTCAGTGAACACCAGGAGGTATCAGTTTCCCTGACCTATCAGTAAACCAGGGACAGAAATTTAGGGAATACTTAGTGAAATGGGGGCCCCATAGAGCCAGAAGCTTTGCTTCGGATAGTGCAGCAGGGCACAAAATTTCCACCAAAAGTAGATTCCAATTTTCCCTTTAAAATGATTTCTGTGCCAGTCCAATTTCCTTCTAGAATACATTATTTATATTTAACATGCAGTATTTTGAGGTCTTCAAATTGACCCACCCCAAAATTGGAATATAAATTTAGGCAGCCCCCAGCCCTCCCTGAGTTGGGAGTTTGACTGGAGTTCTGTAGCAAGATTATAGCTGACTTTCACATGGTGTAACCTGTAGTGTTAGGGTGGCTATAAGTCAAAAACCCTAAATAATATGTTTAGGTGCTGACTCTTTTTGTCAAAGCCTCCAAATGGCAAAATTACCAAAGTTTTTCTTGACTGTTGGAAGAATCCAGCAACAAAAATATGCCCACTTAGTTTCACTAAACCTTATTTGGAAAGTAAAACTCTGGTTTTTTTCCAGGTCTTGTTATTGAGAAAACAGGGCTTATTACCCAATATGTTAGGACCTAATACATTGAATTGTCATTGTTTGTTTTTGTTTTGAGAAAAGCTTTATACTGAAAGTTCGCTCGCAAAGAGACAGAAGTCTCAGGCTGAAATCTGTCTCCCTATGCTGGCATCAAGGCGGTACTTCTATTAGGAAAGGTACGGGGGGTAGATTATGAGATTAAAAGGTGACGAGTAGATGACAATGAGAGGTCTGGAACATCCCTAGGCATGCCCAGTTATTTCTTTATGCTACCTCATGGGTCACGTGCAAATTTTAAGTGAGTTAGTAGGAAACGTGGTGGAAATTTAAGCTATGATGTCAGCAAGCTCATTCTGTGCAGAGTCTCATTGGTCATATTTATTCAAAACAATTTCAGCTAGTTACTTTATCTCCTAAGTGAAGGGAATTTCAGTGTCTTAGCAAGTTGTTTTTTTTCTTATCTGCCATTTTGTAAACTCAAGGATTTCTGTTAGTCACTGAATTCTTTAACTTTCTGAAGCACAGTTTCAATTATCAGCTACGTCTACTAACAGAGAGATACTACCATTCTAAACAGGAACCCTAAGACAGACACCTCTGTCTTTGCATCCAACAGCTCATACACGGTAAACATTTTTGGATATCCGAGCATAAAGGCACTCATGATACTGAGCTGCCTTCCGTGGAAAATGGGGAAGCCTGTCTCTCACCCAGGCTGGAATAGTCCCCCCTGGCACTTACAAGACAGGAAGCCCAAAAACATGTAACACAATTCTAACTATAAATTTTGATGTAGAAACACAAGAGGACATTGAGTTAGTCCCAAAGGCCCCACCTCCATTGTTCTGACATTTCTGCCCTCTTGGTGCACCCTGCCCAATCCGTGTCAATTGAGTTTTGTTATCAGTGAGCACATAGAGTGACTCTCTACTTATAATAAGGAAGGCACCAACACCCACGTTTTCTTTTAGTTTCTAGCAGCCTGTTGACTGCTTTCAGAAAAACCACAAGAACTTACAATATTTTCTATTTATCTGAAGTGCTCTATCAGCTTTGGGGACTCCTCATTCTTTTCCACTTTGGCTAGAAAGAGAATGAACATATGAGGCACATTTAGACTGTCCTTTCAATTCTCCCTCTCATACAACAGCGTCACTAACAGGTTGGAGAGTGGAGGGATCTTACTCTCACTTACTTCTAATTTGGATGAGAGAATTTGCTATTTGTTCCAAGGAGCCTTCTCATATCTCCTGACCAGGTCTGTGAAGAATCCTTCTACTTTCCTCTTATACAAGGTTATAGATCTCTCAGAATCAATCCCATCCTCATCACCCAAACTGTCAAAAATGTGAACATTCTTGGATTTTTTTCTATTTGCAAGCCAAAAAGTTAGACTGTCAACTTCACGGTTATTAGAAGAAGGCATGAGATTCCTGGGCCTGATGAAAATATTGGGATTCATCACACAAATGAAAGCAAGAGCTCCACATCTGCATTTGTTCTCCATGTCCACTCCAAGTGGCAGGGATGATACAAGGAGGCCCAACTGGATACTTTCTGCACAGTGGATTTTGATCACATCTGAGGAATCTAAAGGTTAAGAAATCCCAGTGCTTTAAAGTGTGTTTCAAAGAAAGCCTTCCAACCACTGCCTCACAGAAAGGCATAATGTTTATTAAATTGTCCAGGTATTTATTTGGTCTTTGACCTGAAGAGACACATCTTTCAAGTCTGTTTCTTTCATTTAAAAAAATCCTGAAAACGACAGCCCAGAAGAAGTGCTCATAAAAGATGGAGGAAAATGAAGTGAGAGATCCATGGACAACTGTTACCCAGAAGGGTGCAACATTCCCTTGCATTTATGAGAATACTGATATAGCCATTATAAAAAAAACAGTAAGGTGGCTGATCACAATATTAAAATAGAACTACCATATTATCCAGCAACCCCACTTCTGGGTATTACATCCAAAGGAAATAAAATCAGTATCTCAGACTTCTGCACTCCCAGGTTTATTATGCCCATTAATAGTTGAATAGAGAAACTGTGATATATATATACGTGTATACATATATGATGTATATGTATATATGTATATATGTATATACAGACACAGTGGAATATTCAGCCATAAAAATAAAGTCTTATTATTTGTGAAAATATGGATGAAAGTGGAGAATATTAAGTAAAATAAGTCAGACACAGACACATGCTATATGATATTTAAGAGATGGAGCTTAAAAACATTGAACGGATCGATCCAAGATGGCTGTTTAGGAATAGCTCAGGATTGCAGCTCCCAGTGAAAGCGCAGAGGGTGAGTGGACGCCGCTTTTTTATTGCCCGCAGACTAGGAAATTCCCAGGCGGAGGAGCTCTATGGGTCGCCAGCGCAGCTGTTTCAGCCGGCACGGCTGCTTTGCCCCGCGCAGCTGCTTTGTCAGCGCCCCAGCGCAGCGGTTCTCCATACAAAATACATCGGTCCGAGTGCCCTTTTGGCTGGTGATTGGAGCCACGGGAAGTCACCCATTCATCTGTTTACAAAGGGGACTGAACAGGGAACCAGGACAGTAGATTCCAGGGCAAAAAAAGTGCCACGAATCTCAGTGCCGCTGTGTAAGCCAGCACAGTGAGGCGCAGCATGGGAAAACACACAGATCCTGGCGCCTCTTCAACAGGCGACTGGAACACCAACTTTAAAAAAAAAAAAAAGGCTCTGAGGCAGGGAGCCAGGCGATCACACTCGGCTGGTCCCACCCCCATAAAAGAACAGCAATCAGAAACTCTCTGGATTGAGAGTTTCACAGCAAGTGCAGCTGAACCCGGGACGGTCGAGCTCTGTGGGGGAGGGGTATCCGCCATTACCGAGGCAGCCCACCACTACGGAGGTAGTCAGCCAATGCTGAGGCAGCCCGCCGTTGCCAAGGCAACGTGCCACTGCAGAGAGACTCCACCTTAACAGAGGCGGGCTGCCATTGCCGAGGCAGTTCTAACTACACCCATATAAACAGGACTGCAGGGAAGTTCACTTGGCAGCTGGGCGGAGCCCACAGCAGCTCAGCAAAGCCTCTACTGGCTGACAGTGAATAGGCTGCCTCCTTGCTGGGCAGGGCAGCTCTGAAGGAAAAAAAAAGAAGGCAGCGGCATAACGGAAACTCATAAATAAAGGCCTAAATCCCTGGGACAGAGCACCTGGGAACAAAAAGCGGTTTATGAGTTCTGCAGCAGCAGATCTAAACGTACCTGCCCAGCAGCTCTGAATGAACAACGGAGCTCACAGCTCAGCATTTAAGCTTCTATAAAGAACAGACTGTCTCCTCAAGCAGCTCCCTGACCCCTGTATATCCAAAGAGCCACCTCATAAAGGAGAGATCAGACTGACACTTGGCGGGTATCCTTCTGGGACAAAGATAGCAGAAGAAGAAAACTGGTAGCAACCCTTACTGTTCAGCAGCTGCTGCAGGGGAACCCCAGGCAAGCAGGGCCTGGAGTGGACCTCAGCAGACCTACAGCAGAGGGGCCAGACTGTTAGAAGGAAAACTAAGAAACAGAAATAACCTCATCATCAACAAACAGAACGTCCCCTCAGAGACCCAATCTGAAAGCCAGCAACTACAAAGACGACAGGTGGATAAATCCATAAAGATGGGAAGAAACCAGCGCAAAAAGGATGAAAACACCCGAAACCAGAACACCTCTCCTCCTAAAAGGGATCACAACTCCTCACCAGCAAGGGAACAAGGTTGGATGGAGAACGAGTGTGATGAAATGACAGAATCAGACTTCAGAAGGTGGGTAGTAGGAAACTTCTGTGAACTAAAAGAACATGTTCTAACCCAATGCAAAGAAACTAAGAACCTTGAAAAAAGATTTGATAAAATGCTAACAAGAATGGACAAAATAGAAAGGAATATAAGTGAATTGATGGAGCTGAAAAACACAACACGAGAACTTCACGAAGCATGCACAAGTTTCAACAGCCGAATTGACCAAGCAGAAGAAAGGATATCAGAGGTCCAAGATCAAATCAATGAAATAAGACGGGAAGGCAAGAATAGAGAAAAAAGGGTAAAAAGGAATGAACAAAGTCTCCAAGAAATGTGGGACCATGTGAAAAGACCTAATCTACATTTGATAGCTGTACTTGAATGCGACAAAGAGAATGAATCCAAGCTGGAAAATACTCTTCAGGATATTATCCAGGAAAACTTCCCCAACCTAGCAAGGCAGGCAAACATTCAACTCCAGGAAATACAGAGAACACCACAAAGATATTCGTCAAGAAGAGCAACCCCAAGGCACATAATCGTCAGATTCACCAGGGTTGAAATGAAGGAGAAAATACTAAGGGCAGCCAGAGAGGAGGGCCAGGTTACCCACAAAGGGAAGCCCATCAGACTCACAGCAGATCTCTCAGCAGAAACCCTACAAGCCAGAAGAGAGAGGGGGCCAATATTCAACATCCTTAAAGAAAAGAACTTTCAACCCAGAATCTCCTATCCAGCCAAACTAAGCTTCATAAGTGAAAGAAAAATAAAATCCTTTGTGAACATGCAAGTACTCAGAGATTTCATCACCACAGGACCTGCTTTACAAGAGCTCCTGAAAGAGGCTCTATACATATAAAGGAAAAACCAGTACCAGCCACTCCAAAAACATGCCAAATGGTAAAGAGAATCAACACAATGAAGAATCTGCATCAACTAATGGGCAAAACAGCCAGCTAGCACCAAAATGGCAGTATCAAATTCACACATAACAATATCAACCCTAAAGGTAAATGGACTAAATGCCCCAATCAAAAGACACAGACTGGCAAATTGGATAAAAAGCCAAAACCCATTGGTGTGCTGTATCCAGGAAACCCATCTCACATGCAAGGATACACAAAGGCTCAAAATAAAGGGATGGAGGAAGATTTACCAAGCAAATGGAGAGCAAAGAAAAGCAGGAGTTGCGATTCTCATCTCTGATAAATTAGACTTTAAAGCAACAAAGATCAAAAGAGACAAAGAAGGACATTACATAATGGTAAAAGGATCAATGCAGCAAGAAGAGCTAACGATCCTAAATATATACGCACCCAATACAGGAGCACCCACATACATAAGGCAAGTTCTTAATGACTTACAAAGAGACTTAGACTCCCACACAATTATAGTGGGAGACTTTAACACCCCATTGTCAATATTAGACAGATCAACCAGACAGAAAGTTAACAACAATATCCAGGGCTTGAACTCAGACCTGGACCAAACAAGCCTAACAGACATTTACAGAACTCTCCACCCCAAATCCACAGAATATGCATTCTTCTCAGCACCACATCACACCTACTCTAAAACTGACCACATAATTGGGAGTAAATCACCCCTCAGCAAATGTAAAAGAACGGAAATCATAACAAACAATCTCTCAGACCACAGTGCAATCAAGTTAGAACTCAGAATTCAAAATCTAACCCAGAACCGCACAGCTTCATGGAAACTGAACAACTTGCTCTTGAATGTTGACTGGATAAACAATGAAATGAAGACAGGAATAAAGATGTTCTTCGAAACCAACGAGAATGAAGACACAACATACCAGAATCTCTGGGACACATTTAAAGCAGTCTCCAGAGGAAAATATATAGCAATAATTGCCCACATGAGAAGCAAGGAGAGATCAAAAATTAACACCCTATCGTCAAAATTGAAAGAGCTGGAGGAGCAAGATCAAGAAAACTCAAAGCCTAACAGAAGACAAGAAATAGCTAAGATCAGAGCAGAACTGAAGGAGATAGAGACACAAAAAACCCTTCAAAAAAATCAATAAATCCAGGAGCTGGTTTTTTGAAAAGATCAACAAAATTGACAGACCATTAGCCAGATTAATAAAAAAGAAAAGAGAATAACCAAATTGATGCAATAAAAAACGATAAAGGGGATATCACCACAGATTCCACAGAAATTCAAACTATCATCAGAGATTATTACAAACACCTCTATGCACATAAACTAGTAAACCTGGAAGAAATGGATAAATTCCCGGACATTTGCATCCTCCCAAGCCTAAACCAGGAAGAAGCCGAAACCCTGAACAGACCCATAACAAGGTCTGAAGTTGAGGTAGCAATTAAGAGCTTACCGCCCAAAAAAAGACCAGGTCCAGATGGGTTCACAGCCGAATTCTACCAGACATACAAAGAGGAGCTGGTACCATTCCTTGTGAAACTGTTCCAAACAATACAAAAAGAGGGAATTCTTCCCAAATCATTTTATGAGACCAACATCATCCCGATTCCAAAACCTGGCAGAGACTCAACAAGAAAAGAAAACTTCAGGCCAATATCTATGATGAACATAGACACAAAAATCTTCAATAAAATACTGGCGAGCCGATTGCAAGAGCACATCAAAAAGCTTATCCACCATGATCAAGTAGGCTTTATCCCAGGGATGCAAGGCTGGTTCAACATACACAAGTCTATAAACGTAAATCACCACATAAACAGAACCAATGACAAAAACCACATGATTATCTCAAATGATGCAGAGAAGGCCTTTGACAAAATTCAACAGCCCTTTATGCTAAAAACCCTCAATAAGCTAGGTACTGATGGAACGTTATCTCAAAATAATAAAAGCTATTTATGACAAACCAACAGCGAATATCATACTGAATGGGCAAAAACTGGAAGCATTCCCCTTGAAATGTGGCACTAGCAAGGATGCCCTCTCTCATCACTCCTATTCAATATAGTACTAGAAGTTCTAGCCAGAGCAATCAGGCAAGAAAAAGAAATAAAGTGTATCCAAATAGGAAAGGAGGAAGTCAAATTGTCTCTATTTGCAGACGACATGATTGTATATCTAGAACACCCCATCGTCTCAGCCCCAAATCTCCTGAAACTGATAAGCAAGTTCAGCAAAGTCTCAGGATACAAAATCAATGTGCAAAAATCACATGCATTCCTATACACCAATAACAGACTTAAAGAGAGCCAAATCAAGAACGAACTGCCATTCACAATTGCCGCAAAGAGAATAAAATACCTAGGAATACAACTAACAAGGAACGTAAAGGATCTCTTCAAGGAGAACTACAAGCCACTGCTGAACGAAATAAGAGAGGACACAAACAGACGGAGAAACATTTCATGTTCATGGTTAGGAAGAATCAATATCGTGAAAATGGCCATACTGCCCAAAGTAATTTACAGATTCAACACTATCCCCATCAAGCTACTGTAGGGTTAATATAAAAAAATTCATGCCCAGTGTTTGCTCTAAGTTTCTTGGACCTTGGGAACTAAAGTTATCATTTTTTGGCAGTAAGCCCGGGGCATTAGGAGCTCATGATGACCCTGGCTTATGTCCGAGGAGCCGGGAATCTGGACAATTCCCATCTCTTTGAGAACTGTAAACAAAGCCAAGGATTGCTGTTACATAATGATAATGTTTGTGAGAGACAAGACAAAGAGCAGCTGGTGTTTACTATAACCTAAGTTGAACTGCAACATATAAAATATAGACAAAAAACAGAGAAAAATGGAAGGAGGGAAAAAGAGAGGAAGAGAAAGATTGCGGAGAGCTGTAACTCGCGCCTTCCCCGTGCTGTTGTAATGCTGGTGCTGAAAAGAGAGGGAGAGAGATACGAAAAGATTGCTTAAAGTTCTAACTTGTGTTTTGCCCGTGCTGCTGTAATGCCAGTGCTGAGGAGAGGGGGAGAGAGAGAGACGAAGAGATTGCTGAGAGCTGTGACTTGCGCTTTGCCCGTGCTGTTGTAATGCCGGTGCTGAAAAGAGAGTGCTTAAAGTTCTGACTTGCGTTTTGCCCGTGCTGCTGTAACGCTGGTGCTGAGTGTCCGGACGGACGGTCTCTGGGTATGTCCCTTTTGTAAATAAAATCCTCTTCCTTTACCTATAACCTTTTGTAAATAAAATCCTCTTCCTTGGCCGGGCGCGGTGGCTCAAGCCTGTAATCCCAGCACTTTGGGAGGTCGAGGCGGGTGGATCA
>NW_016107390.1:40499-60638 GCF_001604975.1 Cebus imitator | reverse complement strand
ACGCATGGACACAGGGAGGGGAGCATCACACACTGGGGTCAGTTGGGGGGAAATAGGGGAGGGACGGTGGGGGGTGGGGAGTTGGGGAGAGATAACAAGGGGAGAGATGCCAGATGTAGGTGATTGGGAGGAAGGCAGCAAATCACACTGCCACGTGTGTACCTATGCAACAATCTTGCATGTTCTTCACATGTACCCCAAAACCTAAAATGCAATAATAAATTGAAAAAAAAAAAACAAAAAAACCCAAAAAAACATTGAACTCATAGAAACAGACGACACAGTGGTTTCCAAGGGCTGGAAGGTAGGGGAAATGGGGAGACACTGCTCAAAAAATACAAACTTTCAGTTATAAGATGAACCAGTTCTGGCGATCTAACGTACAGCATGGGTGGCAATAGATGCTGTCTCAATGCATTCCTGCTGCTTTAACAAAATACCTGACTAGGTAATGTATACATGACATAAATTCATTGCTCACAGTTATATAGGCTTGGAAGTGCAAAATCAAGCCAGAGGCAGACTGTCTCTGGTGAGGACCTTGGTCTCTGCTTTCAAGACGACACCTTGAATGTTATGTTCACAGACAGCAGAAGGGCAGAAATGGCAGAACTCACTCCCTCAAGCCCTTTTATGAAGTCATCAATCTCGATGATGAGGGCACAGCCTTTATGACCTAACAACCTCCTAAAGGCCCCAGCTCTTAATACTGTTGTGTTGGAGCTTAAGTTTCAACATGAATTTAAGAGAAGCACAAACTTTTAAGCCATGGCAGATACTGATTTTGTAACAGTTACCACACAATGCATATTTGGAGATATCTTGAATATATCCAATATTTGTCAATATTTTAAAATTAAACATATGAATAAAATATGAAAATAATTTATCCATTGAGCAAAAAAGGCCCACAGATGATTTTGGACTAAAACTACCATTGACTCTTTGGTGCTGTGGGGCTGCTGAAAACTGGAAGATGAAGAAAGAAATAGAATTATACACAGTCTTCACAGAAAAGTCAGCTCTGAGGGTGAGATGATACTGATTTGGGTGAAGCAATGACAGGTGACAGCAAATAAGAAGAACCATATTCAGAATCAGAATAAATTATATTTTCTTAGCTTACTGGAAAAAAATAAAATTCCTAGCCACAAAAAACTTGAATTCTGAATGAACTGCAAAATCAAATTTTCAATATACATCCTGATTAAAAAAACAAAAATATAAACAGAATCTCTGTGGCCTTAAGATTTTTTTTTTTTTTTTTTTGAGACAAGAGTTTTGCTCTTGTTGCCCAGTGGGGAGTGCGATGGCGCAATCTCGGCTCTCAGCAACCTCCACCTCAGGTTCAAGCAATTCTTCTGCCTCAGCCTCCCGAGCAGCTGGGACTACAGGTGTGCGCCACCATGCCCAGCTAGTTTTTGTATTTTTAGTACAGATGGGGTTTTACCATGTTGACCAGGATGGTCTTGATCTCCTGACCTCATGATCTACCCGCCTCGGCCTCCCCAAGTGCTGGGATTACAGGTGTAAGCCACCGTGCTGGGCGAGAAAGATTTCTTAAAACAACAACAACAACAAAAAAAAACCATTTGCTATGCTGGGGGAAAGAACAAATAAAATTCTACTAAAGAAGTTATCAAAATACAAAATAAATTATATTTTGTTAGCTTACTGGAAAAAAATAAAATTCCTAGCCATGAAAAAACTCAATTCTCAATGAACTGCAAAATAACATTTTAAACATATACCCTGATTTAAAAAACAAAATCTTGGCCAGGCACGGAGGCTCATGCCTATAATCCCAGCACTTTGGAGAGCTGAGGCAGGTAGATCACCTGAGGTCGCGAGTTCAAGACTGGCCTAACTAACATGGAGAAGCCCTGTCTCTAATAAAAAATACAAAATTAGCAGGGTGTGGTGCTGTATGCCTGTGATCCCAGCTACTTGGGAAGCTGAAGCAGGAGAATTGCTTGAACCCGAGAGGCGGAGGTTGCAGTAAGCCCAGATCACACCATTGCACTCTAGCCTGGGCAACAAGAGCAAGACTCCGTCTCAAAACAGACAGATAAACAAACAAAAAAATCTTAAAATAGAGAAATATTTCTCAAATAAAACAAAAAATACTGGGCAAAATAAAATTTTATTAAAATTAAGAGCTTATCAAAATACAGAAAGAGAGAGACTGAGAGGGCTACCAAAGAAACAAGTCTTATCCAGCTCCACGTAAAGAACTACCATAAGTCAAGAAGAAAAAAAACCCTAAAACAATGAGGAGATGAGAAAAATACATCTTCAAAATAGAGATTATTTAATAACAAAAAAGTTTGCTGAAATGTTCAACTCTGTTAGTAATCAGAGAGATGTAAATAAAGCTTGAGACAATTGACAATCGCACAGCAACCAGAGACTAAATGAAAATGACAGAAAACACCATGTGTTGACAAAGATGTGCGTACACAAGAAAATTCACACATTACTTGTTGGCATGAAAAGTGTTACAAGCAAAAAAAAACTGGTAATAGCACCTACAGCTGAAGAGAGGTAAACATACAACACAACAAATTCACTATTACATATGTTCCCAACAGAAATTTGTACGTTTCACCAATACCAATACATTTTCTAGAATTTACATACTGTCCTGTTCCTGATACCTGCAACTGAAACACATGCGTGTGTGCATCAGCACAGAATTGTCCGATACTCACACAACAGAACTCAATGCTAAAAAAAATCCAAAACATGCAGAAATACAGAAAAACTCAAAACAACCTACTGAATTTTAAAAGCCATGTACAAACGCATTCCTCCTGCATGACGTTTATATAAAGTATAAAAGGAAAAGTGACCTATCCATTAAAGATGGATACAGTATTCATCCCTGAAAATAAGTGACTGGGATCACAAGTGTATCTTTGGGCTAAAAATGTCTTCCCCCCCCCCACACAACTTCTTTTTTTTTTTTTTTTTTTTTTTAAGATCTAAAAAGCCTCTGATAAAATTGTGCCCAATATTTAAAATTATATTGTGCTATCCACTTAGGACATGTGCATGTGTTTTTAAATATTTTAAATACATGTAAGAATTTTGTTTTATGTTGAAGGATGCTAAATAGATTAAAGTACTGCTCACAGGGCACAGGTATTAACTCGCTTGACACTGTGGCAGTGTTTAAAAATAAGTTGCAATTTCTAGGTTAAAAACAAAAAGATATAAATATACGACTTCCAGTGAAAAAGAGGAAAAAGGTAGAATTATATTAAAATATAGTACAAAAGAAGATAAAAAGAACACAGCAGGTATCATGAATACAGCAAGTCAATAAATCCAGTCCCAAATACACCCATTATAATATTCAACAAAATAGACTAGTTACTCCTATTAAAGACAAATATTACTTGACTATATATAGTTGAATAAAGATAAATTAACCATGAATTAACTAGTACAGTGATATATTAAATGTAATAGAATTTATGATAAATCATTTTGTCATTGTAATTACTATTGTTTTTACATTCTTGATGTACAATTTTGCAGCATTACTGCTTGATAAGCAGAATCTGTCACACACAGAAAAACAATCACACCTTTATGTTTAATGTATTTATGTGAGTATATACTGTCAATTTCTTGTAATGTTATTTGTGAGCCAAGATGGCCAGGGGCAGACCTGTGTTATTTTTGGTTAAATGATTACAAGCTTGCTTTGCTTTTTATACACTGAGATTCATGCCACGGAACAAATACTGAATCTTAAAAACTCCAAACTATGGTGCAGTAAAATAAAGATTAGGACCTGTAAAAACAGAAACCAAGCGGGAACAGGTGGCCTATAGCAAAGAACACCTGAGTGCGCTTTAAAACCACGGAATGCAGCGGTGTGGGTGCAAGGCAGGAAAGACAGCTTTGGTCCCATGATCTCTTCCCAACATAGGGTCTGCATGAGAGTCCCGTAATGAGGGCTTGTGTAAGAACTCTGCTCACAAGACTCCAGAGTGTCTTTGTAGAAGGTGGAACTTGCAAGGCAGGAAGGCCTTGCAGGGCAGAGATAACTGCAGCACCACAGGCTCTAAGTTCACAGAATATGGCGTAACTGATTCTGTGTCCACAATGCTCAGGAGATAAAGCCCCTTGATGCACCGTGTGGTCAGAACTGGTGGTGCCCGCCCTATCCGCTGTGCTCCCATGCAGATGCACCTTGATACTATTCAGCGTCCTAGGTTCGCATTTCTTACAAGAACCACATTTGCTATTGAATGCTGCAGACCCACGCTCTCCCCCACCCCATCTTACCCCACAATAGCTTTTAGCTGACCCTTCTCACCTCCCCTCACCACCGCCCGCAAGATTAACAAGATAATGCACCTAATAAAAGCGTGTGGAGCCCAGGGCTCAGGGCTGACGGGGTCCCTACTCTCGTGCTGATCCCCTGGACCCTACTGTGGAACTCTACTCTTGTCTTTATCACCCCTCGTCACTGCCAGGGCTAAGAGCACCCACGTACAGGGTTGGGGCTGGCACCCAACAGTTACTCTTTTGTAATTGTGTTTACAGGTCCATGGAGACGACTAAACAGACGAGCACTGAACACACATACAACCCATGTATTTCTGAGAAGACTAAGGGATTTTAAAATTGCTTATCTAGGTAATGCAAATCCTTGGTATGCTGGAGTCTCTGCTGATGAGAAAAAAGAAACTGCTGGTTGGGAAACCTGCACTGGTTACTGCAGAGATGTTCACCGTGAACAGAGTGGGGTTATTTAAAAAGAACCTAAAGCCGAAAGAGTGCAAAAAGATACAAAGGCAATCACTAGAAAACAAGCTGGTTTTGGTAGCCTGGATTCAGGGAGAGATCCAGGGAGACATGAGTCCTGTGTGTGTCCTGGACCTGTTCATTGTGCCTGTAGAGATGAAAATCGTGAAACCACTGGCCCAGGGCCTGATCCTCAAGCACAAAACGCCAGGGAATGGCGACAATGCTGCCTGAGGCACGCCAGTTGTGTCAGGATAAACAACAGTATCCCAAATACTTTGTTTTGATGTTACTTTGCTAGTCAAATACACAGAAAAAAAAAAGTATCAAAATTTGGAGCATCTACCACAGGCATATGTGCTCAGGGGCTTTCACGTTAAGCTCTGCCCACGGGGAGTTCCTGGTACTGATCAGGGTCACCTGGAAGACACTGAAGAGACAAGTGATGCCAGTAAACAGCCGTGCTCACTCTGCAAGCATGTCAGCATCTGAAATCAGCGAGGAAATGTTTCCATCCCAAATCCGTCACTGTCTGCGGAACTCCTCCGGAGAGGAGTAACGAGGTGCCTACAGTCAGGCACTTGGTAATCAACTCTCTGAACTTAACCTGCACCCAGTGAAACACAGGAAGAGACAATGGGAAAGGCCCAGAAATTCCCCAGGACGCCGAGTGCCACCTGTGATAAGACTATTCCTAGTGTCAAGTCCTTGGCAGCTGTTCTGTCAGTTCCCACAGACTAACACTTACCCTCAGAGCCACAGGACCCTGCAGGAGAACATGAGACATGAGCTACATTTAAAATGTCAAACAAAATCCAATATTCTGCACCAACCATTGTTTCACCATTAGAAGTGTTACTTGATGTTTTTCAGTGATTAAAAGGTTTCCAGTATGTAAATGTATGCCATTTAAAGTGTCCCTGCAATGTACTCATCACTTATGATGAGCACCCATGTGTTAACTTTCTATTCTCCACAGATCTATAAGGTAGGTGCTGCCATTATCATGATGAGAACTTAAACATCGAGAGGGTAAGTGATTTGTCTAAATTCAGACGCTGCATGGGAGGAGGGTGGGGGCTTGATCCTGTCTGAAGCCAAGGAGTGCCTTTAAATGACATGCTCTATTATGATTTGTGAATCATCTGCTATTAGGTTTTCAGACGTGGGCACATCACATACTCTTCCCCTTTCTCACTGTAAAAATTACCTTATAACATTTTAGATTTCCACTTACGTAAAGTTACAGGTTTCAGGTACTATCTCTATCTGGTAACAGACAGTGTAGACTATCTGTGTGGTTAAGGGAAAGTGTTAAGAAACCCAGCAACTCACAGTAAAAAAGACCACTTGAGCCTACAGTGAGTGCAACTAAATCATGCTGACATTAGCATCCCTATTAATCCAGGAAAGGGAAGCAGAAATTAAATTATTCTTCTATAAGCAACCTTCCCTGAGTCCTTCCCCCTCCTGTGGAATGGCATCCTGCTTTACAAGTTTTATAAGTTTATAAATTCTCATTTTCCATAGCTGATAACTCTAAGTTTCTGTAACACAGCAAAGATCATGAGAAATGCCTAAACAGACCAGACTCCCGCCTTCTAGGCACTGTGGTGGAGGGGAACAGATGAGGCCCGTGTCAGAACCCTTGAGCTCTACAGATAATAAGCATCGGTGCTGCATAGCAAAAATCATATGTAAGCCCGAGTTATGTGCCTGTCACTGCTTAATAAGCTGTCTTTGTTCTGCAGATGCAAACTTGTTTTCCCGTCCCTGTGTACTTCATGTGTAAAAGGTGAAGCCTTGTCTTTGTTCAGCACTCAGCCATTTTGGATTCAAATCCGAGCTGAGCTGGTGTGCACCTAAAATTAAATCCTTCTGCAAGCTCACTGATCTCTTCGGTCTCTCGAATTCTGCAACAATATGAAGGTCATTTTGTCTAAGTTCATCAAGCCTTGTGATCACAGGATTATATCTTTAGCATACTGGTAAGCAGCAATGCTAAGGAAAGCCCACCCTGGCTAGGAGTTTTGCATTGAGAGAGGTATTCTCCCATCCTTTGGGAGGGAATAATATAAAATGATTATTTCCCTTCTCTTTGCTCATCTGCGCCTAAACTGCGAGGATCTATGGATACGCACCTCATTAGAAAAATGCACATAACAGCAGCAAGAAAAAAAGTCCCATAGAAAACACAAGGATACCATGTTTCCTACACAACAGTCACTTGTCAGGCAACTGTGTGAGATTCCCAGTTCTCTCCAGAATGGAAGTCTCCTTACACACACACACACCCCATGTCCTCACCCAAATCTCACCGACTTGTAATAATCCCCATATGTCAAGGGCAAGACCACGTGGAGGTAACTGAATCATGGGGGTGATTTCCCCCATGCAGTGCTCATGATAATGAGTCTCATGAGATCTGATGGTTTTATAAGCGTCTGGCATTTCCCCTGCTTGTACTTTGCCATCTTATGAAGGTACCTTGCTTTCCCTTCACCTTCTGCCAGAATTTAAAGTTTCCTGAGGCCTCCTCAGCCATGCTGAACTGTGAGTCAATTAAGCCTCTTTCCTTTATAAATTGCCCAGTCCCAAAAATTTCTTCATAGAGTGGGAATGAACTAATACACTGTATATATACAAAATAACACTATATAATATACAGCACTACAAACGAAACTAGGGTATACAAATTTCTTTCAACATGAATGCAAAAAGTCTCAAAAGATACAAAACTGAATTTACCAATATATAAAAAAACTTATATTTCATTACCAAAAGAGATTTAACCCCCCAAAAAAGCAATGTTGTTTTCGCATCTAAAAGTCAATTTGGCTGGGCACAGTGGCTCACATCTGTAATCCCAACACTTTGAGAGGCCAAGGCAGGAGAATCACTGGAGCCCAGGAGTTTGAGATCAGCCTGGGTGACAAAGTTAGACGCCATCTCTTATTTTAGAAAGACAGTTAGTGTAATATACCATGTTGACAGAATAAATTTCAAAACCACAAGATCATTCAAATAGATGCACAAAAGCCAAGAGACAAACTTCAACAACACTTGACAATAAAATATTCAATAAATATTGAACAGCAGAAAACTTTCTCAACCTGCTTTAAGGCATTTATTTTTAAAACCCTCAGCTAACATCACACATGATGGGAAGACTGGATGCTTTCTTTCTCAGATTAGACACAAGACACTTTTCTATCACAGGTCTCTCTCCTTAAGCAAATGTGACCTGTGCAAATAGCCAAAAATAATGACATTGTAAAGAACAGATGAAAATAATTCATGAGAATATACTCTATAATAAACTTTACACACTTACAAATTGACAGCAACTCTTTATTAGCAAAGAAAATAAACTTTTTTTTACACCAAAAGAGAATAGTTTTTGTCAACTAAAATAACGGAACATATATATAATAGTGTTGAAAATATACAAATCCTGCCATATAAAGCCAGTAAAAAAATCCCAGCAATTAACAAAGACTCATTTATCAATGGCCAATTAACCAAACAACTACATAGAGGTTAAACTTACATATACATGTTAGAAATACTTTCACACACCTAGTATGTAACCCACAAATTTTTTTTTAAATGGCTATGCAAGAAAAAAAGAATGAAAAAAGGAAAATAAAGAAAATGAACATGCCCAACACACTTTAAAATAGATAGAAAAATAAAATTTACTAGCTTTAAAATAAAAATACATATTTAACTCTTGTACTACTGCTTGAAAAGTCTCACCTCTATGTTTGTTTGCAAAGTAAGTGAAAATCTATATTCTAGAGACGCTCTTTAAAAATGAGAATTGATAAATTCAGCTTATAGCTCCTAAAACATCTCGTTCACGTAGTGAATTTTCTTGAGAATTGTACTATAATTAATTTGCATAAGGCTTTCCATATTACTTACATTTACAGAATTTATTTCCAGCAGGAGTTTTCACATGACTTTTAAAGTAACTGTTAAAATTCACAATTTTATGTATTTCCCAAGCTACCAGGGTTTCAATCTGGTGGGCATTCTTTTATTTATAGGGTCAATCTGGAGTATGTGTTACCATAGGTCTTCGAGTGAGTTACAGGATAAATGCAGGCATTCCCACATTTGAGACACTCATAAAGTTCTTCTCTAGAATGATAGTTTTTCTCTAGAATGCAGGTGTTTTTATACCATCACATGCCTGCAATACCACATTTTATACATTCATTAGGATTTCCTTCAGTGTGAATCCTTTCAAGTTTTTAGAAAGAAATGGAAAAATTAAAGGCTTTACCATACTGCTTATAGGGTCACAGGGTTTATCTCCAGTTTGATTCCTTTCATGTGTTTGAAGAAATCTGGGAAAGTTAAGTACTGTCCTATACCTTACATTCACAGAGTTTCTCTCAAGCATGTGATTGTTCATGTTTTTGACAAGAACTGTAATGACTGAAACCTTCATGTTTTTTTGCATTTATAGGGCTTTTCTCTAATATGAGTTTTTTTATGTTTCCAAAGGGTACTAGCACGACTAAAGGCTTTACCACATTTCTGACATTCATAGGGTTTCTCTCCAGTATGAGTTCTTTCATGGTTATGAAGGTAACTGGAACATCTGTAGACTTTCCCACAATTCTTACACACATAGGGTTTCTGTGCAGTATGAGTTTTTTCATGTTTCTGAAGGGAACTGGAATATCTGAAGGCTTTCCCACATTTCTTACATGCATACGGTTCTTCACCAGCATGAGCCTTTATATGTCCCTGCAAGGAACTGAGACAACTTAATGCTTTGCCACACTCCACACACACATAAGGCTTCTCTCCAGTGTGGGTTCTTTCATGGTAGTGAAGGCCATTGGAATAGCGGAAGGCTTTCCCACACTGCTTACATTCATAGGGTCTCTCTCCAGTATGAGTTCTGTCATGGTCATGAAGGTGACTGGAACGACTGAAGGCTTTACCACATTTCTTACATTCATAGGGTTTTTCTCCAGTGTGAATCCTTTTATGTCTATTAAGAGAACGGGAAAATCCAAAGGCTTTCCCACATTCCGTACATTCATTGGGTTTCTCTCCAGTGTGATTTCTCTGATGTATTTGAAATAAACTGGGAATATTAAAAACTTTCTCACATATTTTACAGCTAGAAGGTCCATTTCCAATGTGCACTACTGTGTCTCTCTGAACCCTTGTGACAGAAAGGGACGTTTTCTGACACTGTTTATATGTACATGGCTTCTCTCTGCATTCCTCACACCTATGTGGGTTGTTTCCAGAGTGAGATATGATGTGCCTATGAAGGGATCAATGACATGAAGAATTCTTCACACACGTTGTATTCACATGGTTTTACTCCAGTAGACACTTTTTCATTCAAATTAAAATCTGGCATCTGGCTGAAGGTTTTTCTACACTAATTTATTGAATTTTACACAGTGTCTCTATCAAATGACTTCTACAGAAAATGACAAACCCATCATTAATGGTTTATTAATTATTTTCCTTTATTACTAAATCTGAACTGACATTGCTACCTATCAGAGAAAGTGCAAGTTTTCTACCATAAACAAACTGAAATGGATTGATTAGTCTGCAACATGGCTCCCTCCCTTATAGCTATTAACAAAACAGTAATATTCTTATATGCAGTTTCTTATTACTGAATACAGTTTGGGTATCTACTCCCTTCAAATTTCATGCTGAAGGTTGATCCTAATGTTGGAGGTATGACCTAGTGTGAGGTCTTTGGGTCATGGGAGCAGATTCCACATAAGTGGCACTGTTGTGGTCATAGTGACTTCTTACTCTATTAGTTCCTAAAAGATCAGATTGTTTTTTAAAAAATGGCCGGCACAGTGGCTCATACCCGTAATCCCAGCACCTTGGGAGGCTGAGGTGGGTGGATCACTTCAGGTCAGGAGTTTGAGACCAGCCTGGCCAATACGGCAAAACCTTATTTCTACTAAAAATACAAAAATTAGCCGGGCGTGGTGGCGTGTGCCTGTAATCCCAGCTACTTGAAAGGCTGAGGCAGGAGAATTGCTTGAACCCGGGAGGCAGAGGTTGCAGTGAGCCAAGATTGCACCACTGCATTCCAGCCTGGATGACGCAGTGAGACTGTGTCTCAAAAAAAAAAATAAAAGTTTGGCACTTCCTCTCTCTTGCTCCTTCTCTCCCCATGTGACATGTCATCTCCCCTTCCCCTCCTACCATGATTGGAAGCTGTCTGAGGTCCTCAGCAGAAGCAGACGCTGGTTCTATGCTTCTGAGAAAGCCTGGAGAACCATTAGCCAAATAAAACTCTTCATTTTGAATTACTCAGCCTAGGTATCTTTTTTATAGCAATGCAAGTAGACTAAAAACACATGTTACTTCAGTGTAACATGGATTGTAAGTGTTTGCAAAATAGTCCAAGTGAACTGTTTTGCAAACACAATCCATGTTACACTGAAGTTTATATTTTTGGTAAAAATTTTGAGAATAAATTGATGTTGTCCTTAATTTTTCTTGTTTGCTTCCTCACTCCCCAGACGGTGTTCTGCTCTTTTTTCCCTGGCTAGAGTGCAAGGATGCAACCTTGGCTCATTGCAACCTCCGCCTCCCAGATTCAAGTGATTCTCCTGCCTCAGCCTCCCAAGTAGCTGGGATTACAGGCATGTGCCACCATGCCTGGCTAATTTTGTATCTTTAGTAGAGACGAGGTTTCGCCATGTTGGTCAAGTTGGTCTCAAACTCCTGACCTCAGGTGATCCGCCTGCCTCAGCCTCCCAAAGTGCTGGGATTACAGTCATGAGCCACCACACCTGGTCTTGTTTGCTTGTTTTAAACATATGATTACCATACTACAATTGTCCCCAAGGTGGACTGCTCCTTCTTGTGAGTACAAATTACCTTAGATTTCTCCAGGACTTTTTGTACTGATCTTCGAAGCTCTGGTCTTCCCCTTTGTTTCCTAAAATGTAGACCCAGAAATATATTACAAATTATTTGAAATTATAGAAAAGTTACTAGATTCTAGGCGCTATGGTGGGGATATGGTTTTTACCCACCAAAAGGAATGCTGTAATTTGGTCACCAACACGGCAACATCATTTGTGTTATGGGTACAGAGTCCTTATTAATAATTAATGTCCTTGCTTGGGAGTGAATGTTTTCTCTTACTCTTGCAAGACTGAATTAGTTACCAGAGGGCAAGCTGTTACAAAGGCAAGTTTAGCTTCCTAGAACTGCCCTTACTTTCTCGCAGTGTGATCCCTTTACACATGACCACTCCCTTCTGCTTCATGTCACGAGGTCCTTACCGGATGCAACCTTGGACTTTCTAGCCACTAGAACCATAAATCAATATAAAATTATTTTTGTAAATTACCCAGGATCAGGTATTCTGCTATAACAATTAAAAACAGACTAAGAAACAAGAGTCACTGCACGCTGGGTCCATGCCTTATTCATTTAGCAAAGTGTTCCCTTTGTACATTCCAAATAATGGAACAACACTGAAAACCATGAAATATTTACTCTCTGATTGACTAAAGAAATATTGTGATTCTTACCTATAGAAGCCAGGTTCCTGAAGGTTTCCTGCATCACATCTCTATAGAGATTCTTCTGGGAAGGATCCAACAAAGCCCACTCCTCCTGGGTGAAGTTCACAGCCACATCCTCAAAGGCAACAGAGTTCTAAAACAGTCCACATTTTGGTAGAGGAGGATGGATGAGACTGAAAGCACTGGAAATATATAGTCAATTCATAAGATGTTCACCTGACTCTGTGGTGAACATTTATTTATTCCACAGCTTAGTCATTAGAACTACGACTCTGTCTACACTTACTTTCTCTACACAGCAGGTTAAAGTTGAACTAATCAGCAAGGAAGCAGCAAAGGAATACCCTTTTTGTTGGGGGATCCAGGGAGTAATATTTGCTGTTATAATTTTTCTTTATAGAATATACCTATAGTATATATTATAACAAAGTCTTAGTATCTGGTATGTATAAGAGAGTTAATATTAGCAGTCACTAGACTACTTATCCTTAGAAATACCTGCTACTAAGTTCAACCTTTGCTGGTATCAAGGGAACTTAACCATCCTGCCAACCTAAGTGATAACTGCGGCTCACTGTTGCTAAATAGTTTATCTAAGCAATCTGAACAGGAGTTTATCTAAGCAAACAGGAGTACTTGCTGAACTCCTGTTTTCCTTCCAAAAGTCTATTATTTTGTTTTATTGTAGCAGTGGTGGCTAGGGGATCAGCCTCAATAAACAAACAAAAACATACTCTGAGCACGGAACATCTGATGAGCTTCCCTGTAGACAACAGCTCATATATGATGTCACAACTTTTTAATTGGGAAATTGAGCCCAATCCATGTGGTTACACCAAGAGAAAACATGTAGAAGCTTGCAAGCGGTTCACTCAAGACCAAATCTAATCAAGAGGTAATTAAAACTAATAATATTCAATAATCCCAAAATAATTATTTTACAATTTCTACTGAAAAATGTCAAAGCAGAATAGAGTAAGTGAAAAGAAGGCATGTGTTCAAAGAAAAAAACTTAATGTCATCTAGATATCACCTCTTACAAAAGATATTCGTGTAAACTTTCAGAGATGCCTGAAACAGACTTTCTAGCAGTTCAGCAAAAACTACTTTTCAAAACCTACAAAAATAACAAATGTCTAACAACCATCACAGCCTTCTGAATAACAGTGGGATGGCTTGCCTAACACCCATCAATGATTTTCAAATGTAATATTCAGGGCAGTGTAGTATAAGTAGAGAGATAAAGAAACAGGCCAAGAGGAGGACTTTAGTCTTTAATGAGCTGCAATTGATATGGAAAGCTGACTAGTAACAGAGGAGACACTGTAGAATAGTGAAGGAAGTATCAAGGACTTTAAACATGGAATAAAGCTAACTGGTATTTAATTGAAAAAAAAAAAAGGATTGTACTGACCTCTATTAGGTGGACAATTATCATTCTGTTGTATATTCAAACATGAAAAGCACAACTAGACCACTTGCAGAAGTCACAGACAAGGTTTTTTTTTTTTGACAAATAGGAGAAAAGAAGTAAACAACAGAGACTGACAAACTCAAATATATTAAAATTAGGGGAATTAAAACACAAAAAATAGTAAAAAACCTGCAATACATGCAATATAAAAAAATTAGTATGCAGAGTAAAAATGAACAAAATGTGATTTAAAATGGGAAAATCAGCAAAAGATACATAAAAGGGAAAATAGAAATCTCTTTCTACGGAAAGAGATCCATTTCCTTGGTAATGAAATAGCCAAATAATATGGCATGTAGATAATAGTTCACATTCTTTAGAAGAATGAAAATTAGAGAATCTCAAATGGTGATTACCATACCAAACAAACACACAAATTAAGGCAAAGGCAGTGAATATACCCCATTGCTATTTCCAGTAATTTGAACTTTACCACAATCTACAGTCCAGGAATTTTTCTCTTGTGTCCAGAAAATTTATTGTGCATTTTTAGAGACTGGCATATAATGACAGAAGCAGTATTTTCCTCCAAAACAAAACAAAACAAAAAAAACAAAAACAAAAAAATCTTGAAAAAGCACAACCCACTGCAATGGATGAGTATAAGTGGATAGCACACAGCCTCAGATACTAACGTGTAAAACACAATGAGGCAAGGAAACCACTGACAAACCTTTTTATTTTAATTTCACTAATATTTATTGAAAGTTCAAAGGCAAAACTAAAAACAAATGAATTGAAAAAATATGAAAAACAGCCAAAGAATCAGTAGGGTAGTCATCTGAGAGGCAAGATGAAAATAAGTCTGGGAGGTGACCAACAGTAAACTCTAAAGACTCTGCAAGGCTCAGTTATAAATCATGGTGACAATTTCAGTGATTTTTTTTCAAGACAAGGTCTTGCTCTGTTGCCCACGTTGGAGTGCAGTGGCATGACCAAGGATCAGTCCTGCCTCTACTTCTCAGGCTTAAGCAATCCTCCCACCTTAGCCCCCAAAGTAGCTAGGACTACAGGCACGTGCCACCATTGCTGGCTAATTTTTTTACTTTTGTTGTAGAAATGAGATGTCACTACTTTGCCCAGGATGGTCTTAAACTCCTAGGCTCAAGCGATCCTCCCATCTCAGTGTCCCAAAGTGCAGATGTTTCTAATTACTAAAAATTATGAAAAAGTTGTATTCTTTTTTTTTTGAGATGGAGTTTCGCTCTTGTTACCCAGGCTGGAGTGCAACGGCGCGATCTCGGCTCACCGCAACCTCCGCCTCCTGGGTTCAGGCAGTTCTCCTGCCTCAGCCTCCTGAGTAGCTGGGATTACAGGCACACGCCACCATGCCCCGCTGATTTTTTGTATTTTTAGTAGAGACAGGGTTTCACCATGTTGACCAGGATGGTCTCGATCTCTTGACCTCGTGATGCACCCGCCTTGGCCTCCCAAAGTGCTGGGATTACAGGCGTGAGCCACCGCGCCCGGCTCATTCTTTTTTATACTATATTTCATAATAAAAAATTGAATTGTTTTAAAAAACTATTACAAACAGTGTCCTGTAATGTGGCAATCTGAGTTTTAATTCACAGATTTGGCACTAAGAAAGAAACAGAGCAAGGCGACATAAAACACTAACTCCTCAGCAAGCAGCAGGTCAAAGTGCATGCTGGGCATCTGGCAGGGCAGGCTGCTAAGTCGGAGCAAGGGAAGACAGACTTACAGGGTGATGGGCAATGTCTGTACATCCTGCTTCTGGTACCAACTGTTATGGTCACCTGCAGAGATGTGGCTTTGACTTTTATCGGGGAGAGTAGCAGGCCTCTCAAGGTGGTTAAGTGAGGAAGAAAAAAGGCCAGGCACCAGTGTTTTTATTGAGGTTAGGTGAGAAGCTAGGATCAGAATTCACTTTTATGGGCAGGAGTTTGCATGGTTAAATCTGCTCCTGCCATTAAAGGAGGAAGCACTTAAGTTTTTTTTTTTTTTCTTAGCCAGATGTGGGTCCACAGGTGGAAGAAAAAGGGTTCAGTATCAAAATTTGTCAGCAGTTAGCCATTAAAAATTGGAGAGACACTTCTGGTTTCCAATCTCACAGATAAAGATATGGAAGGTGACAATGCACATCTGCAAAAGTAACAAGCAAACAAACTAAAAAAAATCACACTCTTAGATTCATCACAGGGCAAGCCATCTTCTCAAATTTGAGACATTGATGAATCCAAATAATCACAACTTACTAAACCAGAAAATCATAAGAAATCCCTGTGGGAAGCAGTTCATGTGCATGAAAACTAAACTGTAATTGGTGAGTTGCTGAAGAATGAGACAATCTCCAGGGTAGCCAGTCTTAGGCATTCCTAAAAGTTTGTGAGTTTTACCTCCAAAAACTCTACTAGGCTTTTACAGTGAAGATCACAGAAAAATTGTTTTATGCTTTCAGCAGAAGAAAAATGTACTTGTTTGCAAATATGCCCATAGAATTATCTTCTTTTTAATAGTTCTGCCATAAGCAGAAACTATTTCTCAAAAGCCTAACCAGCTGAAATTTTTACTGGAGCCAAACCTCCAGGGTAAAGGAAACGCCCAATTCCATTACGCCTCTAACCTCCTGCTTCAGTAACAGAGGGGTAAAAACAGAGAAGTGCTTGTAAAAGTCATAACCCAGGCACACAAAGGCTTTCTAAAAATGAAACTAAATCATAAGTCAATAAAATGCTTCTCCTCCCACCACACCTTACCAGCCCATCGACAAAAGCAGAATACGTCAAGATGATTGACCAGATGCAGCCAAGAGGAACATCTGTCGCCGAGACCGGGACACTGGGAAGACTGGTGTATTCTGAGCAGGTGTTCAGAAGGCAGGCCTTGAGAGTGGATGGAAGGAAACACAGATGCTGGACTGAAGGGGACGGAAGCTGGGAACCCTGCACGGGGCTACTGCATGGAAGCTCATTCATGGCCCTAGTGACTCCTGAGGAGGGAGGAAGGTAAACAGGTGAGGAGTGAGCCACTCTCATCATGGGCTCCTGGATTCCTGGCAGCAGGGGACCCCGTAAACACCTGAGCTGGCATCAAGAACTGCTTAGAGAGGTGGTGGGACAGGACTCTAGGCCGCGCAGAACCCAGAGAGTTTGTGTAGAACACTGGCAGCAGAGGATGGCCAGGGCTGGCCATCCCTTAATACTGACCATGCACCTCTAGGGGACTTTAGTCTTAGGGGAACTATTGCACCTGGACAGAAGAGGACAGTCTTGCCCATGACACAGGACCAGTCTGACTCAGTGGCGTCCTGTCTGTGGTGCTCCCCAGGGACCCCCACCTGGCCATGCCTACTTGCAATATAGTCTCAGATGCTCAACTGGGGTGCTTCCTGGGGGCCCTCACTATAGCTTCTTCACTGGCAAACTGCATCTGACCTTGCAGAGCTAAAGCAGAGCAGACCCCACTGACACAGCCCACCCGCAGCCTGTCCCCACCACACCCACCTCCACGCTGTTTTGCCAGCACACACTTGCCCATGGCCACTCCCCCCAGCTTTGCCGGCACACACATGTGGACCACTCCCCTCCCCTGCTGGCGTGTGTACGTGCACCCCACCACACCCCTGCTGCCAAATTAAGCATACCCCCTCTTGGCCATGCTGCCAATGCTGCTGCAAATTTATTCATGGGCACTGGCAAACCAAGTCCCCTGCACTTGCCATGCAGCCACTGCTGCCAGTGTGAATGCACACACAGAGGCTGGCAGCCCCCACCTATCGGCGTACCACTCCCACCACTGCCGCTGCTGTGATCACGTGCAGGAATTCTGCAGCCCCACTGCCACCAGTATCCCACCCAACATGCATACACCCTGCCTCATGGCTGCTGCTGCTGCTGGCATGTGTGAGTGAGCAGGGCCCTGCTGCCACCACTGGGTGAAGCACTTTGGCCAACACTACCCACTGGAGTGCTGTGCCCAGTGTTCCAGGAACACATTGGCCTCTGCAGTGCAGCAGGTTCCTAATCTCAAGGGGCCAGAGAACAAAGCCGGGGCCTGATACCAGCTCAGGAGTGGTAAACTGAGCCTTGGCTCCCAATCTAGGGATTCTAAGAAATACAATAAAATGATACAAAAGGCAGAAGATAAAATGGCCATTTTAAGAAAGAATAAAATTGGTCTGATAGGGCTGAAAAACTCATTTCAAGAATTTCAGAATATAATCACAAGTATCAGCAACAAAATCAACCAAGCTGGGGAAAGAATTTCACAGCTCAAAGACCAGTTCTCCAAAATAACTGAGTCAGAAAAAATTAAAGAAAAAATATTAAACAAGAATGAACAAAACCCCAGATAAACACAGGATTATGTAAAGTGACCGAATCTACATCTCATTAGCATTCCTGAAAAAGAAAGGGAGAAAAAGCAAGCAGCCTGGTAAACATATTTGAGGATATCATCAATTAAAATTTTTGCAAGCTCACTAGAGAGGCCAATGTGCAAATTCAGGAATTCCACAACCCCTCTGAGACACTAGACAAAGTGACCATCCCCAAGACACATAGTCAGACTCTGAGGCTGAAATAAAAGAAAAAATGTTAAAAGCAGTTAGAGAGAAGGGCTAGCCACCTATAAAGGGAAACTTATTTTGAATAACTTAAGGATACGAAATTCCAACCATAAATTTCTTATCCTTAAGTTATCCACAATGTTTCATAAGCAAAGGAGAAATAAGAGCATTTTCAGACAAGCAAGTGCTAAGAGACTTTGTTACCACTAGATCTGCCTTATAAGAGGTCTTAAAGGGAGTGCTAAATACAGAAAGAAAAGACCATTACCAGCCACCACAAAAACATGCTTAAGTACACAGACAAGTGACACTATAAAGCAGCCACAGAAACAAGTCTGCACAGCTAGCTAACAACACAATAACAAGATCAAATCCACACATGTAAATAGTAACCTTGAATGTAAACGGGCTAAATGACCCAATTAAAAGGCAAAGTGACAAGTTGGATAGAGAAGCAAAATCCAATAGTATGCTGTCTTCAAGAGACACATCTCACATGCAATGACACCCACACATTCAAAGTGAAGAGATCCATAAAAATCTACAGCACAAATGGAAAATAGAAAAAAGCAAATCTAGGAGCAATAGGCCATACCAGATAGCCTAGGCATGTAGTACGTTATGCCATCTAGGTTTGCCTAAGTACATGCTATGATGTTAATTGCTTAATGTGTGCCTAACAACACATTAAGTAAAGATAATTACACAAAAAATATATTAACCCTCAGCAAAAAAAAAAAAAAAAAAAAAAAAAAAAAAAAAAAAAAAAAAAAAAAAAAAAAAAAAAAAAAAAAAAGCAGGGGTTGCTACTCAAATTTCAGACAAAACAGACTTTAAACCAAAAACAATCAAAAAAGATAAAGAAGGGCATTACATAATGGTAAACAGTTCAATCCAACAAGCAGACCTAACTATCATAAATATGCATGCACCCAACACAAGAGCACCCAGATTCATACAGCAAATTCTTACACGCCTACAAAGAGACTTAACCACACAGTAACAGTAGGAGGCTTCAATGCTCCACTGATGGTATTATATCATCAAGGCAGAAATAACAAAGATATTTGAGATCTGAACTCAGTGCTTCACCAAATGGACCTAATAGACATCCACAGAACTCTCCACCAAAAAACAACAGAATATACATTCTTCTCACCTGCACATGGCATGTACTCTAAAATCAACCACACAGCCATAAAACAATCCTCAGGCCAGGCACGGTGGCTCACACCTGTAATCCAAGCACTTTGGAGGCCAACGCGGGCGGATCACCTGAGGTTGGGAGTTCAAGACCAGCCTGACCAACATGGTGAAACCCCATCTTTAAAAAATATATATATATTAAAAAAAAAATCCTCAACAAATCCAAAGGGGAAAAAAATGAAATTAAGGGAGAAATCAAGAAATTATTTGAAACTAATGAGAACAAAGCTACAACATACAAGAATCTCTGGAACACTGCTAAGGCAGTGTTAAGAGGAGAGTTTATAGCACTAAATGGCCACATCAAAAACTTTGAAAGATCTGAAATTAGCAACCTAACACTATACTTAGAGGAACTAAAGAAACAAGAATGAACCAATCCCAAAGCCAACGGAAGACAAAAAACAAAATTAGAGATGAAATTTAAAAAGTGAGACCAGCCGGGCGCGGTGGCTCAAGCCTGTAATCCCAGCACTTTGGGAGGCCGAGGCGGGTGGATCACAAGGTCAAGAGATCGAGACCATCCTCCTGGTCAACATGGTGAAACCCCGTCTCTACTAAAAATACAAAACATTAGCTGGGCATGGTGGCGCGTGCCTGTAATCCCAGCTACTCAGGAG
>NW_016107390.1:37193-40322 GCF_001604975.1 Cebus imitator | reverse complement strand
GTCTCAAAAAAAAAAAAAAAAAAAAAAAAAAAAAGTGAGACCAAAAAAATGCAAAAGATCAACAAGTTCAGGAGTCAATTTTCTGAAAGAATAGACAGATTGCTAGCTAGACTAATAAAGGAGAGACAAAGAGAGAAGGTCCATATAAACACAATCAGACGTGACAAAAAGGATATCACCACCAGCCTCACAAAAACTTTTTTTAAAAACCCTCAGAGGCTATTACAAACTTCTCAATGCATACAGGCTAGAAAATCTAGAAAAATGAATAAATTCCTGGAAACACAAAACCTTCAAGATTGAACCAGGAAGAAACAGAATCCCTGAACAGAACATTTAATCAGTAGGCCGGGCATGGTAGCTGGCTGGGCACTATGGCTGGCCGGGCACAGTGGCTCATGCCTGTAATCCCAGCACTTTGGGAGGTCAAGGTGGGCAGATCACCTGAAGTCAGGAGTTCAAGACCAGCCTGACTGACATGGAGAAACCCTGTCTCTACTAAAAATACAAAGTTAGCCGGGTGTGGTGGCACATGCCTGTAATCCCAGCTTCTCAGGAAGCTGAGGCAGGAAAAGTGCTTGAACCCGGGAGGCAGAGGTTTGCAGTGAGC
The DNA here is from genome assembly GCF_001604975.1 of Cebus imitator. NCBI lineage: Eukaryota > Metazoa > Chordata > Mammalia > Primates > Cebidae > Cebus > Cebus imitator. The sequence continues at coordinate 39,712 of NW_016107390.1, read as the reverse complement.
TGAGGTTGCACCATTGCACTCCAGCCTGGGCAACAAGAGCAAAACTCCATCTCAAAAAAAAAAATTTTGATCACTAATGATAAACCTATCAAACAGAGAAGCCAGGACCAGATGATTTCACAGTTAAATTCTACCATACATATTAAGAAGAGTCTACCAGATGTATTAAGAAGTAACACATTTCTTCTGAAACTATTTCAAGAAACTAAAGAGGAGAAACTCCTTCACTCATTCTGTGAGACCAACATCATTCTGAAATCTAAATGTGGCAGGCATATAACAAGGAAAAAAACTTCAGGCCAATATCCTCGATGAGCACAGATGTGAAAGTTCACAGATGCAAAATACTAGCAAACCAAATCCAGAAACAAACCAAAAAACTAATCCACCACAATGATTAAGTAGGCATTATCCCTGGGATGTTAACAGTTCAGTATACGAAAGTCAATGTGATTCACAACATAAACAGAACTAAAAACAAAACCACGTGTTCATCTCAATAGATGCAAAAAAAGCTCTTGATAAAATTTATCATCCCTTCATATTAAAAACCCTCAACAAACTAGGCACTGAAGAAACATACTTCAAAATAATAAGAACTATATATGACAAATGTTGGGGGCAGCAGCAGTGGAGAAGGGTTTACAGTGAGCCTACGTAAACTGGTTATAAGTAACGTATGAAAGAAATCGGGAACAATAAACTGCGGAAGCCACAGGAGGCCTCTGGGGAGGAAGGCCTCTCTATTGCCAGCATGTCCCCAGGAACAGAGTGACCTAAGCTCTGATATTCTAAACACAGTGCCCAAGGACATCACACTCCCTTGAAGCACTGAAATGTAACCAGGCCTGTAGGCTCCTTGCTAAGCCCCTCCCACCAGCTGCACTGTCTACTGATGGGCATACGCTTTTAGTTCTTGAGAAACTCACATAAACTGCCACTGCTATCGATCTTATGTTTGATGCACGGCCTCCCTTTCTCTGATTCACCCTGCCACCTGCACTACAGATACAAGTGATTGTGTTCAATAAATATTGTGGAAACCAGAGCTCAGGGCCTTCACTGCCTGCATTACAAGTGATGGTCCCCTGGTCCCACTTTGATTCTTAATCTTTTTCTCATTCCTTTGTCACCACCAAACTCGGGAGTGTGGGGGCTGGCACCCTACAGAAAAATCTACAGGCAACATCACAGTGAATAGGCAATAGCTGGAAACATTCCTCTTGTAAACTGGAACAAGGCAAGGATGCCCTCTTTTACCACTCCTAAAACATTATTACTGAAAGTCTTAGCCAAAGCAATCAAGGAAGAGAAAGAAATCAAATAGAAGGAGAGGAAATCAAACTTCTGTTTGTAAATGATATGATCCTGAACCCCAAAAAACCCCACAGTCTCTGTTGAAAAGCTCCTGATAAATGAGTTTGCCAAAGTTTCAGGATAAAAAAATTAATGTACAAAAATTAGTAGCATTTCTATACACCAAAAATATCCATGCTGAGAGTAGAATCAGGAAGGCAATCCCATTCACAACAGCCACAAAAAGAATAAAATATCTAGGAATACAGCTATCCAGGAGATGAAAGATCTCTACAAGTTACAAGACGCTGATGAAAAAAAAAAAAAAGAGATGATATAAATGAATGGAAAAATATTCCACGCTCATTGACAGGAAGATTTAATATTGCTAAAATGGTCCAACTACCCAAAGCAATTTAGATTCAATGCTATTCCTATCCAACTACCAATGACATTGTTCACCAAATTAGATAAAACTATTTTAAAATTCATGTGGAACCAGTAAAGATCCTGCATAGCCAAGCAAAAAGAACGAAGTCTGGAGGCATCATATTAACCAACTTCAAACTATACTACAAAGCCACTGTAACCAAAACAGCATGGTACTCATACAAAAACAGACACATAGACTGATGGAGCAGAATGGAAAGCCCAGAAATAATGCCACACACCTACAACCATCTGATCTTTGACAAAATCAACAAAAACAAGCAATGACAAAAGGACTCCCTATTTGACAATGGTGCTAGGATAACTGGCTAGCCATATGCAGCAGATTAAAACTGGACTCTTTCTTTATACCATATACAAATATACATTTAAGATGAATTAAAGACTTAAATGTAAAACCTAAAGATATAAAAACCCTGGAAGATAACCTAGAAAATACCATTCTGGACATAGGACCTGGCAAGTATTTCATGATGAAGATGCCTAAAGCGATTGCAACAAAAGAAAAAATTGACAAACAGGACCTAATTAAACTAAAGAACTTCTGCATAGCAAAAGAAACTAACAGAATAAATGGACAACCTACAAAGTGAGAGAAAATATCTGCACACTATGCATCTAACAAGGGTCTAATATCTAGAATATATAAGAAACTTAAATATTGGGAGGCCGAGGCGGGTGGATCACGAGGTCAAGAGATCGAGACCATCCTGGTCAACATGGTGAAACCCCGTCTCTACTAAAAATACAAAAAATCAGCTGGGCATGGTGGC
>NW_016107390.1:28212-36813 GCF_001604975.1 Cebus imitator | reverse complement strand
GGCAAAGGACATGAACACTTTTCAAAAGATATCCAGCCAACAAACATGAAAAAAATAAATATTGTCACTAATCATTAAAGTAATGCAAATTAAAACCATGATGAGATACCATCTCATACCAGTTAGAATGGCTATTACTGAAAACTCAAAAACATAGCCTGGGCATGGTAGTTCATGTCTGTAATCCCAGCAGTTAAGGAAGTTGAGGCAGGAGGATTATTTTAGCCCAGGAGTTCAAGACCAGCTTGGGCAATATAGTGAGACACTGTCTCCACAAAACAATCAAAAAATTTGCTGGGCCTGTTAGCTCATGCCCATAGTCCCAGCTACTCGTGAGGCTGGGGTGGGATGACTGCTTGAGCCCAGGAGGCAGCGGCTGCAGTAAGCCAAGATCATGCCACTGCACTCCATCCAGTCTGGGTAACAGAGCAAGACATTGCCTCAAAAAAAGTAATAAAGTGAAACAAAAACAAAATACCGATGCTGGTGAGGTTGTGGAGAAAAGGCTTGCAACAAAAGAAAAAACTAACATTCTAAGCCAGTGTTTGAGCAAAAAAAAAGAAAAGAAAAAATTAACAAATGGGATGTAATTAAACTAAAAAACTTCTGCACAGCAAAAGAAACAGAGTAAATGGACAACCTACCAAGTGAGAGAAAATATCTGCAAACTATGCATCTAACAAGGGTCTAATATCCCTAATGCTATACACTGCTGGTATATAGCTTATACACTGCTGGTGGGAATTTAATTCACTCATTTTGGAAAGCAGTGTGGTGGTTTCACAAAGAAACTAAAACAGAACTACCATTCAACCCAGCAATCCCATTATTGAGTATATAGCCAAATAGAAACAGAAATCACTCCACTATAAAGAAATATGCATGCATAGGTCCACTGCAGCGTAAATACCACATTTTCTTTATCCAGTCTACTGCTGATGGGCATTTAGGTCAATTCCATGTGCTTGGTATTGTGTACAAGTACCCCTGAACCAAAAATAAACATTTACAAAACAAGCAGAACACATATACAATCAAGTAAAACACATATAAAAGAAATCTGTGTCTTAAATCTTATGTAAAAAGTCTCTGGCCAGGCACGGTGGCTCACGCTTGTAATCCCAGCACTTAGGAGTCCAAGGCAAGCGGATCACTTGAGTCAGGAGTGAAAACCAGCCTGGCCAACACAGTGAAACTCCATCTCTACTAAAAATATAAAACAATTAGCCGGGCATGGCGGCGTGCACCTGTAATCCCAGCTACTTGGGAGGCTGAGGCAGGAGCACTATTTGAACCGGGAGGTGGAGGTTGCAGCAAGCCAAAATCACACCATTGCACTCCAGCCTGGGTGACGGAGCAAGGTTCCATCTCAAAAAAAAAAAAAAAAATCTAAGGGCACATCGGCAAGTTAAGTAACACTGATGAGGTGAACAAATGCCTAGAAACACACAGGGTACCAAGACTGAGTCATGAAGAATTAGAAAATATAAACAGACTTACAGTTATTTGACTTTGATGTAGTAATCAGAACCCCTTAATTATAAAAACCCAAGACCTGTTTTACTGACTTCTACCCAACATTAAAAAAAATTAATACCAAGCCTCTTCAAATTCTGCCAAAAAAAAAAAAAAAAAAAAAAAAAAAGAGAGAGAGAAAGGAATACTTCCAAATTCATTCTATGAGGCCAAAAAAATTATACTAAAGATGGACAAAGACAGTACAAGAAAACAAGCTACAAATCTTCTTTATAACTACTAATGCAGAAATCCTCACTCAAGTACTAACAAACCATATTTAGCAGCATAAAAGGATTACACCAAAACCAAGTGAGATTTATCCCTAAAATGAAAGAATGGCTCAATATATGAAAATCAATCAATGTAATACATGACATTGGCAAAATGATGGAAATATAACCATTGCAACTGATGTAGAAAAAGCATTTTGGCAAGTTATTAAGACCTACTCATGGTAAAAACACAACAAACTAGGACTAAAAGGAAACTACAATATGAAAAAGGTTGTGTATGAAAAACCAACACTAACATCATAATCAATGGTGAAATACCAAAACAAACAAACAAACAACCCTTTCCTCCCAAGATCAGGAAAGAGCTGTAGAGAATACCTGCTTTTATCGCTCCATTCAACACAGTATTGGAAATCCTAGCCACAGTGATCGGGTAGGGTTGTTTTAGCATTCATGTGCAAAATGCAGATAACAGAAAATAGCAAAGACTTATCCAATCTAACAAATTCTTCATCTTGCAAGAAACAAACTGATGTTTTGGTGAATTTCTGTAATTCACCAATTTATATATACCACACTTTTTTGTGTGGAAATGTTTGTTTTGTTTTGTTTTATAAAATGGGCTGTGGAGTTTTTAAATGCTATAGCCCAGGCCTGCCGCGTTGGAGGCAGCATTTGAGGGGAGGGGGATGTCCCACCAGGCTTGGGGCGCTTCTCCCCACTCCAGGGACTCCCTTTGCTCTTGCTCCTCCCCCTTTTCTAAGTGAAATTAAAATGCTGTAACTTTTTGGAACCTCAATTTCTTTGTCGGTGGCGGGGGCGGGGATTGGTTTGAGGCTCTGGGTCATTTTTCACCCCGTGGGGAAAATAAGATGAGGGAGAAAGGAAAAGGGAGGAAAGGTCTCCTCTCCCACCTTTCGCTTCAGCTTCTTAAACATGGGCCCCTGTGGAATAAATTTGCTAATTTTTATTTAAAAAAAAAAAAAAAAAAAAAAAAAAAAAAATAAAAATTTAATAAAAAAAAAAAAAAAAAAAAAAAAAAAAGATTAAGGAGAGAAAATCTGACCGTCTAAGACATTAGCTTCTTAAATGAAGGGCATAGCAGCTCCAAGGAATACAGGTGATCCCCAGTGAGGCTCCACTCCCATCACCCAGCCTGTCCTCGGAGATGACGCAAGGTCTGCTTTCACTGGATGCCTCATGAGTCACGGCCACTGTGGGCATGTGGGTCCTGGCCAGGCAGTTCTGAAGCCCAGGACCATGAAAAGACAGGTGGCTTGGCTATATCACCGTGTGAAAGCAACCCTCAACCCAAAGACATTCTGATAAAGTATCTGCACTCAGTGAAGACAAAAGGAAGAGAGGCAACTAGATTACTTTACAGTGGAAGAGTGGGAGATGATTCTTCCTTCCCCATCATGTGCAACGTTCACAGCCAAAACAACAAGTCTTAAAAAATGACATCCACGGCTGGGCATGGTGGCTTATGCCTATAATCCCAGCACTTTGGGAGGCCAAGGTGGGTGGATCATGAGGTCAGGAGTTCGAGACCAGCCTGGCCAACATAGTGAAACCCCATCTCTACTAGAAACAAAAATTAGCTGGTCGTGTTGGCACACACCTGTAGTCCCAGCTACTCGGGAGGCTGAGGCAGGAGAATCACTTGAACCCAGGAGGTGGAGGCTGTGGTGAGCTGAGATCACGACACTGCACTTCAGCCTGAGCAACAGAGTGAGACAATGTCTCAAAAAAAAAAAAAAAAAAAAAAAAATGACATCCACAACTTAGTGAAAAAATGTTAAAACTATGTGTATATTTGAAATGTATAATAAAGGGCAAATAGTGGATAATGTGAATTAATGAAGTCTAATTCAAATGCAACTCTTGTCAATAACTCACAAGAAAATACAGGTTTAACCACAAACTTCCAATTAATCTCTGATTACATAACAAGAAAATACCTAGGGAATAGTCCAAATAAGAGGACTATGTAACTGCAACCAATTGTTTAATTTGGTTTCTTTTCTCATCCACTCTACAAAAGCCTTTCCATCAAGCCCTCGGGTGGGCCTTCAAATCACAAACCATGGCTGAGTGCTCCCCAATTCAGGAATCACTGTGTTCAAATAAACTCTTTACAATTTAAAGGTGCCTCTGTTTAATTTTTAACAGTAGGGAGGAACTGGGAAACACAGGAACCACAAGCTCCTCCTGCATGAACGCCCCCTTCCCCAGCAAGTAGGGACTCTCCTGATGACCCTTTTGTTGTCCCTGCAGGATGCCCGGGTCCCAACTGCAGACCCAGTCCCCACCCTACAGCCAGAGGATACTGCGGGCCAGGCTGCACCAGCCAGGACGAGGGGCTGCAGACTCCGGAGCTGACAGCAGGGTGACCTGGGTCCTGCCGCAGCTGTTTACAGCAGGTTTTACCCACACCTCACCCACTTCTTGGAAGGCCGGGCCCTGCACACTTCTGGCTCCTGGGGTATCCTAAATTTCTTCCTAGGGATCTATCAGTACCTGCAAGTCACAAGGTGACAGAGACCGCAGCAGAGTCACCTGGGGCCCCCTAGAGCCCAGGAAACGGCCATGGAGATCAGACCACAAGCTCAGTGGGTAGGCACAAAGGCAGTGCCCAGACAGATTGTGGCAGGCCACCTCCTGACTGTGCAGGTGACTGGATATGCCAACTCAGTGCCCCTGACGATACAGGACTCCCAGGCCTGTCCCTTCCATCTGTGAGTGAGAGGGGATGCTACCAAACATGTGACTAAATTAGGTCAGAATCACAGGTTTTTGGCTACAGCCCTATTCAGGCACAGCTTCACCCAGAGAGCTGGGGGAAGCGCCCCCGTGGGGTACATTTGCATGAAAGCCAAACTTGGTCTTGGCTTCCACAGTGGGCCTTGTTGTCTTCCTGCAGTCCTTAAACTCTTCCCGCTTCTTCCTCTTGAACATAGGATCACAAATTTGCAAGGGGAAGCACAGACTCTGTGACCTAAGAAAAGGAGGGTTGCCCAGACCAGGCTTTGTAATCTGGGAGGAGGCTGTTGGCCCATAGCCACGGCTTCCTCAAACCCTATTCCTCAATCTACTCATATTCAACCAAAAAAATAAAAAATAAAAACACACCGACAAAGAACTAAATTTATCAAATACATGGAAAAACTACAGTTATATGGCAGCAACAGTTTATATAGAAATTAAAAGAGAAGAAAAGCAAATGTTTAAACTGGCAGAAGAGGAGCCTGCTTCATCCACAGTTCACAATGAAAACCCACATTCGAAAAATTAAATATATTCCAAGCCTAGGAGCCAGACTCTGACTCCTGAAATACAGCTCCAGTGGGGATCCGTCCCTGGTGATGAGGCAGGGGACCCCAAGAGTTAACTCTGTGAGCTCAACATGCCCTCCTACCTATCAGGTTCTTACGTGAGAAAACAGCACCAAAGAAAAGACTGACAAGTTCAACAGTTCTAAAATTAAGAACTGTCCATCAACTTGTAGAATGCAGTGAAAAACAAAATACAACCTGGAAAGAAAACATTTATAGTCTTTACAAATGAATATGGGTTAGTGTTTGGAGTATGTTTTACAAAACATATACACACACAAGGAACTAAAGCAATAAACATGCAAACAGGTAAAATGTGAGAAAGCAATGAAAAACTATTTCAAAGAAGATGAAAGACCACACACAAAAACATGCTCAAAGCTAATGGTAATCAGTAAAAAGCAACATATAATCACACAGAAATAAACAAGTTTTCTTTAAAAGATCAGGTATCTGTCACGAAGGATGGAGTGCAGTGGCTCCGTTAAAGCTCGCTGTAACCTCAAACTCCTAGACTCCAGCAATCCTCCTCCCTCAGCCACCCCAGTACCTAGCCATGTACCACCATGCCCAACTATTTTTTTTGTAGAGATGGGGGTCTTGCTATATTGCCAGGCTGGTATTAAACTCCTGGCCTCAAGTGATCCTCCTACCTCAGTCTCCCAAAGCACTGAGATGACAGGTGTGAACCACCCCATCTAGCCTGAATAAATACTGAAAAGGAAGAAAAGCACAGGCATGAATAGTAAAGCAGCAAATCCATATATTCCAATGGCAGTTCCTAGTAAATATGAATTTTTCCATCATCTGCAACCCAGCAATTTTTTCCAATAAGTAATAAATTTATAAACTGTTAGCACTTGGGGACAAAACCAAGAATAACATCATCAACCACATCAGAAACAAACTTGAAACAACGCAAGTCCTGTAAGCAACAGAATGGGTGAGTAAACTGGTTGACAACACCCCCGCACAACCACCCTCAGAAAGCAACATGTGTGCAACAGACTGTGGCAAAGAAAACACAAAATACAAAGAATAAAATAAGAGGCCAGGTGCGATGGCTCATGCCTATAATCCCAGCACTTGGGGAGGCCAAGCCGGTGGATCATTTGAGGGCAGGAGTTCAAGACCAGCTTACCAACATGGTGAAACCCCCCAAAAATTAGCCAGGCACGGTGGCGGGCGCTTGTAATCTATGCTACTCGGAGGCCAAAGCAGGAGAATTGTTTGAACCCAGGAGGTGCAGGCTGCAGTGAGCCAAGATCATACCACTGCCATCCAGCCTGGGTGACAGAGCAAGACTCCCACTCAAAAAAAAAAGAATCGGGACTGTGATCACCTCCATGGGCAGAAGACAGATGAGATCAGGGAGACACAGAACTGCCCAAGGCCTCTTTCTTCCCCTGGGTGGTAAATCCATGACTGTTTATATTCTTATTATTTGAATTTAGCAAAAAATAATTTCAACAATTATCTTTGCTTTTTCAGATCACATCTATTAACTTGGATTTTCAAACAAGAAAATACGAATTTTATATTCAAATCATGGAATCTAACTCTTAAACACTTGGGCAAACTAGTTATATGGTAGCAAGATTTCATAAAAACAAAACAAAAAACAGCAGCTCAGAAAAACAGCCTGTTTCATGCACAGTGTACAAGGAAGTCCTTACTCAGTAACTGAAACACGCTCACCAGCTTAGGGATCACCGTCACTGTGACGAGGTGGCTCGCTCCTAAGCAGTAAATGAGGAGAACCTCAGCAACCAGGACATTTAATTCTGGGAGCTCCACACTCCTGACTGTCCCCCTCACAGCGTGAAAACTCTCTGGCCTCCAGGGTCTCAATTCTCACCAGTGACCAGTCACTGGGGTCAGTGTGAGGTTGTGACATGTGATGTCTCTTCTTCTGACACCAGATGTGTGGAGTTTGCTGAACACCAACCAATTCTCCAACACACCTGAATGTACAACTCAATTCGGAACCACTGGGGTCAGATCAGACTCCACATGTTTGGGGCTCAGTCCCACAACACTGCCCCCGCTACAGATGCTCATCCCAAGCCCCGGGGCCATCTATACTTCCGAGCAACTACCTATGAACTACAGATTCCATAACCCCCTCCTCAAGCTTAACAATTTGACAGAACTACTCACAGAACTCAGCAAATCACTTTATGTTTACCAGTTTATTATAAAGGATACAACTCAGAAACAGCCAAAGGGAAAAAATGTATAGGGTGAGCAAAGAGGCAGGGAAAGGCAGCGCAGGCGGGTAACCCTGGTAAACGGCTGTGATTGAAGAAATCCCCTATCATTTGGAAGTATCAAGAGCAGCTTACTGCAAAGAAACTTCCTTTTCATTGTGACTTAGATGATGCTTCCTTTTTTTACCTCTCACAAAACCAGACACAAACTCTGCAAATTCTCATTTTTTTTGTCTCTTAAACAATTAGATGAGCACTTTTCAGTAGTCAGAACAAAATATCTGTTATCCAACTTTGCATAAGTTTCTCTCCTTCCCTCAGGCCCCCGAACTCTGACTCACACTCAGCCTCAGCCAACATACGCCCCCTTTTTATACCTTTCCTAAGAACAGGGCCACTTCAGGGTGAAACAGTCTCTGATCAGGATCCGATTCTGCCACCTCCATCCTGCTCTCCCCCGCCCAGCTCCTTTCTAATCATGTTTGCTCCTCCCTACGAAAGAAAGCTCTTTTCTGCCTAACCTTTGAGATGCTTACAGATCTTATATTTGGTCCTTTCCTATTGCAATACTCCTTTAGAATAAAGTTACTTTTAACCTAAATTTGAAATTATTTGATAAATAATAATAATGTTGTAAACTGGAGAAGGGAAGTTGGAGTTTGAGTGTGTGAGGAAGGAACTGGAAATTTAGAATTTTACTTCAATAGTCCCAGGACAATACCAATTACACCCTTAGAAAGGGCATCACAACCCTCCTCCTAACCCAAGACCAGCCACATCAGCCTGGGGATCCTCAGCTCTCCAGGGCCTTGTAGCTTCTGTCGGTAAAAAGGGCTCCTTTCATGGCTGGTGTGAGCAGGACAGGCTCCCCAGGAAGAACAGACTCTTCAACAGCCTCCTTCCACAGGCTCAAGGTTGGCCTTTGCTATAAGGCTCATGTTTCTGCTTTCCAGTCAAGGTTATTCATTTTTTTAAATCATAATTATATTTAATATAGTATTAATCAATATTTATTATATTAATAATTTTAAAAGAGTAATTAAGAGCCGGGCACAGTGGCTCACTCCTGTAATCCTAGCACTCTGGGAGGCAGAGGTGGGCAGTTCACAGGGTCAGGAGTTCGATCCCAGCCTGACCAACATGGTGAAACCCTGCCTCTACTAAAAATACAAAAATTAGCTGGGCGTGGTAGCAGGCACCTGCAATCCCAGCTACTCAGGAGGCTGAGGCAGGAGAATCGCTTGAACCCAGGAAGCAGAGGTTGCAGTGAGCCACGATCACACCTCTAGACTCCAGCCTGGGTGA
>NW_016107390.1:26919-28187 GCF_001604975.1 Cebus imitator | reverse complement strand
TTATTTTTGATGGGAACACCAGATATCTACATATGTACTTTGTATTCTTTTCAAGGGCCTTACATACTTTTTTTTGAAGCGGAGTTTCACTCTTGTTGCCAGGCTGGAGTGCAATGGCACAATCTCAGCTCACCACAACCTCTGCCTACTGGGCTCAAGCTATTCTCCGGCCTCCTGAGTAGCTGGGATGACAGGCCTGCACCATCACACCCAACTAATTCTGTATTTTTAGCACAGACTGGGTTTCTCCATGTTGGTCAGGCTGGCCTTGAACTCTCGAACTCCCAAACTCAGGTGATCCGCCCATCTCAGCCTCCCAAAGTGCTAGGATTACAGGTGTGAGTCACCACACCCAGCCTATTACTATTATTCTAGAGACAGGGTTTCACTATCACCTAAACTGGATTGCAGTGGTGCAATCATGGCTCACTGCAATCTCAACCTCCTGAGCCCAAGCAATCCTCCACCTCAGCCTTCCAAGTAGCTGGGACTACACGCATATGCCACCAAACCTGGCTTCTTTTCTACTTTTTGTGGAGACGGAATCTTGCTATGTTGCCTAGGCTGGTCTCCAACTCCTGGACTCAAGTGATCTCTGCCTTAGCCTCCCAAAGTAGTAGGATTACAGGCATGAGCAACCACACACAGCCCACATTTTATTCATTTTATTTTATTGAGACAGAGTCCTTCTTTGTCACCCAGGCTGGAGTGCAGTGTCACAATCTCACTGCACCCTCCGCCTCCAGGGTTCAAGTGATTTTCCTGCTTCAGACTCCCAAGTAGCTGGGATTACAGACGTGTACCTTCACACTGGGCTAATTTTTGTATTTTCAGTAGAGGCGGGGTTTCACCCTGTTGGCCAGGCTGGTCTCGAACTCCTGACAAGTGATCTGCCCACCTTGGCCTCCCAAAGTGCTGAGATTACAGGCATGACCCACTGCACCCAGCTCCCACTTTTCAATGAAAAAATAACCAGCAAAATCACTCAAACTCAGTTTTTATGTTTATAGGACAGAATAAAATTGTAAGGCACTTACATTTCATATCTCAACACAAAAAGCAGAAGTATTCCTTTCATACAATAAACATGTCACTTAATGATTTCCATAACAAATTATTTCATATGGAAATTATCTAAAAATGCCAAGTCCCACCTATGGAATTTACCATTAAACTTGGACATCCAAGTAACAGGAAACAGAACAGAGTCATCCACTGTCACAAAATCTCTGCTCTGCACAAAGCTGGAACTGATTTTTTTTTTTTTT
>NW_016107390.1:20544-25969 GCF_001604975.1 Cebus imitator | reverse complement strand
TGAAGTTAAAATAAGTGAACAAATATTTTCAAGGCGACAAACACAAGGAGTAGCAGTACTAGCAAACACGGGCACATCTGACTCAAGTGTCACGTCAAGGCCATCTAATCACCTGAATCCTCCCACCCCCACCCCGCTCACTGAAGTACTCAATGCCCACTCTCCCCCAAACAACTGCACTGTGTCCTCACTGTGCCCCAAATGCATTTTGCTTTTCAGGTTCCTGCCTCACTGTGGGTGGGGGGGGGGGAATTCCTTGTACTTTTGAATAGCTGTTCTCCCTTCACAAGTATGAGAGAATGCAGAGCGCAGAAATTTCTTTCTTCCCTCAATGCCAGTATCTGATTGCCTGACCGGCATTTTATCTCTAAGGAGAGGCAATAGGGGTGAGAGAAAAAAAAATCTAAGCTCCAATTGTAGCAGGACAAGCCGCAGATGAAACCTCCCAGACACCAGATTTAAAGAAGGAAGTGGCTTTATTCCGACGGGAGCATCAGCAGACTTGCACCTCAAGAACCGAGATCCCCAACAAAGAAAATCCAAAAGGCTTAAAGTTCTAGAAACTACGTGTGACAGGGTCACGATGGATGAAGTAGGCGTGGGGTACATGACCAGGTAGGGGTCTGAGCAAGGCTGAGCGAGAAGAACGGAGGGCGATTCTCCACATGATGCCTGCAATCTATAGAGGAGTGCGATTAAGGGTGGAGGGGTTCATCTTTAGCCTCCAGGCCTCACAGCGGCGCCAGCCGACCTCGCCACTGACCTCACGCCTACTAGGTCTCAACTTTTATTTCCTTCTCCTCTGAGACAAGAGACAGGAAAGAGGGGTCTCTTCCTTCACAATGGGTTAGCTTTTTAGAGGCAGAGGACAGAAGAGAATACCAGGAGACTCCTCTCAGTCCCAGGGGATTCACCCATCCAGCTGCTCCTCTGAGAGGCTCCACCCCTAAACCTCACCTTGTCTTCTGGGAGAAGAGGACCCAAGGGCTGACAATCACTATTTATGACACTCCCAGAGACATGGCCACGGTGGGCACATTACGTCATCCTCAAACAGTTTTGAACCCAGGACCCAGAAAAAGCAGGAGGGTGTCTGAGGACATATCACCATGTAAAGGTTCCAAATGGAAACCTTCATTCAAAGACTTTCTGCTAAAGTGTGTGAGCCTGGGGAAGACAAAAGGAGGAGAGGCACAGAGAAGTTTCTACAGTGGACTAGGTCAGGTGATTATTCTCTGCTTTCCTCTCAGGTGAAATGTTCAGAAGCAGCTCCTCACTGCTCAATGAAAACATGATAAACAATTAAAATACTGCATCTGTTTCAAATGTACAAAAAAGAACAAATGGTTAATCATGTAAATTGGAGAGGGGAGGTTGAGGTTTGACAGCGTGAGGAAGAAACTGGAAATTTGGAATTTTACTCAAGTTTTAGAAGAGTTAGGGTGGGGAGACAGGTCACGGACTTGAGACCCTGCTTGCCATCCATCTGGAAAGTGCAGGGGAAAACAGCACCCCGCGGAAATCACTAAATAGGAAGACATTAGACTGAAGTGACGTAGTGCCAAGTTCCTCACCAAGGAAAACTTAACCCCAAATCAGCAATTTACCTCTGATTACATAACCGGGAACCAACCACCTAAATAGTCCAAATAACAGAACTACGTAATTAAAACTAATCAAGTATTAAATTGGAGTTGCTTTGGGCTGGGCGGGGTAATCCCAGCACACTGCGGGGCTGAGGCGGGAGTCTAAGACCAGGAGTTCAAGACCAGCCTGGGCAACATAGGGAGAACCCCCCCCCCGCCCCCATCACTAAAAGAAAAAATAAATTTGGTTTGCTTCCTTGCGCACTTTATAAAAGCCTTTCCATCAAGCCCGTCCGGTGGCCCACAAACCACAAACCAAAAACCGTGGCTGGGTGCTCCCTGCTCACGAACCGCTGTTTGCGCAAACTGCAACGCTTTAATGAAACCTGAGTTGAATTTTTAACAGGGTTGAAGAGGGGCTGGAAACTGCGGTGGCCGCGGCGCCCGCTCTCCGCTGAGGACCGTCGGGTCTCACGGCAGGACGCCGGGGCGCTGCGGGGAGGCGGGCGCCGGGCTGGGGAGCGCGGGGCTCGAGCAGGACGGAGGTCGCCCGCAGACCCGGGACCCGAGCCCGGGGCGCCGCTGCCCGCCGGCCCTGCCCGCGCCCGAGGGGAGCGAGGGCCGCGCCGCGACGGCGGAAACCCGGTCCGCGGGGAGCCCGGGTCCGGCCGCCGCCGCCCCCGCCCCTTCTCCAGGCCCCGGCGGCGCCACTCACCATTTCCCGGCTTCCGGGGCGTCCCTCGGCACCTGCAGGCCACGGGAGGCCCCAGGCTGCGGCCGAGCCTGCGGCAGCCCGGCAACCGAAGACGAAGGGCGGCGGCGACTGGCCGACCCACCCACGTGCGGACACGGGAGACAAACGCCCGCGCACCCGGAAGCCGCCGCGGCTTTTCTGGCCGAGCGCCTGATTGGGCAGCCCCGCCCCGGTCTCCCTGATTGGATAGGGCTCCAGGCCCCGCCCCCTCCGGCCCTGAGTGACAGGTGACACGCTCCCACTCGTGTCTGAATGAGGCAGCGTGTTGGCTCCAGCTCTTCTCTGGGAGCTTCCTCTCCGGGTTGGGATCTAGCCTGGCCTAAGGGACATTCATTTATATACTCTTTTTTTTTTCTTTTTTAATTAAGATGGGGTTTCACCATGTTGGCCAGGCTGGTCTTGAACTCCTGACCTCAGGTGATCCACCCACCTCGGCCTCCCAAAGTGCTAGGATTACAGGCGTGTGCCACCGCGCCGGGCTCATTTATACACTCTTAACCTTGCATGTAACGTTGCATTCCTTTGTGAATAATATATATGATATTTAAAATAGGAAACAATATGATAATTCTTTTAAAATTTCAGACTTATTACCTTTCATGGCCTCTGGTCTTCCAGGGAAGCAGTCTGAGCAGGCTGCGGTTTGAAAACGGAAGCAAGCCTCTAAGGCAGCAACTTCCATAGAATCACCTGCGAGCCACAGGTGTCATTTAAAAATTTCTAGCAGCAACAAAAAAAATAAGTAAACAGATAAAATTGATTATAATAAATTAACTCAATACATCAAGAATGTTATGATTTAAATATATGATCAATATAATATTAATGGATTTTTCGTTGTTTTTTGGTACTAAATCTTTCAGAGTCACTGTTTTATCAACTTCCAGCACATACCAATTCAGACCAGCCACATTCTAGGTGCTAAGTAGATCCCTGTGGGCAATGGCTCTCACGCTGAAGTGCAGTTTTGAGGGCTCTGACTTCCCTGACCTCAGGGAGGTGAAGGGCCCGAACCCCTCTTTTCTGCTAGAGGTGAGGGAATGCCCTCTTTCTGCCAACATCTCTGCCAACAAGTGTGGCAGAGACGGTGCCCAGAGAGAGAAGTGGGCTGCAATAAAGAAGTATCTAAGAGGCCAGGCGCAGTGGCTCACATCTGCAATCCCAGCACTTTGGGAGGCCGAGGCAGGTGGATCACCTGAGATCAGGAGTACAAGACCATCCTGACTAATATGATGAAACCCCTTCTCTAGTAAAAATACAAAAATTAGCCAGGCGTGGTGGCGCGCAACTGTAATCCCAGCTACTCGGGAGGCTGAGAGAGGAAAATCCCTTGAGCCCAGGAGGCAGAGTTTACAGTGAGCCGAGATCACAATGCTGCACTCCAACCTGGGCAACAAGCACAAAACTCCATCTGAAAAAAAAAAAAAAAAGAAGTATCTAGGGGGAGTCTACTACTTCCCACCTGCCAGGGGCCTAGGCTCTTCTAAAGATAAGACAGTGGAAAAAAGCTGAGGGGCCCCAGGAGTAGAGAACCCATGTCTTCAGATTTGTCCACAGCCTTAACCTCAGAGTTTAGATGTGGAGGGAATACTTTAAAGACACCCTTTTCATTTTGCAATTTGGCTTTGGCCCTAAGGGTCAGGCTGTGATTTTCTGTTTCCTCCTGTGGTGTGGAATTCAAGTGTGTGAGATTAAGCACCAATCACACGCATGCACATCTACATGCACTTCTGTATCGCTCAACACCATCTAACCAGAGATCCAACTTTACATAAAGGGAAAAGGAAGTCAGTACATAGAGGTGCCTTCTCTCTGGTAACTTATCATCAACATGTCATTGAATCCTGGCATCCTGTCTGCACTAGGTGTATGTATTAGCTATTACGTCATAGTAAAACTTATTAGATTGAACTGGTCCACCTTTTAGGCTGTGCTCAGATGAGCCATTCTTTTGGTCTCAGCCGGGCCCTTTCAGGCATGTGTGGTCGGCTTCTGGTTGACTAGGCAACGCTGCTTCTGAGGGCGAGCTGCCTGTCAACTGTGGCACTTTGGTTTTCCTCCCTGTAATATCTCATCCTCTAGCAGGCTTACATGGACTTGTTATCATGGAGATGCCAGGGTTCTGAAAAATAAAACACGGAAGCACTGAAGAGCTCTTGTGCCTAAGCCCCAGACTGGCACACGGTCATGTTCACAGCTTTCTATTGGCCAGAGCAAGTTAAGGCCAATGAGATTCAAGGTTTGGGAGACAGATTCTGCCTCTCAATGAAAGCAGCTATAAAAGCACATCACAAAGGGCATAAAATGAATTGGTGTCATTTTTGCAATCAGTATCCTACCTTTTCTTGCAGATGAGATTTATATAACTTTCCAAGACAAGAAACTTGTCCAAAGTCCCACAGCTACTAAGAGGCTGTGCTGAGACTCAGGATTAACTTTTCCTGACTCCAAAGCTCATGCACCTCTGTAAACCACACGAATCAAGCAGCTTCTCCAAACCTTGGAAGTCCTGGAAAGTAACTCTTCTGCAATAGAAGCAAGAATCCTGTGAGATTCCGATCCATCCAGTACTCTTCGCCATTTGGAACAACTGCCTCCAGAGAATGTTTCTGAAGCATCTTGGAAGAACTTGGGATAATTTGAGGAAATAGTTGATTTCCTAATTTAGAAAAGCAGTGCTCAATGTTATATATATTTTATTTCTTTTCACAGGATAAATTTAAAAGCATATATGATGCACTCCATATGAACGCAAATTCTATTCATCCCTTTTGGTTATTTGTAGGCTATTTATGATTTTCAACAAAGACTAAATCAAACTACTTTGTCTGAAATAACCTCTTACTCTGAAAGCAAGTAACATAAAAATAGACTTGCTGGGGCCGGGCGCGGTGGCTCACGCCTGTAATCCCAGCACTTTGGGAGGCCGAGGCGGGCGGATCACGAGGTCAAGAGATCGAGACCATCCTGGTCAACGTGGTGAAACCCCGTCTCTACTAAAAATAAAAAAAATTAGCTGGGCATGGTGGTGCGTGCCTGTAATCCCAGCTACTCAGGAGGCTGAGGCAGGAGAATTGCCTGAACC
>NW_016107390.1:6545-20466 GCF_001604975.1 Cebus imitator | reverse complement strand
ACTTGCTGAGAAAAAATTCTTTCTGCTGCGATTTAGCCAAACAGCTGAATACAATTTGAAGCCATCCTTTGTTTTTTTAACAAGGCAAGGTTGTTTTCCAAGACCTCAAATAGGTCATGTGAGTGTCAACGCTACCATACTGACTCAGAAGGTGGACCAGATCCTAGGTCTGGAGATGGAGTGGTGAGAGGACCTGCACCAGCAGGTGAAGACCACAGGTCCACCGGTGAGATCCATTCATCAGGTGTGGTGTTTTGAAGTCCTGATGTTTATGACAAAAGTTATGTGCATACTACTAAAAGTAAATTGCAGAACATTACAAATAATCATACATGAACCAAAAATGTCAACAACTACAATTATTGTTATTCGTCGTTATGCTAAGTATTTTTACCACATTTAGAAGTAGTAGCTGTTGTTGCTGCTGCTGCTTCTGCTGTTGTAGGAATGGTGATGAAAACATGGAATGAAGCTCTGCTGCCCCTCATGCCGCTGCTCCCAGGGCTGCAGATTTGCTAGTTCTGTGCAGACTGTAGACCTCTGCTGTGAAGCTGTAACTCAAGAGACTTTCAGTGCTCTGCCACTGGCAGAAACAAAGTTTGACTCAAGACAGAACAACAATTCTATGAATTTGAAGGTGGAGGGTAGGATGTTTCTGGGGTGCAGTTGAAGGGGAAGAAGCACACATCCCTTAATGAACGAGTGGAAGTCTATGGTGAATGGCAGGGTTTGGCCATGAAGCAAATCAGATTTGGATTTTACAGCTGGTCACTCAGTGAAACTGACACACCTGCAAAGCTGGAAATGGAGAACAAATAAGTGTGTTCCAGCGGCAGACAGGAGTGTCTTCTAAAAACACACCTGCTGCCTTACCCAGAACTTCTCCCTACAGCTCAAGCAGGCATTCTAGTGTAGAAAACCACAATGTGACTTCACCACGTTCTGGCTGGTACAGCATCTTTTTCTCCATTCTTTTATTTTCCCCTTCCCCATTCCATTATTGCACATAAAAATCTGGGGTAGGCACACAAGCACACTGCTGTTTTTGCTTGCTAAATGACATGTTGTTGAGCATCCAAATGAGATGGGGCAGAATAATACTGGTCCTGTGAAGACTCTCTCCACCAGTGGCCACCACTCAGCCCTTATCTCTGTATTTCAGGACTTAAACAACAAAAACCATAATACTCTTGCATAGATGATTTAATGAGTTAATTTTAATGTTTTTTAATATAGAATTGAAAAACCAAAACAATTTCATAACTTTTCTTCTACATAGTTGTTACACATAGGGCAAATCTGTTCATACATAGGACTAAATGACACTTGAAAGAAAAGAATGAATCTAAAATACTTTTCCCTTCAAATCCAGTGTCTGATGGTTTAAATATGCATCTTATGTAAATTGAAAAAAAATATATATATATATAAATTAAAATGTAAAGTTTAACTCACCACCCAGTATATCAGTTGGACCAAAAATGAGGAAAAAGAGGCATCTGTCTGCAGAAAGTTCTAAATTCTCCTGGGAGCCCCAGACCACTTGTACCTCCCAAGGGGACCCCGTCCTTGACCTGTTGCCACTGGCAGTGCATCCTGGTGAGGTTTCCAAGTCTTGACCCAGGAGGCACAGGGAGGGTAGAAGGTTGTCTGCCTCAGAGCCAGGCCAACATCCCTGATCCAGAGGGTGATGCCATTCTAGAGAAATTAAAAATGTTCTTGGGGGTTGATCCATAGGTGAGCTGGGCACCCCTGTGCTCATGGGAGCTGGAGCAGGCAGGAGCCCCACCCTCCTGGGTGCGGCTGTCACGGCTGCAGACCCAGGCATCTCTGCACTCTCGAGGGCCCAAGAAGGTCCCCACACCCCCACTGGCTTGGAAGTGCTTGTTCCAAGCTGTCTGACTTCTCACTGTCGGCAGCTCCAAGCACAGAGAAAAGCTGAGTCTGAGCCCATGCACACTCGCAACTGGCTGGGTGTGTGCACACTTGGGGCAGTGCTGACACGCCAGCGACCTGCCACCTCGGCCCCTTCCAGACTTTGGGCACCAACGAACATGGGAGGGAGGCCTAGGGGGGCTGAGGGCAGCTTGGCACCCTTGGCACAAACAGCCTGGGCACCATGAATGACAGCCAGAGTCAGACAGGTTCCTGGGTGGAAGGGTATGGGTCCCTAGTGAAGCCCCACTTTCCCACTGGGGAGGGCCTGAAGTCTGGGGTCCAGCTGCCAGTCCCACAGACTAAAGTGGTAGCTGGTGGTGGTTTTTCCGAGCCCACCCATAGCCACCCATGGACCAATCGGCATGAACTTTCTCCCCTCTGAAGCATGTAAAAGCTGGGCCTCAGACTCAGCAAGACTCAAGGAGATGATGGGATGACCAGCTGCAGAGAGGAGCTACCCAACCAGGGTCTCCTCTCTGCTAAAAGCCGAACACTTATTGGTACACCCTGGCTGTGGAAAGAAGCTACCCACTGCAAATCTTGTCTGCGCTGTTTTGTCACTCAGTAAAACTCATCCACTCATCCAAACCTCGCTTACTCTCCACTTGTCTGCATACCTCATTCTTCCTGGTCCAGGATAAGAACTTGGGACCTGCCAAATGATGGGGCTAAAAGAGCTGTAACACAAGTAAGGCTGGAACACAGCATTGCTGGCCATATTGCAGGTGACAAGAAGAGAAGAGAGAAGGAGAGAAGAACTGTGACCCTTCAGGGAACCCAGATATAAGAGCTCCCCAGACCAAGGTTGTGATACCCTCATTAGGGCTCTGCAGTTCCTGCTGCTTAGACTGCGGGGTCCAGCTGTGGACTTACAGGGAGCCAGCGCCACACCAGCACCTGGAGCTGCCCATCCCCCTGCAGCCCGTGTGCCTGCATGTGCACTGGCTGGACTCTGTGCTCGCTCACTCACACACCCCTTGCTGCCCCTCTTGCCCTTGGCAGGCGTGGGATCCACGCTGGTAGCACAAGCTGAGCACAGCCTGGCAGGCCAGGCGGGCCCAACGGGCCTGAGCAAAACCTGGGCAAAGGCACCACTGGACACAGAGGTTTCTGGCTGGCCAAGCAATACCCCAAGGACTCCATAACAATATAGTACTTTTATTTTCCATCTTTTTATGAGCATCCGTAATGTTTTCCTGGATGGCTCTTCTACTTTATGTTCCTACCAACAGTGGATGAGAGTTCCCTTTTCTCCACATTCTCAACAACACTTATCATTCGTCTTTTTGATAAGAGCCATTCTAACAAGCCTGAGGCAATATCATTGACACTACTTTTCTCTTATCTCAATTAAGTGGCTCAAATATTATATGTTTTGCCTGTAAGTGGGCTCAAAGTCTCCCACTGAAAAATATTTCTATTGCATAAGCCAAATTTCAAACTACTCATCAGAACCAACAGAGCAGTGCGCTGTGTGAGATGACATGGGGTGGAGACAGCAGTCAGAAAGCAGTAAACATAATGCAGCAAAGGAGGAGGAGGGCTGGGATGCACGTGAGCTGGCAGTGAAACTGAGGGACAGGAATAAGCCCCACTCGTGCAGTGTGGGAAGAGGTGGCCTCTCTCCATGCGCAGAAGCAATGCCATATCTTCACCCGGAAGATACAATCTCTTACCTAGAGATACAGTCTCACTCCAACAGGACCATTTATTCTTCAGGTAATTGAGCATAGTTCAAGGCAGTATGAGCAGCATGTCACTGGTAGATGTGGCTTTCCCCAGCAGGCCATCTCGCATGTTCCATCTGAGTTAGAAATTTCTCTCTCATATTCTGCATGTAGTATTTGTTATTGACATCTGACTTTGACATACCACCTTTAAAACACAATCCTGAATCATGAACCTGGATGGGCAGGCCACATTCTAGGTCTAAAAGGTACATCTGAAGGACATTTTTCAATTTGCCACAGGCTTGACATACTTCAACTTTCCTGAAATCCATGTGGACCTCAGGGCACTAGTGAAACAGTGTGAACGGCCTGGCACAGATTTTGTATTCCTTCTCATGCTTTTATTTGGTCATTCAGATACATGAGTTCTCTGTGAAATGTGTCTGGCACAAAATGGGAAAGTCCCTCCCAGCTCTTGTTGTGGGCCTTAGAACCCAGAGAGGTTACCATCTTGAGATTATGAGAACTTCTGCTTGAGAGCTCTTGAGGTGGGAGAGAAGACTGCCATGATCCCATCAGGCCCAGCCATGCAAAGAAAAAGAATTGGTATTTTACCTACCAGACTGAATCAGGCCCAGCCATGCAAAGAAAAAGAATTGGTATTTTACCTACCAGACTGAATCAGGCCCAGCCATGCAAAGAAAAAGAATTCATATTTTACCCACCAAACTGAATCAGGCCCAGCCAGGAAATACCCTTGTTCATTAACCTAAGATTTGGGACTTTGATTACATCAGCCTCATCCCCTCAAGGTGGCAGCTAATTTAGCATTTGATTGGATAAATGGGAGAGGATGTCCCATCTAAAATAGACAGCACCAGGCCTAGAGAGATTCTCTAGTGAATTCTACCAAACATTTATTTTATAATTGACAAATAATAATTCTAAACATATATTATGTGGTCCAATGTAATGTTTTGATATGTTTACCTTGTGGAATGATTAAGCCGAGCTGATTAGCAAATTCATCATCTCCAATATTTATAATTTTTTATGGTGAAAACATTTTAAATCTAGTCATTTGGCAATTTTGAAAGATACAATGCAATATTGTTTATTACAGGCATCACTTTGTCTAATAGATTAAGCTTAATCTTTTTGTCCAGAGTGGTAGAATCGTATCTTAAATTCATTAGTTTGAATTTTTAGCCAAAAATATTTATGTAAAGGGCCATGTCCAGTTCTATAATATTTATCAGATACAGTCCATAGTTGAAGAGAAATACATATAACAGCAATAGTTCATTCTCTCTGAAGCCCAACCAATAATGCCTAGAGTCAGAAGTTTTGAAGACAAAGTCGTAGTTTTACTGAACAAAGGGAATAAAACAATGCTAACAGTTATTCTATTTTATTTTTTGAGATAGGGTCTCATTTTGCTACCCAGGTTGGAGTACAGTGGTACAATCATAGTGATCCTGTGACCTCAGCTTCCCAAATAGCTAGCACTACAGGGACATGTGACCATGCCCAGCTATTTTTTGAGAAATTTTTGTAGAGACAGGGTTTTCTATCTTGCCCAGGTTGATCTCAAATTCCTGGCTTCAAGTGACCTTCCCACCTTAACCTCCCAAAATGCTAGGATTACATGCATAAACATTTATATTTAAATTGCTACAGGCACACAGACTTGTGAGAATCTAGTGGAGTGTCTATAATATTTACTAAATTTTATGATTCTTCTGCAAGAATACTGAAATGAATAACCTTGAAATCCAGTTTCTTCATTAATGTCTTCATAAATCAATAACTCTCAAAAAATAATTTGTTAAAAACAGCATATTTTCTGACTAAAAGAAATAAAGCAAATTGAGCAGTTAGATATCAGTGTAGTAAACTGCGTAAAAGGATCATACTTTAGCATTATTTATAATAGTGAAACTGAAGAGGTCTAAATTTCTTCAGAGAAGGAACAGTAAAACAAATTGTAGTCCACTTTTTCTTTGGAATACTTTTAAGACATTAGTCATAGTAAATTAGAATTATGTACACTCATATGGAAAAATGTCAGTGACACACAGTTTGAGAAACAGAAAATTTAAAAATGTTGCAGTATAATGTAATTTGTTAAAAAAAACTTTATGTATATAATTTACGAATTCATTTTAAAAACCCAGAAGAATAGACACCAACCTTTTAACAATAGTTTCTTCTAAGAAGGGAGTGAGTTTGGAGAGAAGCGTATGAAAGAGGAAACTTTTGGTTTATAAAGAGCTGTATGACTTGTCATCTTATTTATTCATTTTTTTACGGTATGTATTTCTTTTATACTTACAGACAGAAGAAAAATGACTACTGTTTGGTAACAGGGTAGCAGTATTATCTTTATTAACGTTTATATTTGGGAAACAGGAACCTGTTAAGAGAAAGTCCAGAGAAAATATTAAGACAAATCATTCCTGCAAAAGGTGAGAGGATTATTTAGGGTTATTTTTTCATAATAACAAATCTTTCAGGTGAGGAAACATCAGGAACAAACAGGCACTCCAGCAGATACTACCATCAGTGAGCCGAGCGGAGCAGAGCACAGACACACATCTAAGCAGAACACACTAAACTGGAAGAAGCACCAGGCTCTTCCTGGTGATGATGGTGATGACAATAATTACCAGTACATGGTAACATTCAAATAGAACTGGCAGTGGTGACGACAATAATCAAGATTCATTTAGCACCTATCATGTGCCAGGCCCTCTTTCAAGCATTTTACACATTGAATTCATTCTACCACGTACAACATTCTCACCTTTATCTATTAAAAAGGTCCTGCAGGGCTGGGCATGGCGACGCATGCTTGTCACCACAGCACTTTGGGAGGCCGAGGTGGGAGGGTGACTTAAGCCCAGGAATTCAAGACCAGCCTGGGCAACATGGTGAGACCCCATCTTCACAAAAAATTAGCTGGGCATGGTGGTGCGCACCTGTAGTCCCAGCTACTCGGGAGGCTGAGGTGGGAGGATCGTCTGAACCTGGGACTTCGAGGCTGCAGTGAGCTGTGATTGTGCCACTGCACTGTAGCCTTGGCCACAGAGCAAGACCCCATCTCTTAAAGAAAAAAAAAAAAAAAAGGTTCTGCAGCTTCTAAGTGGCTGCCTGAGCCCAGGTGTGGAGACCAGGGGACCCGACGCACATGTGCTGAGCAGCCCCCACCTCCCCTCCATGTCTGTTCTCCCTGGTCCTTGATCTACCTTTGTCCACCCAGGCCCCATGTGGGATGCCCCCACACTGGCCTTATCCTCAGGCACCTTGCAGGTGGCCACCACCTGACTGATGTGACAGGCGGACAGCATAGATGAGGGGCACACAGCAAGGGCAGGTCAACTCATAGCCCATGGGTGTACTCATGTGAGCCTCAAATGGGCCCCTGGCTTTAAATCTTCAACCCTCCCAAGACACGCAGGAGATGTATACAGCTCTCAGCTACACCATGCAGGCAAGAGTACTCAGCAAGGGGAGGTGCGGTGAGTCAGCTATGGTGGACCAATGGTGCAATGTGAGGGCCTGATGGTGGACCCTTGCCACAAGCAAAAGACCTTTGTTATCCACTCCGCAAGGCTGGCCACTCAGGGACTCGGCTTGTTCTGGGCTGAGTGGGACAAAGGGTCCCTGTCAGTGCCCAGAGACAGCTCACGAGAACGAGAACTGAGAAAGGGAAGAGATGGTGGTTGAGAGGTGGACGGCTGCCAATTTACACAGCATGGGAATGGAACAGCAACAAACACCAGTAGAAAGTCAGTCTCTTCCCAGCAACTATCCCTAAGAAAAGTAGTGATCGGCAGGAAAAGGAAGGGAAAAGTAGAATGGATTATAAATTAACTGTAGAAGAGAAAAAATCCCAAAAGTAAATTATCAATGAGTTTGAAGCAGGTAAAATGTAGATGCATTTTGCCTGCTGTTTCTGAGTAATTTTACAGCTTTGTGTAATAGAAGCTGCTTTCCCTGCAGAACCAGGGCATCCTCGGTCATCCTCAGCGTTGTTAGGTGATGACGGCTAACAGTTCTGGTTCATTCTCTGCCTGGGTGGTACCCAGATACTGCCAAGCTTCCGTGTGCTAGGATCCTGCTGTCCAGCTGCCTCAAAATGCAGCACACTCTCCTGAAGTCGCTGCCGGCCTTTCAAAGGCTGAGGGTGATCACGCAGGAGGTCCTGCTCCTTCAACTGGAACCCCTTACCATAGGAAGCTGATTGTAGGGAACCAGCCCTCACACCCGACCCGTGGTACCCCGAGTTTGGTGGTGACAAAGGAATGAGAAAAAGATTAAGAATCAAAGTGGGACCAGGGGACCATCACTTGTAATGCAGGCAGTGAAGGCCCTGAGCTCTGGTTTCCACAATATTTATTGAACACAATCACTTGTATCTGTAGTGCAGGTGGCAGGGTGAATCAGAGAAAGGGAGGCCGTGCATCAAACATAAGATCGATAGCAGTGGCAGTTTATGTGAGTTTCTCAAGAACTAAAAGCGTATGCCCATCAGTAGACAGTGCAGCTGGTGGGAGGGTCTTAGCAAGGAGCCTACAGGCCTGGTTACATTTCAGTGCTTCAAGGGAGTGTGATGTCCTTGGGCACTGTGTTTAGAATATCAGAGCTTAGGTCACTCTGTTCCTGGGGACATGCTGGTAATAGAGAGGCCTTCCTCCCCAGAGGCCTCCTGTGGCTTCCGCAGTTTATTGTTCCCGATTTCTTTCATACATTACTTATAACCAGTTTACGTAGGCTCACTGTAAACCCTTCTCCACTGCTGCTGCCCCCAACACTGATGTGAGGTCATCATAGTCAGAAAGCCAGGGGTGAGTCTCAGCACCCCGCTTTGCCATCTCCTCCAACTCTGCAGCTCTGCAGCTGACTTGGCCTGTTCAGACTCCTTGTCAAGGGCAGTTATGTTTACTGGTCTCATGGACAGTCAACCAGGCATCTGAGTTACCCTCAGAATTAGCCAATTTGGGGTCATCCACTTTGGCCACGTGCTGCAGACCCTCCTCCGGATGATATTCATCATCCAGAGATCAGTGACTGCTGTTCCCTCGTGCTGTCCCAGCCACAGCTTCTCCTCTGATTGCTCCAAATATTCCTCAGCCCAGCGGGTAGGGGAAACAGCCAAGGGGTCTGTCACTTCAGACATGAATTACTGGGACTGGTCTCGTTATAATTCCGAGTTACATCCACAGCATCTCCAGCTGCAAGACACTGCTGGGCCCAGTTCTCAGAGAAGACCAAGGCGGCCATACCAGGGGCTGTCTGCGGAGCCTGGAGGAAATTTGACTGTTCAGTCTGCTGCATCTCAGCCAGAAGCTCATCCATCTTGGT
Organism: Cebus imitator; assembly: GCF_001604975.1. Classification (NCBI taxonomy): domain Eukaryota; kingdom Metazoa; phylum Chordata; class Mammalia; order Primates; family Cebidae; genus Cebus; species Cebus imitator. The sequence goes on along the minus strand of NW_016107390.1, from coordinate 11,491 downwards.
CCAAGGGACACAAAAACAAGGGGTGCGTTGTGTCCTGCAGGAATCTGCCCACCAGCTTATCTTCAGAAGCACTCCCAAAGGTTTGGAGACTGCCTCAAGGCTGGGGCTCCGGGGGGCCAGGGGCCGGGCTGAGTCCCTCTTGCTGGGGTGGGGGGTGTTTTCTCTTTTTACCGTATTTAATGATATTAATTATGCTCAGTATTTCAGTTCACTAATCTCAACAGCTCAGACTAATTTAATGTTTAACCAATATGTTGTACATTAAGTAAATTGTTTTTCCAACTGTTTATATTTGGCTTTTCTCAAATATGGCTTGTCAAGCTTGTAGTCTTTTGTTCTTTCAACATTATTTTTATTCCCTATTTTTCTCATTGTGCTGACTGAAACATTTAAAAAAACAAGTCCTATAACTGTGTGTAACATAAGTTTTAATTTTCTTATGGGACGTATTACATATCAGACATCTGCAGTCAGTTTAGCTCTTTGTTTTTTAAATTTCCTTTATGGCAAGCTGGGAAACACAGATGGATTTCGCAACTGTGATCACCCGTATCTAAGAGGAGCACTTACTTCTCAGTCGATTGTTTTTCTGAATGGTTTCTTTGGTTTGCTTCTCTAGCTGGAAAATTCTATTTTACTTTCACTTTCAACTCCATACAGTATTTAAAGAGTCTTGTAACTTTCGGAGAATTTTATCTTTCTACATTTAAAATGTGCAGAATCTATAGTATTTTCCAACAAGCACAAATGTCAACAGTGTACACATGAAATATATTTTACACAATTTTTTTAACAGACAAGAAATCTCACTATTTAGAACACATCCTTTCCTCAAGATACTGTAAAGTAATAATAATTTGTAGGGTGTAACTTTAATACTAGAAAACTGATTGTACATTTTGCAGAAATTTCTGAAATAAATGTACTCTGCTTCGGAGAACAGTACCTACGTATCACCAAAATTACTGTTTTCCTATACCGCTGAGAAAACATTGGCAGATTTACCTGAATTCAAATTTTTGGCTTCAATCACCATGCTTTCTCAGCACTTCCCTGAATCCATGAAAAAAATCTGAGTCTTCCATTTGAACCACAGATTAATTTTTAAAATTTCAATGGAGTTTTCATGTGGTCAGACAGTACTTGCTGGTTACATTTTAGACGATAATTTCGATTGTAATTTACGATGTTCAGAAAATATGACCTGCTGGGTTTCTGCAGTAATAAATTCAATGATATTTTAGGCCTAAAACTTTACCACTTAAAATATTATATCTGATATTTGAAAATAATGGGCATCCTTTGTTTACTGGCAAAAATAGCTGCCATTTATTCCTATGCCTAATTAGCATAATTTTCCAACAAAGTTATTATTTATGTTCATTTAGTTCTTGGACACCAAAAAGGTAATTTCCATAATGAGCTTAATGTTACCTAATATGAATGAAAATGTGACAGAGGCTAGGAGATGGTGTGAATGAAGAGAGGGGAAATGTTCTTCAAAGTGTGCCAAGTTTGAATTAGAAGAAATAAGATTTAATGATCAATTGCATAGAATGGAGACTACAATAAATAATGTGTATTTCAAAGTTGCCATAAAGACTATTTTCAATGTTTTTACCACAAAAATTATATGCGAGGTGATAACACTAACTTGATTTAATCATTTTACAACATATATATCAAAATATTACATTTTAGACAGATATATACAGCTATTTTCAATTAAAAATATAATTTTTTAAAATTCAATTTTTCTTTTTCAATGAATCTTTGATTCTTCACTTCTCTTAGGTATTAAGCATACAAATGTTTAATGGCTTAGAATAGTACCTAACACATTGCATGTGCCAAATACTATTTCGTTCAAATTATCTTTTTTCACAGCATTCTTCAAATACAAGATTATTCTGTATATCTTGTTAAAATTTATTTTTCCATCTTATCCAAATATTGATAAAAATAGGAGGTAGGGCATTTGCCCGCTTCATACATTCCAAAATCAAAGGGCAGTTTTACTAATTATTTTTATATTCAGTAACTCATTTGTCTCACACAGTAAACACAAATATTATGTAACAGAACTATATTAATATTCTTCATCCTAAAAATAGAGAAAATTTTGAGTTGATTCGAGTACAGGACTAGAATAATTTTTCGAGTGTCTAGAATAATTTTTCATGACATACTATGAAAAAATATTAATAGGGATGGATTACAAAAGTGAAGAAACATTCTATGAATTGTTTCATTATTTATGTAAAATAAATACATTTATATCCCTATAACAAAAAAATCAAACATTTTTAGAATAGCTGTTATAAACTGCTTAAGTTGTAAATTTAATGAACTTTTTTATTGAGACGCAGTCTCGCTCTGTTGCCTAGGCTGGAGTACAGTGCCATGGTCTTAGCTCACTGCAACCTCCGCCTCCCGGGTTCAAGCAATTCTTCTGCCTCAGCCTCCCGAGTAGCTAGGATTACAGGCATGTGCCACCATACCCAGCTAATTTTTTGTATTTTAGTAGACACAGGGTTTCACCATGTGGGCCAGACTGGACTCAAACTCCTGACCTCATGATCCACCTGCCTTGATGTCCCAAAATGCTGGGATTACAGGCATGAGCCATCGCGCCCAGCCAATTTCATAAACATTTAATGAAAAATATCAATTTTCTCACAAAAACTTCAAGCAGTATTAGAGGTAACATTTCTTAATTCATCTGTTAGCCAGTATTACCATAATACCAAAATGAGGCAAAATAATCACGAGATGACTAAGAAACATCCTAAATCTAGACACAGAAATTCTCAGAAATATTTAAAAAATACAAAAACATATAAAAATGATTACATACCATGACTAAATATTTTCACAATGCAAAATTGATTCAATATTACACAATACTAGTTGAACTAAAAATGTGGTAATTTAAATAGAAGTCTGACAAATTCAACACCTATGAATGATAGAACAGCAAGAAAACTATTAGAAGAAAACTTTTGAGGTCTGCTTAAAGGCATCTATGAAAAACGAAAATCAGCCAGGTACAGTGGCTTACACCTGTAACCCAGAACTTGGGAGGCCAAGGTGGAAAGACTGCATAAAGCCAGGAGTTCAAGACCATTCTGGACAACATAGGGAGACCCCCATCTTCACAAAAAATTTAGAAAAAAAATTATCTGGGCATGGTGGTGCATGCTTGTCCCAGCTACTCAGTTGGCTGAGGTGGATCACTTGAGCTTAAGAGGTTGAGGCTGCAGTGAGCCAAGAAGAAAAACCCCACACCAAAAGCTAATAGACTTAATGGTGAATGACTGGCAGCTTTATCTCTAAGTTTGAAAACAGGACGAGAATTTCTACTTTGACCACTATTCACCATTGTACTGGAAGGATCAGCCAGAAAGTTATACTAGAAAAATCAATAAAATGCAACAGATTAGAAAAGATTAGTCTTTTATTGCCATAATCTTGTATTTTTTTTTTTTGAGATGGAGTTTCACTCTTGTTGCCCATGCTGGAGTGCAATGGCGTGATCTCAGCTCACTGCAGCCTCTGCCTCCTGAGTTCAAGTGATTCTCCTACTTCAGGCTGAGTAGCTGGGATCACAGGCATGTGCCACCACACCTGGTTAATTTTGTGTGTGTGTATTTTTAGTAGAGATGAGGTTTCACTATATTGGCCAGGCTGATCTTGGAACTTCTGACCTTGTGATGTGCCCACTTCGGCTCCCAAAGTGTTGGGATTACGGACATGAGACTCTGCACCTGGTCCCTTTTTTTTTCTTTTTTGAGACAGTCTTGCTCTGTCACCCAGGCTGGAGTGCAATGGCATGATCTCAGCTCACTGCAACCTCCACCTCCCAAGTTCAAGCGATTCTCCTACCTCAGCCTCCCAAGTAGCTGGGATTACAGGCACATGCCACGATGTCCAGCTAATTTTTTGGATTTTTACCAGAGATGGGGTTTCATCAGGTTGGTCAGGCTACTCTCGAACTCCTGACTTCACGATCCGCCCACCTTGGCCTCCCAAAGTGCTGGAATTACAGGAACGAAATGTTGTATTTTAAAGGTGTAAGAAATTCATTAAAAACCTATTGAGGCCAGGTGTGGTGGCTCTAACCTGTAATCTCAGCACTGAGGGAGGCCAAGGAGGGCAGATCACGAGGTCAGGAGTTCAAGACCAGTCTGGCCAACACAGTGAAACCCTATGTCTACTAAAGATACAAAAAATTAGCCGAGTGTGGTGTTATCTGCCTGTAATCCCAGCTACTTGGGAGGCTGAGGCAGGAGAATCGTGTGAACCGAGAAGGCAGACATTACAGTGAGCTAAGATTGCACTATTGCACTCCAGCCCGGGTGGAAGTGTTGAGACTCCATCTCAAAAACACAAAACAAAACAAAACAAAACAAAACAAAACAAAACAAAACAAAACAAAACAAACAACCTACTTGAGCTAATAAAGAAGTTCATCGATGCCACAAGATCAACATACAAGGTTGGATAATACTTTTATATTATAGCAATAAACAAAAGAATTACATTAAAATTTCACTAACAGTATCATAGAAAACAATTATAAATTTAACAAAATAAATGCACATACTATACACTGAAAATTTTTAAATGCTGAAAAAAATCAAAGAGCTGAATAAACTGAGATAATATCCAATATTCAAAGATAACAGTACTAAATATGAAGATCAAAATACCCAACAAATTTATCTACAGATTCAATGCAAATTCCAACGTAGCTTTTAATATAAATTGACAAGCTCTTTCTAAAATCTATATAAACATGCTAAGTAAATCAAACTCACAAGAATTCTGAAAAATAAGGCCGGGCGCGGTGGCTCAAGCCTGTAATCCCAGCACTTTGGGAGGCCGAGGCGGGTGGATCACGAGGTCAAGAGATCGAGACCATCCTGGTCAACATGGTGAAACCC
>NW_016107390.1:3120-6361 GCF_001604975.1 Cebus imitator | reverse complement strand
AACGAGCGAAAATCCGTCTCAAAAAAAAAAAAAAAAAAGAATTCTGAAATAGGGAATAATAACAAAATTCAGTAGCTTACACTCTTGATAAAAACGCTTACTACGATGTTACAGTAATTAATAACAATATGGTACTGGCATAAGGGCAGATTTGTGTAGACCAAAAAAACAGAATTAAAGGTCCATTAATGAACTAATAAATTAACTTGCGGTAAAATTATTTTTTTCTGTGAAAGGTGTTTTGACAGTCATTATAATGCTTTAGTTCAACATGAACTCTGATCCTGAGTAAGACATGAGCAGGTATTAAAGGCTTTGCCACATTTTTTGTTTGTAGGATTTTTCTCAGGTATGAATTTTCTCATGTACATTAAGGTGTGAGTAGTGGTTAAAGGTTTTGTCACATTCTTCAGATTTGCAGCATTTCTCTTTTGTATGAATTCTCTTATGGTTTGAAAGGCTTGAACAAGATATAAAGACTTTATCACATTCTTCACATTTATAGGGCTTCTCTCCAGTATGAATTCTTTTATGTTCAATGAGGTGTGAACACCGGTTAAAAGCTTTGCCACATTCTTCACATTTGTAGGGTTTCTCTCCAGTATGAATCCGCTTATGTTTAGTGAGGTTTGAACACTGGTTAAAGGCTTTGCCACATTCATCACATTTGTAGGGTTTCTCTCCAGTATGAATTCTCTTATGTAGAGTTAGGTATGAGAACCAGTTAAAAGCTTTGCCACATTCTTCACATTTATGGGGTTTGTCTCCAGTGTGAATTTTCTTATGTTTGGCATGGTTTGAACTGTGGTTAAAAGCTTTACCACATTCTTCACATTTATAGAGTTTCTGTCCAGTATGAATTCCAATGTGATTAGAAAGGCTTGAGAAGGATTTAAACACTTTGCCACATTCTTTACATTTGTAATGTTTCTCTTCATTATGAGCTGTCTTATGTTTAATAAAGCACAAGCAGTGCTTAAAGGCTTTCCCACATTCTTTACACTTGTAGAATTTCTCTGCAGTGTGGATTCTCTGAAGTGGAGTTAGAATTGAGGATATATAAAAGGAATTGTCACATTCTTTATAGTTGGAAGATATCTCTCCAGCATGTCTTATCTTATGTCTATTTAGATTTGACAATTTACTAAAGACTTTCACATGTTTACTACATTGAAAGATTTTGGTATAAGTAGTTGATAAAGACTGGTTAAGTCCACTATAACATTCTTTCTGCACCTTAGATTCACCCACACTTTCCCAATCTTTCTGTAAGTGTAAATTCTCAAAGCCACAGCTTCCATATCTTCTCAGTATCACTTTTTGAAATGAATCTTTTATGCCTTGCTCTGGCAAGAGGTCTTGGGTGAAATGAGAAGAAATAGCTGAAAAAAATAAACATAAATTATCCAACTTACTAGACTTAGGTGAATGTAATTTAAAAAGCTAATCTAGGCCGGGCGCGGTGGCTCACGCCTATAATCCCAGCACTTTGGGAGGCCAAGGCGGGTGGATCACGAGGTCAAGAGATCGAGACCATCCTGGTCAACAAGTTGAAACCTCGTCTCTACTAAAAATACAAAAATTAGCTGGGCATGGTGGTGCGTGCCTGTAGTCCCAGCTACTCGGGAGGCTGAGGCAGGAGAATTGCCTGAACCCGGGAGGCGGAGGTTGCGGTGAGCCGAGATCGTGCCATTGCACTCCAGCCTGGGTAACAAGAGCGAAACTCCGTCTCAAAAAAAAATAAAAATAAAAATAAAAAGCTAATCTATACAATCACACCAAACACATTAGCAAGATAGCATTATAAAGATAGCCCTAATTTTTTCATGAATATAGTATAACAAAACTATACTGAACAGAATGCCTTTGTGAGAACTCTAGAAACCACGTTAAAAGCTATAGAGAAGGGTAAGGAACACTTGTTACGTTTACCCACCACAATTCTTTCTTCCCCTCAACACACCATAATGACTTCAGGAATAAACTCCCAAGTCCTAGCTTCTCCTTCAAGACAGAAAGTAGTGGCACATATGTCCATACTTTTGATGGAATTTTCAAAGACTAGTTTCTGTCTCCCATGACACAGAGTGCTGAAAGGAATAGTGGTAGAACAGAACTAACCTTAGAATGACAGGTTGGTTCTGCTGAGACCAAAGGTAAATAATTGTTACAGCAGCAAAGAGGCTGCAGTACCACAGACAGACAACAGATTTAGCAGATAACTGATTACAGAAGATGAAACATGGGTAAACCTCTTTAACTGGAAATTAAGCATAAAATTCCGGAGAACATATATCCTGCGAACAGGCTTGAGAGGCTCATGGAAACCCTAGCTCCAGTCAATTGGTGTCAGACTACCCAGGACAAGGCCATTTTATACAGATTGCGACAGGTGACTTTTAGTGCCCAAATCTCAACCAAAGATCGCAACATATACATTAGGGTAACATGGCTCAATCAAAAAAATAAGTAAATAAATAAACAAATATCCAGAAATCAGCCTTAAAGAAACGAAGATGTATTGTTACCTGAAAAATCTGAGATAACCATCTGAATAATGCCCAATGAGTAAAATGGGAACACAGACACGAAATTAAGAAAATGACATTACCCACATGAAGATTAAAAGTATAAAAAGAAATTGAAATTTTGGAGCTGAAGAATACCAAAAAAAATAACTGACAAATTCTCAAATGTAAAAAAAAAAAAAATTAAGAAGCTTAACACATTTCAAATAGGATAAACACTAACAGACCTATAACAAGACTCATTATAGGCAGTTTCAAAAAATTACAGATGAGAATCTTGAAAACAGAAATGGAAACGCAACGTGTCATCTGTAAGCATGCTTCTATGTGACTGCCAGAGCAAAGCTGTTTTATAAACCACCATTCTAGCACTACAGAATTTTATTTTTGTATATGTGATCACAGGGCATACAGAGAAAACAGGAAACCTGCCTTACTTGAAGAAACAAATCTCCAGAAACTGACCCTTAAGAAAGAGAGATTTTTGCATTTTTCGGACAAAGAATTTAAAGTAATCATCTTAAACATGTTCGTTCAATGACCAAAAGCAGAACACATTTAATTAACTACACAAAATCAGGTTTGGGCATGCTGACAAGAGCAATACAGTTTATATAAAGTAAAATATTCAGGTTTTTGTTCATTTAAAAATAAATTCTGGCTATGCACAGAGGCTCACACCTGAAATTCCAGCATTTTGGGAGGCTGAAGTG
>NW_016107390.1:0-1790 GCF_001604975.1 Cebus imitator | reverse complement strand
AAAAAAAAAAGAAAGAAAAATAAAATGATGCTGGACAACATCCTAAAACCATATGAAAATATAAAGGTCTCTGTTAAAGGTAAATAAATATATATATATATATATATACACACACACACACACACACACACACACACACACACACAGATATGGAATTGTCTAATGGTACGTAAAACTGAAAACTCTGTAGAATGTGAAAAACAACATAAATCTCCAAAAATCTATTAATAAATGCATAATATAAAATGATATCATTTTTGACATTAATATTAAATTGGGGAATATAAAGATAAATAGTTTTTGTAGTCTACTGTAGGGAAGTTATGAGATACAGGGAAATGAGGGATAACATATCTACAAGGAACAGAAAACAATTAAAAACAAGATGGTAATACTACTGCCATTTCCTTTAGGAATTGTTTTAAATATAAATGGATTAAATTCCTTAATGAAAAGAAAATGGCTGAATGGATTAAGAACAAACAAGATTCTAAAATATGCTGTGTACAAGACACTCAACTGTAGAGTCAAATAGGTTGAAAGTAAAGAATGAAGAAAGGGCCGGGAGCGATGGCTCACGCCTGTAATCCCAACACTTTGGGAGGCCAAGGTGGGTGGATCATGAGGTCAAGAGATCGAGACCATCCTGGTCAACATGGTGAAACTCTGTCTCTACTAAAAATACAAAACATTAGCTGGGCATGGTGGTGTGTGCCTGTAATTCCAGCTACTCAGGAGGTTGAGGCAGGAGAATTGCCTGAACCCAGGAGGCGGTGGTTGCAGTGAGCCGAGATCGCGCCATTACATTCCAGCCTGGGTAACAAGAGCAAAACTCCATTTCAAAAAAAAAAGAATGAAGAAAAATATTCCATGAAAACAGTAACCACAATTGGGTGGTACGGCCACAATTATATTATACAAGATACATTTTTAATTAAAAACTGTCACGAAAAGCAAAGACTGACATAATGGTAAAATAGGCCCATTTACCAAAAATCTTTAACAGTTTTATATACACACACACTCCACACACAAACATACATATATATGTCTTATGTATATATATGTATATGCGTTTGTGTGTGTATGGAGCAACATTTGCTTCCACATATATGAAGCAAATATTGACAGAAATGAAATAATACACAGCAACACAACAATTATAGATTTCAAGATTCCACTTCCAATAATGAATAGAAAAATCCCATAGAAGATCAATAAGAGAACAGTAAATTTAAGTATTATAGACAAATTAGACCTAACAGACATGTTCAGAATTCTCCAGGAAAAGCAGCAGAATATTCTTTTACAATATTCTCAAATGCGTATTCATTCTGTTAGAATATAAAACATCAAATTTAAGAAGGCTGAAATGACACAATGTATTTTTTTCTAACCAAATCCAAAATATGTAGAAATTAAACACACTCTTGAATGTACTCTTGCTCAAGGGTCAGATGATTTTTTTTTTTGTTAAGGTATTAGTACCAACAGTGATACAGAAATTCACCATATCTCTATCAAAATCCCAACGGTACTTCTTTTACAGAAATATTCTCCAAATCCTAAAATTTGTTTAGAAATTCTAACTAACCAAACACCATTGCCAAAGAAGAAAAGGCTGGGTGTGGTGGCTTATACTTGTAATCCTAGCACTTTGGGACGTAAACATACCAGGATAACTTGTGGCCAGGAGTTTAAAGCGAGATTGGACCCTGTATCTATTATTAAAAAAATAAGCCGGGCACGGTGGCTCAAGCCTGTAATCCCAGCACTTTGGGAGGCTGAGG
>NW_016107389.1:7674800-7679811 GCF_001604975.1 Cebus imitator | reverse complement strand
ACATAGTGGCTCACACTGGTAATACCAGCCCTTTAGGAGGCCAGAGCAGCTGGATTGCTTGAGCCCAGGAGTTAAAAGACCAGCCTGTGCAACATGGTGAGACCCTGTCTACAAAAATTAATAAAATAGCCAGGTGTGGTGGTTGTGGAGCTGCAGTCTCAGCTACTGGGGAGGCTGAGGTGTGAGGATCACCTGAATCCAGGGAAGTTGAGGCTGCAGTGAGCCAGGATCTATCCATTGCACTCCAGCCTGGGCACCAGAGTGAGACCCTGTATCACACACATACAAAAAAAATAGTCTCATCTGGGCTCAGTAGCTCATTCTTATAATCCCAATACTTTGGGAGGCTAGGGGTGAGAGGATCACTTGAGCCCAGGAATTAAAGACCAGCCTAAGCAACATAGGAAGACATCATCTCTACACATAATTTAAAAGTTAGCCGGTGTGGTGGCATGCATGTGTGGTCCCAGCTGCTTGGGAGACTGAGGTAGGAGGATCACTTGGGAGCATCACCTAGGAGGTTAAGGCTACAGTGAGCCATGATCACACCACTGCACTCCTGCCTGGACAACAGAGCAAGACCCCATCTCAAATTTTGAGACCTTATCTCAAAATTAAAAAAAAAAATCTTATATATTTGAACTCTTGTCTCAGGCTTTCTCTTTTAACACAAAAAATTTTTAGTTTTAATCTTCATCTTGCCACTGCTTCTTATTTTATTTTTTATTTTAGAGTTGGCGTCTTGCCATGTTGCCCAGGCTAGACTGAAATTTCTGGGCTTAGGCGATCCTCCTACTTCAGCCACCTGAATAGATGGGATTACAGGTGCATGCCAGTGTGTCCAGTTTATTTTAATGGTCTTTTCAAGTCCACTTCTGTTCAGCATATCCCAGATGTGGGTTATAACCTGACTTTGTGAAGGCATTTTGCTGGAAGTTGGGCATATCTAACTTCTAAAATATTTTTTTTCTTTGAATATCCTTGTTTTCTTTAGATTTCTATAGAACACAAAATAATTTATTACTATAATTTACCTTGTACTACAAAAAAAGTACACAAGCTATTGATATAATGTTTCTAGTCTTTTTTCCTAACTTTGTTTTACTAAGAATCATTACAGTAATTGTTAGAATAATTACTGTAATAATTCTTAATAACTATAATAATTACTACAATTATTATTTTTCCATTTTATTGCATTTTAGGTTTTGGGGTACATGTGAAGAACATGCAAGATTGTTGCATAGGTACACACGTGGCAGTGTGATTTGCTGCCTTCCTCCCCATCACCTACATCTGGCATCTCTCCCCATGCTATCTCTCCCCAACTCCCTACCTCCCACCGTCCCTCCCCTATTTCCCCCCAACTGACCCCAGTGTGTAGTGCTCCCCTCCCTGTGTCCATGTGTTCTCATTGTTCAACACCCACCTATGAGTGAGAACATGCGGTGTTTGGTTTTCTGCTCTTCTGTCAGTTTGCTGAGAATGATGGTTTCCAGGTTCATCCATGTCCCTACAAAGGACACAAACTCATCGTTTTTGATGGCTGCATAATATTCCATGGTGTATATGTGCCACATTTTCCCTGTCCAGTCTATCATCGATGGGCATTTGGGTTGGTTCCAGGTCTTTGCTATTGTAAACAGTGCTGCAATGAACATTCGTGTGCACGTGTCCTTATAGTAGAACGATTTATAATCCTTTGGATATATACCCAGTAATGGGATTGCTGGGTCAAATGGAATTTCTATTTCTAGGTCCTTGAGGAATCGCCACACTGTCTTCCACAATGGTTGAACTAATTTACACTCCCACCAACAGTGTAAAAGTGTTCCTATTTCTCCACATCCTCTCCAGCATCTGTTGTCTCCAGATTTTTTAATGATCGCCATTCTAACTGGCGTGAGATGGTATCTCAATGTAGTTTTGATTTGCATTTCTCTAATGACCAGTGATGATGAGCATTTTTTCATATGTTTGTTGGCCTCATAAATGTCTTCTTTTGAAAAGTGTCTGTTCATATCCTTTGCCCACTTTTGAATGGGCTTGTTTGGTTTTTTTTCTTGTAAATCTATTTTAGTTCTTTGTAAATTCTGGATATCAGCCCTTTGTCAGATGGGTAAACTGCAAAAATTTTTTCCCATTCTGTTGGTTGCCGATTCACTCTAATGACTGTTTCTTTTGCTGTGCAGAAGCTGTGGAGTTTGATTAGGTCCCATTTGTCTATTTTGGCTTTTGTTGTCAATGCTTTTGGTGTTTTGGTCATGAAGTCCTTGCCTACACCTATGTCCTGAATGGTTTTGCCTAGATTTTCTTCTAGGGTTTTTATGGTGTTAGGTCTTATGTTTAAGTCTTTAATCCATCTGGAGTTAATTTTAGTGTAAGGTGTCAGGAAGGGGTCCAGTTTCTGCTTTCTGCACATGGCTAGCCAGTTTTCCCAACACCATTTATTAAACAGGGAATCCTTTCCCCATTGCTTGTTTTTGTCAGGTTTGTCAAAGATCAGATGGTTATAGATATGTTGTGTTGCCTCCGAGACCTCTGTTCTGTTCCATTGGTCTATATCTCTGTTTTGGTACCAGTACCATGCTGTTTTGATTAATGTAGCCTTGTAGTATAGTTTGAAGTCCGGTAGTGTGATGCCTCCCGCTTTGTTCTTTTTGCTTAGAATTGACTTGGCTATGCGGGCTCTCTTTTGGTTCCATATGAAGTTTAAGGCAGTTTTTTCCAGTTCTGTGAAGAAGGTCATTGGTAGCTTGATGGGGATAGCATTGAATCTGTAAATTACTTTGGGCAGTATGGCCATTTTCACGATATTGATTCTTCCTAACCATGAACATGGAATGTTTCTCCATCTGTTTGTGTCCTCTCTTATTTCATTGAGCAGTGGCTTGTAGTTCTCCTTGAAGAGGTCCTTTACATTCCTTGTTAGTTGTATTCCTAGGTATTTTATTCTCTTTGTGGCAATTGTGAATGGAAGTTTGTTCTTGATTTGGCTCTCTTTAAGTCTGTTATTGGTGTATAGGAATGCATGTGATTTTTGCACATTGATTTTGTATCCTGAGACTTTGCTGAACTTGCTTATCAGTTTCAGGGGATTTTGGGCTGAGATGATGGGGTCTTCTAGATATACAATCATGTCGTCTGCAAATAGAGACAATTTGACTTCCTCCTTTCCTATTTGAATACCCTTTATTTCTTTTTCTTGCCTGATTGCTCTGGCTAGAACCTCAAGTACTATATTGAATAGGAGTGGTGAGAGAGGGCATCCTTGTCTAGTGCCAGATTTCAGGGGGAATGCTTCCAGTTTTTGCCCATTCAGTATGATACTGGCTGTTGGTTTGTCGTAAAAAGCTTTTATTATTTTGAGATACGTTCCGTCAATACCTAGCTTATTGAGGTTTTTTAGCATAAAGGGCTGTTGAATTTTGTCAAAGGCCTTCTCTCCATCAGTTGAGATAATCATGTGGTTTTTGTCTTTGGTTCTGTTTATGTGGTGAATTACGTTTATAGACTTGCAGATGTTGAACCAGCCTTGCATGCCCGGGATGAAGCCTACTTGATCATGGTAGATAAGCTTTTTGATGTGCTGTTGCAAGCGGCTTGTCAGTATTTTATTGAAGATTTTTGCATCTATGTTCATCATGGATATTGGCCTGAAGTTTTCTTTTCTTGTTGAGTCTCTGCCAGGTTTTGGAATCAGGATGATGTTGGTCTCATAAAATGATTTGGGAAGAATTCCCTCTTTTTGTATTGTTTGGAATAGTTTCAGAAGGAATGGTACCAGCTCCTCTTTGTATGTCTGGCAGAATTCGGGCTGTGAACCCGTCTGGACCTGGGCTTTTTTTGGGTGTTAAGCTCTTAATTGCTGCCTCAACTTCAGACCTTGTTATGGGTCTGTTCGGGGTTTCGGCTTCTTCCTGGTTTAGGCTTGGGAGGAGGCAAGTGTCCAGGAATTTATCCGTCTCTTCCAGGTTTACTAGTTTATGTGCATAGAGTTGTTTGTAATAATCTCTGATGATGGTTTGAATTTCTGTGGAATCTGTGGTGATATCCCCTTTATCGTTTTTTGCATCAATTTGGTTATTCTCTCTTTTTCTTTTTTATTAATCTGGCTAGTGGTCTGTTTATTTTGTTGATCTTTTCAAAAAACCAGCTCCTGGATTTATTGATTTTTTGAAGGATTTTTTGTTTCTCCATCTCCTTCAGTTCTGCTCTGATCTTGGTTATTTCTTGTCTTCTGCTAGACTTTGAGTTTTTTTGATCTTGTTCCTCTAGCTCTTTCAATTTTGACGATAGGGTGTCAATTTTTGATCTCTCCTTGCTTCTCACGTGGGCACTCATTGCTACATATTTTCCTCTAGAGGCTGCTTTAAATGTGTCCCAGAGATTCTGGTATGTTGTGTCTTCATTCTCATTGGTTTCGAAGAACATCTTTATTTCTGTCTTCATTTCATTGTTTATCCAGTCAACATTCAAGAGCAAGTTGTTCAGTTTCCATGAAGCTGTGCGGTTCTGGATTAGTTTATGAATTCTGAGTTCTAACCTGATTGTACTGTGGTCTGAGAGACTATTTTTTATGATTTCCGTTCTTTTGCATTTGCTGAGGAGTGATTTACTCCCAATTATGTGGTCAGGTTTAGAGTAGGTGTGATGTGGTGCTGAGGAGAATGTATATTCTGTGCATTTGGGGTGGAGAGTTCTGTAAATGTCTATTAGGTTTGCTTGGTCCAGGTCTGAGTTCAAGTCCTGGATATCCTTGTTAATTTTCTGTCTCGTTGATCTGTCTAATATTGACAGTGGGATTTTAAAGTCTCCCACTATAATTGTGTGGGAGTCTAAGTCTCTGTAAGTCATTAAGAACTTGCCTTATGTATCTGGGTGCTCCTGTATTGGGTGTGTATATATTTAGGATCATTAGCTCTTCTTGTTGCATTGATCCTTTTACCATTATGTAATGTCCTTCTTTGTCTCTTTTGATCTTTGTTGCTTTAAAGTCTAATTTATCAGA
>NW_016107389.1:7673077-7674585 GCF_001604975.1 Cebus imitator | reverse complement strand
TGACGAAATCTCCGAGTACTTGCCTCTTCACAAAGGATTTTATTTTTCCTTCACTTATGAAGCTTAGTTTGGCTGGATAGGAGATTCTGGGTTGAAAGTTCTTTTCTTTAAGGATGTTGAATATCGGCCCCCACTCTCTTCTGGCTTGTAGGGTTTCTGTTGAGAGATCCGCTGTGAGTCTGATGGGCTTCCCTTTGTGGATAACCCAACCTTTCCCTCTGGCTGCCCTTAGTATTTTCTCCTTCATTTCAACCCTGGAGAATCTGACGATTATATGCCTTGGGGTTGCTCTTCTTGACGAATATCTTTGTGACGTTCTCTGTATTTCCTGGACTTGAATGTTTGCCTGCCTTGCTAGGTTGGGGAAGTTTTCCTGGATAATATCCTGAAGAGTATTTTCCAGCTTGGATTTATTCTCTGTCACATTTGGGTACGCCTATCAGACGTAGATTAGGTCTTTTCACATAGTCCCACATTTCTTGCATACTTTGTTCATTCCTTTTTACCCTTTTTTCCCCATTCTTGCCTTCCCGTTTTATTTCATTGAGTTGATCTTCGACCTCTGATATCCTTTCTGCTTGGTCAATTCAGCTGTTGATACTTGTGCATGCTTCGCCAAGTTCTCGTGGTGTTTTTCAGCTCCATCAATTCACTTATATTCCTTTCTATTTTGTCCATTCTCATTAGCATTTCGTCAAATCTTTTTTCAGGGTTCTTAGTTTCTTTGCATTGGGTTAGAACATGTTCTTTTAATTCACAGAAGTTTCTTACTACCCACCTTCTGAAGTCTGATTCTGTCATTTCATCACACTTGTTCTCCATCCAACCTTCTTCCCTTGCTGGAGCTGTGATCCCTTGTAGGAGGAGAGGTGTTCTGGTTTCGGGTGTTTTTATCCTTTTTGCACTGGTTTCTTCCCATCTTTATGGATTTATCCACCTGTCGTCTTTGTAGTTGCTGGCTTCCAGATTGGGTCTCTGAGTGGACATTCTGTTTGTTGATGATGAGGTTATTTCTGTTTCTTGGTTTTCCTTCTGACAGTCTGTCCCATGTGCTGTAGGTCTGCTGAGGTCCACTCCAGGCCCTGCATGCCTGGGGATCACCTGCAGCAGCCTCTGCGCTTTCACTGGGAGCTGCAATCCTGAGCTGTTCCTAAACGGCCATCTTGGATCCCGGGCATTACTACAATTATTATTTCAGGCTTTATTAATTTACAGCTATTTTCTTGTTGAAAACCAAGGCTTTTTGTTCTGTTAATTTCAAGATTAAAAAAAACTTTCTTTTTGCTCTCTGTGCTCCATAAATGTTTGTAAAATGAAAGGACAGCTTGAATAGTGTTTTTACAAATGAATAATATGAAAAGTTAATTTTGTGTTAGTTTTCCTTGAAGCATGAAAAAAAATTATAGAATATTTGGAAAGTCCCCTAAGAAAATAAAAAAAGATATTAAAATGCCCCATGAGCCTTTCATGTAGAAATAGCGCTGTAAACAATTACCTTTTTTTTTTTT
>NW_016107389.1:7642368-7672962 GCF_001604975.1 Cebus imitator | reverse complement strand
TATATATATATATATATATATATATATATATAATATATTTAAAGAGAGAGAAAGTGATTTAACATATTTAATACAGGAAAATAAATCAAACACAGAAAATACTGGTATACTTGAAATGGAGACTAGAAGCACCATTTTCAAATGCTACTTTTAAACAAGCTACCAAACCAGTATTTAAAGTATAGGAAACTTAAAGTTTTAGATTCTGCCCTTTTTTTTTTTTTTTTTTTTCATAGAAACTGTAAGAAAGAAGAATAGGTAGTTGACAAAATGCAGGGGGAAAACTTCAAACCATCAAGTGAAATAAAATATAATGCTGTATACGTGGATCGAGAAACCCTGTCAGATGCTTTTGGTTTGCACCCTGATGAAGATTTTGACAGCACTGCACAGGGAAATGATCTTGATGTGCTACCATTTCATTCTTTGCTGAATGTAGCCAATTTAAACTGCTAGAATTTCTTGACATTCCTACTCTGGCATATCTGAGTCAGCATCTTGTTGCTGCAGCAGCTTAATTAAATTTGCCAGTTTGTGCCACGAGGACAGACATGTTCTCATATTCAGAGAGACAGCTGTGAAGCAGCATTGTTAAGAGTGCAGATACAATACTGTTAGGTTTGAATAGCTCTCCAGACATTTTCTAGTGAGAAGTCAATTTGCTGTAATATGTTTCTCCCAAGATCAGCAGTTAATATTCATTTTGTTAGCCTAAAATATGCTTGTTTTTATTCAGTTATTGGAGAAACTTTAGTAGCTAAGTATGTCTTATTTTACCTGTGTTATTTTCAGACCCAACATAAGCATGCTAATTTTAATTTCCAAAATTCTTTTCCCATTCCCTTATCAGCTGTCTTGATTAGTTTTTTGCCCATCGTTTATCTCTAAGAGAGTGGTCTTAAATATTTTTGCTTTATTTGGGTATCTACATATTTTCTAAAATACTGTTGTCATCTTTTGGAATTTTTGCCATATTTATTCTAGTATTATAAAGTTAATGTAAAACAAATTAGTGATCGGTTTGGATGGAATGTAAGTCACCTTTTGTCCAGGCATGGTTCTAATTAGTATTTCTCAGCCATATCAGACTGATATTCTCCCGCATTTTATTACAGATATATAAGAAGTAAGACACCTCCTTTACTAGCTTAAAATGAAATGAATAGATATAATTTTAAAAAATAATATCCTATACATGTAAATGTGAAATAATTTATTTTTAATATGTAAATTCATAGAGACTACTGTATTAGATACAATGAGGTAATGAGATGCACCCATTAAAATGAACACAGTTCATTTATTTAAGTTCATTTAAAGTTCTTAAGAGAAAATAAAGCATACCGTAAAAGAATCATAGGAAAAATAAAAGAGAATAAAATGTACTGTTAGGATAAATAATAACAGACTAGACTTACTTGTACCTGCTAAGAGAAAGCCTGAAGGGGACTGTTAAAAGCTATGCAGGATAGTACTGCATATTGCAGGCATTTACTATTCCTCACTTCTGAATATCTTTAATCCCCCCTCTCTTTTGTTATAATCCAGACACACCTACAGGCTTCCTGAATGCCCTGGGGACATTAAAACTGTCATGATTGAGAACCACTGCTGTGGATATTTTCTCCCCCTTCTCTTTCTCTCCCTTAATCCCTGATTATGGTGTTCTTAAGATTCTCCTCAGTCACCTATTTGTATGTTCATGTTGGAAACCTAAGTTCTTATTCGTCCCATTATGTTGACATACATACCTAGTTTTCTTTCTTTATTCACTTGTCTAATGCACTTGATTATAATGTCCTGGAAATAAGAGATGATACCCTACTTAGTGTTATATTTCCAGTACCTGGCATAGGCTGGCACGTGGAAGTTATTTGATAAATGTTAACAAATGGAGGAATGAAGAATGAATCAGCAGATGTTCATCTTTCTCATTAGTTTCCCTTCCTCTGTAGATTATTGCGTAATTTAGAGCCAAGTTAGAGGAACAGTCACTGTGGTGGAAATTATATTTGTAGAGGCCAAGGAAGTACAGTTTTTGATGCACTTCTAAAGTCTCTTATTTAAAATGTAGATTACAATAACTGAATAGCATAAATAGAGATGGATTATGAGTAAAATAAGGAAGTTGCGTTCATATAACTTATTTGGATGATAAGGTGACTTCTTAAAAGCAGCGGTAGTTGTGAATCTAAGTAACAGAGAAACTCTCTAAAAGAAAAGAAATTTATTTGGGAGTAAAGCATTGCAATGGGAATATGTATGCTGTAGAAAATGTTGTGGGTACTTAGGGAGGCAAAGGAGGACAAAGATTTCTTAAGGAAAAAATTAGGAAGATTGTGTGTTTGTTTTGACATAATTATACTTGGTCTTTGAAAGATCAGTAACAAAGGTGACACCAATCCGAGGTTGGACAGGCAATTCCTGAGCAGATAAGCTTGCAGAAGTATTTTGTTATCAGAAATTCAAACATGATAACTCTGTCTTCATGGCCTTCTAAGTTCCAAGGTACATTTGCAGGATGTGCAGGTTTGTTACAGATGTAAACGTGTGCCATGGTGGTTTGCTGCTCCTGTCAACCCATTACCTAGGTATTAAGCCCTTCGAGCATTAGCTATTTTTCCTTATGCTCTCCCACCCCAACCCAACCTCCCAGCAGGCCCCAGTGTGTATTGTTCCCCTCCCTGTGTCTGTGTGTTCTCATTGTTCAGCTCCCACTTATAAGTGAGAACGTGTGGGTGGTGTTTGATTTTTCTGTTCCTGTGTTAGTTTGCTGAAGATAATGGCTTCCAGCTCCATTCATGTCCCTGCAAAGAATGTGGTGGTGTTCCTTCTTATGGTTGCATGGTATTCCATTATATCAGGGGTTTTTAAACATTGGTGACTCCATTGTGATTCTTACAACCTTAACACATTTCATAAACAAATATGGTAACAGTTTCTGTAGCTACTTACTACTTTCTCTTCTGGTACATTTTATTATAGATATGCCAGAATTTTTCTTTGGCTTCCATGAAAAGCATAAAGTCATTTCTGTGAATTCAGCCATGTACCAGAGTGATAGAGAATTGGTCAAGAGTGTGCAACTTTTCTAAAACCAATACTGCTTTCATAAAATATGGTACATAATGTTGGAATTTTCTTAATTTTTTAGATAAGCAGAGGAAACCAGAACATTTAGAATCTCAGTGAATTTTGTAACCTCAAATTTGTGATTCCATAATATTCTGGGCTTAGTAGCTTTTGTTCACCATATTAACTGATAAATCTTAGTGATTAATATTTTTTAAAAGCTCAAATTGTAATAAAATATAAACACAAAATACCTGCATATGTGATTGGCAAGAATGATTTTCCCGTCTTTATTACTGAGAAAAAAACTTCTAAATAGAATAAGTATACCTCTTCCTCTCCATCAGGTAATTGAAGGTAAGTTTGCATTATGATCCTATCCCACAGAATACCTAATCTACTTTAAATGGCTAAACATCAAAATGCAGGTGGCAGAGTTAGATAATAATCCAGAGTTTACTGTGTTAATCACGCTATATTCTCCCTGGTGATTAAGAATCATGAAGTTCCATGATAGTGAAAAGCACATATTTGTAAATTATATTTTGTTTTCCAGACGTATAGGAGAAAATTTGAATGCCTCAGCAAGTTCTGTAGAAAATGAGCCGGCAGTTAGTTCAGCAACTCAAGCAAAGGAAAAAGTTAAAACCACAATTGGAATGGTTCTTCTTCCAAAACCAAGAGTTCCTTATCCTCGTTTCTCTCGTTTCTCACAGAGAGAGCAGAGGAGTTATGTGGACTTGTTGGTTAAATACGCAAAGATTCCTGCAAATTCCAAAGCTGTTGGAATAAATAAAAATGACTACTTACAGTACTTGGTATGTATTCTATTGTTCAGTTTCAGGAAAAAATATTAAAAACTAGGAAATATTTTTACCTTAAATTTACATATATGTTTTTAGGTCCAGTCATCTTTTTTAAAACGGAAAATGTGAGGAGATTAATTGACAGAGAAATGGTGCTTTAATTTTTTTGTTGGTTCTATTCTATTATAGTTCAAGCATTTTGCTCTACTTCTGAGCATGTCTCAATTAAGAAGTTTCCAGATTGTCAGTTTTATGAATGATGCTGTGCCGAACGTCTTTGTAGCAGCATCTTAGTTCATATCAATGATAGTTTCCATAAGATAAATTCTTAAAAATAAAACTGCCAGATCAAAACCTATGCATGTTTTCAAAGCTTTGATTTGCAGTTACACATACATAAATTGTTCTGCAAAAAGTGTAAACCAGTTTGTTTGTATCTCTGTTGTATGACAGGTTTTGAAAAACTATCTTCTCTAATCCTACGTGGGTAAGGTAAAAGAAAATTGAAATCAAATATAAAAGAAAAAACTATCTTCACTAATAATGGACATTACTGTTTTTGCCTTTAATTTAATGTGGGGGAAATGATCTCTTGCTTTACATTAATTTAATTTATGATTACTAATGAAAATAAGTATTTTGGGTGTGTATACACCATTTTTATTTCTTCTTTTGTAACTCGACTATATTTGCTCATTTTTCTATTGGGATGTTTGTCTTTTTAAAAAAATTTGGGCCTGGGTGCAGTGGGTCATGCCTGTAATCCCAGCACTTTAGGAGGCTGAGGTGAGTGGATCACCTAAGGTCAGGAGTTCCATCTGGACTAGCCTGGCCAACATGGCGAAACCGCGTTTCTACTAAAAATACCAAAAATTAGCCAGGGAAGGCGGTGGGTGCCTGTAGTTGCAGCTACCTAGGACACGGAAGTTGCAGTGAGCTGAAATCGCGCCACGGCCCTTCAGCCTGGGCAACAGAGCAAGATTCCATCTCAAAAAGTAAATTAAATAAATAAATAAATAAAATAAATAAATTTTGACAGCATTTTATAAAATAAGCTTTTCAATTCCTAAGCATGTATTGTAGTCTTAGTCATTTGCTTTTCTATTTCTGTGGAGTTTTTAATAGCAGTTTATCATTACTATGTAATAATTTTTGAATTCTACTTTGGATTTGATACTTTATTCTTTAAGTTTAAATTATTATAGCAATGATTCAGAAGTGACTGTTTTTTAATGAAACTTTTTATCCCAAGACATGTCTACTTTTTTAAAAATCAGGATATGAAAAAACACGTGAGTGAAGAAGTTACTGAGTTCCTAAAGTTTTTACAGAATTCTGCAAAGAAATGTGCACAGGATTATAATATGCTTTCTGATGATGCCCGTCTCTTCACAGAGGTAAACAAAACAAATCACATTTGTGTAAACTGCCAAGTGCTAGACAATAGCAGCATTCTGAAAGGTGTGATGATTCTGCCAAAAGCATTTGGAACTGTCAGTATTACCAATTTAGAGACCGCACATCATTTCTTCATTGTGCATTAAAATTGTAGAAAAACTAATGTCTCAAAATTGTGTACTGTAGTATATTTATATTCTTTAACGATCCAACTACTGTATTGTATCATTACATTTTACTCACATAATAGTTTGAACTGACCCACTGTTTTCCCTTGTGAGAGGATAGTGTTCAAAAGGGTTATCCTGGTCGTTAAAAATCTGAATGGTTCTGTAAAACTCAGTCACGTGAACTTGTGCTTATTGTGTTTCTGGAAACCAGCTGCAAAATGATCCATTTCAACTCAGTTCATTTTTTGATACTTCACTCATTCATGCAAATTTGTATCATTCCAGCTTGTTCCCTACCATCATTCACTGAGCCTACAAGAAATTTAAAGTGTGCTACTTAAATAGGCCAGGCGTGATGTCTCATGTCTGTAATCCCAGCACTTTGGGAGTCCGAGGCAGGTTGATCACCTGAGGTCAGGAGTTCGAGACAGGTTGATCAGCTGAGGTCAGGAGTTCGAGACCAGCCTGGCCAGCATAGTGAAACCCCACCTCCACTAAAAATATAAAAATTAGCCAGGCTTGGTGGTGGGCACGTGTAATCCCAGCTACTTGGGAGGCCAAGAAAGGAGAATCGCTTGAACCTGGGATGTGGAGGTTTGCAGTGAGCTAAAATCACGCCATTCCACTCCAGCCTGGGGGACAGAATGAGACTCTGTCCCAGAAAAATGAAAATCAATAAATGAAGTATACTACTTAAATAATAACTATACACACACACACACACACACACACACACACACACACACACAGTATATTTTTAGTAGAGTTCACCTATAAATATCAGTCTAAATTTAAGCATTTAAAGCTGGTCACTGTAAACAACAGTGTTAATATATTTAACATTAGTGAACTCTACACTTAAAGAGAGTAAATTTTATCATAGTTTGAAAAAACAAAACTAAGCACTATAAATAGTTGAAGTACGGATAGCAGGGTTATTACACTTTTACTGTTTTTAAAAAACCAGGCTGGGTACAGTGGCTCACACCTATTATTCTCGTACTTTGGAAGCCCAAGGCGGAAGGATTAAGCCCAGTAATTTGAAACCAGACTGGGCAACATAATGAGATCCTATCTATACAAAAAATTTAAAAATTAGCTTATATGGTGGCACGTGCCTGTAGGCTTAGTCCCACCTACTTGGGAGGCTTAGGTGGGAGGTTCACTTAAGCCAGGAGGTGGAGGCCGCAGTGAGCCTTGATTGTGTCACTCCCTGTACTCCAGCTTGGATGACAGAATGTGATCCTATCTCAAGAAAAGGAAGAAAAATAAACACTGTAAGGAAGAATTTTGTTAATATGAACCAAAAGAATGATTCTTCTAAATAAAAGAATTTGATTTTTATTTTCTGTGAACCTTAAATATAATATGTTTGAATGAAATGCCAAATTTTTCTATGTGGAAAAGGAGCTGGCAGCTGTTCTTGTTTTAATGGTGCCTTTGAAAGGACCAGAATGATGTTTTTAATACATAAGTCATAGTCCACGCTGGAGTGCAGTGACACAGTCCTACTCACTACAGCCTTGAATTCCTGGGTTCAAGCGACCCCACCTCAGCCTCCTGAATAGCAAGGACATGGACATATGTCACTCCACCAAGCAGCCTCAAAACCCCTGACCTCAAACAATCCTTCTGCTTCAGCCTCTCTAAGTGCTGGGATTACAGCCCATCTTTCTTAGAAAGAGTCTTTATGAAGTTCTGTAGTGCCCTCCATGATCTCTCCTCTGCCTCCTATCCCCCATCCTCATCTTCTACAAATTGCTCCCTTAGTTATTCTCCCCCCACCTGCTGCCTGGCCTTTATGTTTCTTCAGTGCTTCAAGCAGAGTCCTGCAAGTCTTTTGGCATTTGCTGATTCTATTTTTCTCTCAAACGGTTCCCCAGATTTCTGCATGGAATAGTGTCTTGATTCTTTTAGGTTCCTCTGTTCAGATGTAACCTATCAATGAAGACATCCCTTATTACTCGATAGAATGTAGAATGACCGTCACTTTTTCCTTTACCATGTTTAATTTTTGCTTATTGTCCTTCTCCACACTGTTTTCGTAAAACAGTACCTTTTTTTAAGTGCTGTTTTGTTCACTGATGTAGTCTTCCAGAGACTAGAATAGCGTTTGGCACACTTGAGTGCTCAGGTGCTCAATGTATTTCTTAAGTGAATATAAAACTGTACATTTTATGCAAAGTACATTAGTTGGTAGCTAATGATAACTGATAAACATTGTCTTGTTTTTTTTCCGTATTGATGTGGCAGCACCTTTTCTCTAAGTTGTATTTTACATTCACCCCAAAGATTCACTGATCTTTTAGTTTTAAAATTTTATGTTATACAATGTCACGTACACATGGAAAAATATATAGAACAAAATAAAAATAGCTGCAATTTAACAGATAATTATATCGTAAGCGTCTATGTAACTCTTATCCAGGTCAAGAAATAAAATAATACCAGTAATCCAGAAGCTCCCTGTGTAGTCCTTCTGTATAATAAATAACATTCTCCTTACCTTGAATAGATAATCACTGTCCCAGCTCTAGTAGTGATAAGTTCTGTGCTTTTTGTGTATACATGGCGGGTGTTAGTTCTACTTCTGTTTTGCCTGATTTTGTTGGGTTTTTTTTTTTTTTAAGACAGAGCTCCCCTCTTGGTCCAGGCTAGAGTGCAATGGCGTGATCTCACCCCCCTGCAACCTCCACCTCGAGTGTTCAAGCTATTCTCCTGCCTCTACCTCCCAAGTAGCTGGGATTACAGGCACCCACCACCACACCAGCTAATTTTTATATTGTTAGTAGAGAGGGAGTTTCACCATGTTGGCCAGGCTGGTGTCAAACTCCTGACCACAGGTGATCTACCTGTCTCAGCCTCCGAAAGTGATGGGTTATAGGTGTGAGCCACCATGCCTGGCCCCTTTTGCCTGATTTTGAACTTTATGTGAAGAGAATCCTTTTGGGTCTTCCTTCTTTCATTCGGAAGTATGATTTTTAGATTTTTATGTTTTGTGAGTTGTAATTCATTCATTTTCATTTCTATTTTTCCATTATATGAATAAACTACAATATATTCTGTTGATCAGAACTTGCGTTATTTCCAGTTTGAAGCTATTCTAAGCAATACTCTTAAGAAAATTCTCATGTTTTTCTTTTGGTACACATAGGCACATGTTTCTGTTGGATATACAGATGCTTCTTAACTCATGATGGAGTTACGTCTTAATAAACCTGTAGTGAATTAAAAATGCATACACCTAACCTAACGAATATCATAGCGTGTTTTAGCCTACTCTAAATGGGCTAACAATACTTATATTCACCTACAGTTGGGTATAATCATCTAACACAAAGCTTATTTTATAATACAGTGTTGAGTGTCTTGTAATTTGTGGAATGCTATACATGTGACAAAATTGCAATCATTTGGCACCATCATAAAGTTGAGAGATCACTTAGTGGAACCTTCATAAGTTGAGGGCTGTTTGTGTATCTAGGAGTGGAATTACTGTGTCCTGGAGTATACAGATCTTCAACTTGAGTAGATTTGCAAATGGTTTTCCAAAGCGGCTATACCATGTTATACCAGTTTACATTCTAACCAGCAGTGTTTAAGAGTTCTGTTACTCCACATCTTTTGCGTGTATATACACACACACACACACACACACACACACGTATGTGTATATATATATATGGAAAGAGAGGGATTGAGCATATTTTCCTATGCTTCTTGCTCATATTTTCTTGCAAAAAGACTGTTCAAGTCTTGCTTTTTTTCTGTTGGATTGTTCATTTTTTCTGATACATAAGATTTCTTTTTATATTCGAAATATAAAAACTTTATGGGCTATGTGAGTTGCAGTTTTTCTCTTTATTTTTTTTGAATTTTATCTTTTTATATTGACAAGTTAAAATTGTATATATTGTATACAGTATGTTTTTGAAATACATATACATTGTGGAAAGGCCAAACCAGGCTAATTAACATATGCATCACCTCACAAATCTATTTTTTTGTTGTGAGAACACTTCAAATCTACTCTCAGCAGTTTTCAAGAACATGATACATTGTAATTAACTATCATCACTGTCTTTTACAGTTGATCTCTTTAACTTTTTTCTCCTACCTGAATGAAATTTTGTGCCCTTTGACCAACATTTTCCCCACCTCCCCCTGCTCACTGCCTAGATGCATTCATTCACTGTGGTTTACACAATTGTAATATTCTGAGTGCATAATTGATTTGTTAGAATAATTTTTAAAAGATATGCTTTCCCTTATTTAGTATTGGTTTCCCAGTCTATACAGTTTATCATGTGGCAGAATAAATACTACATTCTTTCCCTTTAAATACCACTTTAAAAAAAATTAGCTAGTTTGTTTTTATTCTCCAATGGTGGCGTGCTTTCTTTTTTAAAAATGTTATTGAACCCTAGAGTTAAACGTGTGTGTTTCTGTCCGCTACAGTTATTCTTTCTAAATCTCAAATAGTATTAACTCGCCGAGAGGCTCTTCATATTGGCTTTTCAGTAAGTCTGGTAGTCTTTGAGGCTTATGTTGTGTATCTCCTGCCCTGGCCCAGGAATCAGCCATTTTCTAGAGCCCTTGTTTCTTTTAGTATGAAATGGTACTTCGCGAATACAATGTGGGCACTACGGATGTTCCTGGGTTGATATTGTTTCTGAGAATAATTCAGTGAAGTCTTGTTGATTTTTTTATTGGCTTTTATTTTTATTAAGCCATAAAGTTTCTTCATGAAGTCTGAATACAACTCTATTATGTATAGTTTTCTTCCAGTTTGTGATGTATTTTTAAATTTTTTTAAATAGTGTCTCAAAAACCGGAATTTTAATGGTCTAATTTATCAAAAATTTTTGTGGTTAGTGATTTCATGTGTTCTAGCACAAAAATATTTGCCTGTCCCAAGTGATTCTCGAAAGGGTCAGTTTTACCCCTTCATGACCCGCCCCCAGCCCACCCATCCCTAGGACTTTGGCAATGAGACATTTTTGGTTGTTGCAACTGGTGGAATGCTACTAGTGTCTACTGCTTAGAGGCCACAGATGCTGCCAAACATACTAAATGCATGTGATGTCCCCCACAACAAGCAGTTATCCAACTGAAAGTGTCAAGGGTGCTTGCATTGAGAAACCCTAATAAGGGCTTAGAGTTTTAACTTTTGCGTGTAACTAAGTCTGTGTTGATTTCAAGTTGATTTTTGTGTAAGATGTAAGGTAAGAATCAAAGTTCATTTTTTTCATAGGAATATCTAGTTCTAGCATAGTCATTTTCAACTGAGTGTAACTTTGCCTCCTAATGGACATTTGGCAGTGTGTAGAGATATGTCTGGTTGTTAACAGCTTGGTAGGTGTGCTTATGGCATCTAGTGGGTAGAGCCAGAGGTGCTAGTAAATATCCTACAATGTACTGGACAGCCTCACGCTACAAAGAATTATATGGTTCAAAATATCAGTAATGCCAATGTTGAGAATCTCTGTGTTAGCACAGAGTTTGATTGAGAAGACTCTTTTTTCCATTACTGAGTTACTTTCCCACCATCATGTGGATCCATTTTTTGACTCTATTTTGTTCCATTAATCTGTCTGTCTCGATGCCAAAACCATATGGACTTGATAACTGTAATTTTATACTCTCAAGATCATGGGTTCTTTACATTCTTGTGTAAATTTTGCAATCAACTTGTCCATTTCTACAAAAATCTAGGTGGAATTAAAACAGTGTTCCACTAGATTGCTTTTCTATCTTTTAAAAATAAAATCTGATAATCTCTTTTAATTAGAAAGTTTATGTCCATTATGATGACTGTATATATTGATTTGTTTGTGCTTTCTGTTTTACTTTTTCTTTGCTATTTTTGTTTTTTATTCCTTTTGAGGGGATTGCTATGTTTCCTCTTTTCCCCCATACCTTTGGTTTGGAATTTACATGTTTATTTTCTGTTCTCTTAGTGGTTATTTTTGAATTTTTACAGTGAAAACTTTCCCTGTTCAATATCAACTAGTCTCCCAAACAGTATAGAAATCATAGGCATTTTGACTCTCATTACATTCCTCTTGACGTGTATACTATTTTTGTTATAATGCTGTTTCTTTTTTAAACATACCCACATTATTATTTTATGTTTGTTTTGGTTTATCTACAGGTTTGCCAAATTTTGGCCCACCGTTTCTTCTTCTCAAACCTACATTCTGAAATTATTTCATTCTTCTTGAAATCCTGTGTATTCTAGATGTACCTTTGGTGAAGGTCTCTTGATGGTGAACAATCTTCATTTTTGTTTATTTGGAAATCTTTTATCTATCTTGTTCTCATTTTAGTAAGTTATTTTATTTCATACACAATTCAAAGTGGGCCGTTAACTTTTTTCCACAACATTTAAAGATATAATTCTACTTTTTAATGTTATTGTAGAAAAATGTGTTCTCTAATTGTCATTTCTTTTAGAGCGTCTGTCTTTCCTCACTAACTGTACTTTAATTTTGGTGTTTTAGAGTTTCATAGAAATATGCTTTTTAATAAAATCCTGCTGGCTGATTGTTTTTATTGTGTCTGTAGCCTTTATCAGTTCTGGAAAATTCTCAGCCATTTTTAATTATTGCTTCTCCTTCATGTTCTCATTTCTCTTCCTTAGGATTTCTAAATTTTTCCTATGCTAAACCTCAGTCTGTCCTCCATTTCTCTCTTTTTTAAATTTTGGTAAAGTATACATAATAAAATTTACCATTTTCACCATTTAAATGTATAGTTCCATGACGTTAAATACATTTACATCGTTGTGCCACTGTCGCCACCATTCATCTCCAGAGCTTTTCGTCTTCCTAAACTGAAACTGAGTATCCGTTCAATAGTAGCTCCCTGTTCCACCTTCCCCCCAGTTCCTGGCAACCACATTCTGTTTCTGTCTGTATGAATTTCACTACTCTAGGTTCCCTGTATAAGTGAAAACGTACAGTATCTGTCTTTAAGTGGAAACATACGGTATCTATCTTTTTGTGACCACCTTATTTCATTTACCATAATGTCCTCAAGATTTGTCCAAGTAGCATGTGTCCAAGTAGTATCCCATTGTGTATATATATTACATTTTGTTCATCTGTTCATCTATTGATGAAAACACTATAGTTGCTTCCACCTTTTGGCTGTTGTGAATAATGCTGTTATAAACATAAGTGTACATATATATGTTCAAATCCATGCATAAATGTAGAATTCTTATGTTTGGCACCCCACCTGATCTTAGAACTGGTTGAGGAATTTGTCTGCAAGCCTCCTCACCTTTCATAGTTTTTCTTACAGTTCACTGCTCTAGTTTCTCCTCTTTGTGTTTGAGCTATCGATTGATTGTTCTTGCATCTTTTCCTTGCTTTTCACCAAGCCCAGACATATTTTTCCTTTCTGGCCCAAAATAAAATTTAGGGAGTCATTTTCACCTGTTTTTATAATTATAGATCTGTATTGTATAAATCCATGTGCTTTTGGTATATTTAATTCTCAAGATATTTTGAGTTTTAGACAGTAATAGCATTCAGTGGATGAGTGATGTGGAACAGTGTGAACCTTTAACCTCCGGTGTTCAGTTATTTTTCAAAGAAAAATAAATTACTAGTGTAAAACATTTTTGTACTACATACGCTAAGTAATTATCCTTTAGTTAATTGAATACCTACCAATTGCAAAATACTTTTGATAATTGTATAATGTATCAGAGTACAGGTGTAAAACTGTCTTAGGTTTTCCTTTGATTCTCTTGCTGTAGTTACCGAATTAAGTGAAATTCAGTTAAAAACACTGTAACATCCTCACAGTTATATTATACCAGGAATGATGTGACAATGAATGTCTAACCAGAATAGTCTCTATTTCCAGTAGTTCTTATGTATTGCCTTCCTTTACCTATTCAAGTTCTTGTAATAATTACCATAGGAAGGGAATGTTAGAAGTGAAAGTTAACTAATAGTACAAATAAGGAGCAAAGATATTTTGTAGATATGAGTTTGCAGTAGACTCAGAAATTTATAAACGTTTCCGTATTAGTCCACATCTGTTAGTTGCAGATGATACTGTGAATTAAATATCAAGGTCTGCCTTGAAAAGCATAGATGGAGAGAGAAAATGTGAAAGATAGCAGCGAGTGGGAGTGGGGATTAGAAAAGGGGAGAAGGGGTTCTGAAACTGTAGATGAAAAGATACACTGGAGTAAAGTTACTGATTTGTAACTTGACACATTTTACAAACATGTTAAGGGAGAGGGGATATAGATATATGACAAAGCTAGTATATAAAGATGCTGAGAGCTTTTTTGACGTAAAATATATTCTGAGACATTAAGATAAAGTTCATTGACAGAAGAAGAAAAAATATGTATCTTAGAAGATAATGTATCTGTGTATTTTAATCATAACTCTCCCCACCTTCAACAGTTAAGCATCTCTGAATTGTTTATATATTATCACAAGTGGCACATACTCTTCTCACAAGAAGCTGTGAATTTTATTTATTTACTGATTACATTTCCTGATGTTATTAATATTTTGAAAACAGTTTGGAGAAAATAATAAGCACTCCATCATTTCAATTAATTATAACATTTCTCGTTTGATTTTTTTTTTAGATTATAGATTAGAGTGACCTGTAAGATAACTACTTCATTAATTCATTGTGCTTGGGAATGTTTTTAGAGTGTACTACTTAATTTCTAATTATTCACATAACTGCTTTTATTGCAGTAAAGCATGTTGAAATTTTCATGTGGCTTTCTTTAACAGTTGTTAAATAGCGTGGAAAATATGTGTCTTCTCTATTTTTAAATTTTAATGAGACTGCTAATTTTAGTATTATTAAATATCGGTATTTTAAGTATCTGGGTTAAAAATAAATTATGAAAACAAAGAATATACAATGAATGTAATCTTAGAAGCTTGATTAATGAAATCAGGCTACTTTTTGCAATGAACAATTAGATAGTCACATGTAACTAAAAATTTCCTTTTTGCATTGTTAGAGAAATACAATACAAATGAATTTTTCTTAATTTTTCTTTGCCAGAAAATTTTAAAAGCTTGCATTGAACAAGTGAAAAAGTATCCAGAATTCTATACTCTCCATGAGGTCACCAGCTTAATGGGATTCTTCCCATTCAGAGTAGAGATGGGATTAAAGTTAGAAAAAACTCTTCTTGCATTGGTAAGGTTTATTATCTGAAGATAGAAGCTTTTTTTTTTTTTTTTNACAGAGTCTAGCTCTTATTGCCTGGAGTACAATGGCATGATTTCAGCTCACTGCAACTTCAGCCTCCCAGGTTCAAGTGATTCTCCTGCCTCAGCCTCCTGAGTAGGTGGGATTACAGGCACCCACCACCATGCCTGGCTAATTTTTGTATTTTTAGTAGAAACGAGGATTTTACCATGTTGCCCAGGCTGGTCTCGAACTCCTGACCTCAGGTGATCCGCCTGCCTCAGCTTCCCAAAGTGCTGGGATTACAGGAGTGAGCAACTGTGCCCAGCTCATGTATATTTTACATAGATACTATATTTAAACTTTAAGCAATTGTTAGATAACTTTTTAAATATATAATACAAATCTGTGTCCCTTTATTTTTATTTTATGGATACAAAAATTGATATTTTTAATAATTCCACTACTAACTTTGTTCCTCAATACTCTTATCACCCATCTGAATGCCCCTGAATACAAGCAGGAAGCCCCCTTTTTTAAATGGGGTTTTATTCACAAACATATTAGAAATAAGTGTGTGTAGAGGGTATTTTGGAGTTTCTGTTGTCCCCTGTTATGACTTATATCTCCTAAAAGAAGAGGATACACTTTACAGTGACTGGAAAAATTCTACAAAACTGTCCTGGCATGGTGGCTCACGGACAGAACCAGCACTTTGGGAGGCCAGGGCAGACAGATCACTTGAAGTCAGGTGTTTGAGACCAACCTGGCCAACATGGCAAAACCCTGTTTCTACTAAAAATACAACAATTAGCTGGGTGTGCTGGCACACGCCTGTTATCCCAGCTATTTGGGAGGCTAAGGTGAGAGGATTGCTTGAACCTAAGAGGCAGAGGTTATAGTGATCTACGATCACATCACTGCACTCCAGCCTATGTGACAGAGCGAGTTAGTCTCAAAAACAAAACAAAACAAAACAAAAAACACTGGTAGTGGTTGTCAAGCAAAAACATGAATATCTTGGCATAAAGTTTCTAAATCTGGTATTTACATTTAGTAGAATGATAAATTTCATATGATGAAAGATACTTTTCTTAGAAAAACATCAGGATTTTTGCAGTAAAATGATTAATTATTTTCATATTTAGGGCAGTGTAAAATATGTGAAAACAGTATTTCCCTCAATGCCTATGAAGTTGCAGCTTTCAAAAGATGATATAGGTACCATTGAAACACCAGAACAAACAGCTGAAGCTATGCATTATGTAAGTACCAAGGCAACACTGGATCTTCCTAAATGATCTTTTATATCTCACAAAATACATCTAACCTGATTGTCCTAAAGTACCCTTTCTGACTTTCTTCGTCTTTTACTTTATTAAAGAAAGTTTCAGTAAGCATAACCAAGTAACAAATTATTTGTTGTTTTTCAGGATATTAGTAAAGATCCAAATGCGGAGAAGCTTGTTTCAAGATACCATCCTCAGATAGCTATAACTAGTCAATCCTTATTTACCTTATTAAATAATCATGGACCGACATACAAGGAACAGTGGGAAATTCCAGTATTTATTCAAGTAATACCTGTTGCAGGTTTGTGATTTACTGTGTCAAATATTGCTTTCAAAAAAGAGAGGTTGGACGGCATGTTCTCGCTAACAAATGGAAGTTGAACAGTGATAACACATGGACACAGGGAGGGAAACAACACACATGGGAGCCTGTTGCAGGGTTGGAGCAAGGGGAGGGAGAACATTGGGACAAATACCTAATACATGCAGGGCTTAAAAACTAGATGACGGGTTAATACATGCAGTAAACCACTATGACACATGTACACCTATGTAACAAACCTGCACATTCTGCACGTGTATCCCAGAACGTAAAGTAAAATTTAAAAAATAGGTTAGAACTGTTTGATTTCAGCTGTGTAAATATAGGGGGTCATTTATCAGATATCAAAGTACTGATTTAAGGAGGATATAAGTTTGACACTTAAATTCAGTAAAACTTTTTCATGTATAAAGTTACTGTAGGCTCAGCACTACTAAATGAATTAATTAGATCTATAACACCTATAGTCGTTGTTTAAGGGTGAGAGTTAGAGATAAAGTGATGATGTAGGGTGGCCAAGAAATTCATGAAATGGTCAGGTTTTTCTTTCACTGAAATGAATGTATTTCTTCAGTAGACAACCTCAAATGGGTGAATTTCCATGACTTACTAACTTGTCTATTGGAATTTGGAATTACAGTAAATCTGTAAATATAAGCAATAATTTTGTTGTCTGTCTTTTAACAACAGAATTAATATCTGCATATTCTTGCATTCAAAAAATTATTTTCCCTACTGTTTTGATTCATATTTTATTTTTAAATATCTTCCAGAATTAATATTATTATATGTCACAGCATAAATATAGTAAATGAAAGACTATGTCTAATGAAACAAAACTACAAATTAGAATTAAATGTAATATATACCCTGTGGTGAATATTTCATCACTTTTTGCAAGTTCCTGTAACAGCTGAGTAATGATGACAGTAAGAATGTAACAGTAAAAAACATTGTTAGAAAGATGTTTTTCTCCTGCCAGTTGAATTTTCTTGCCCTTAGATTTGGAAAGGACTTTAATATCTTCTAATCTAAGGGTAGTAAATATATGGGACATACGCTGCCATTCCTCTGGTGTCTCTTTGGTGATCCTAATGTTATACATCCTGGTTTTTAAAAAATAAATCACTATTAGATACTAATTACCTCTTTTCTTTGGTTTTAAGGTTCAAAACCAGTTAAAGTAATATATATTAATTCACCACTTCCCCAGAAGAAAATGACTATGAGAGAGAGAAATCATATCTTTCATGAAGTTCCATTAAAATTTATGATGTCCAAAAACACATCTGTTCCAGTCTCTGCAGTCTTTATGGACAAACCTGAAGAGTTTATAGCTGAAATGGATGTATGTAATGCTTTTTTTTTCCTTAGGGGAATGTACTTGTTTATCCTTTTGAAGCATAAAGTTTTACTGCAAATCCCTAAACCTAGTAGCTAAAAATACAGGCTTTAGATTCCAACTTAAATTGAATTTCAAGTCTAGCTAGATTTTAGGCAACTAACTTAACCTCCCTCAGCCTCAGTTTTCTCTTCTTATACATGAAAGGTAGCAATACCTACTTGACAAGATTATTATGAGGGTTAAGTTTGATATTTTATGTAAAGGCTGAGCATAGTTTTTAGTAATGTATGTAGGGAACGCTCAGTGATGGTAGTGAATATGAGGTTTTGTTTCATTGGTCTCATTCGTATTCAGGAATTTTATTTTTTTGAGATGGAGCCTCTCTCTGTCACCCAGGCTGGAGGACAGTGGCGTGATCTCTGCTCACTGCAACCTCCGCGTCCTGGGTTCAAGTGATGCTCCTGCCTAAGACTCCTGAGTAGCTGAGATTATATAGCTGTGCACCACCACACCCAGCTAACTTTTTGTATTTTTAGTAGAGGTGAGATTTTGCCATGTTGGTGAGGCTGGTTGGTCTCAAACTCCTGACCTTGGGTTATCCACCCGCCTCAGCCACCCAAAGCACTGGGATTACAGGGATAAGCCACTGCACCCAACCCATATCCAAGAGTTTTTAAGTGTGAAAAGGAACAGATGAGTTTCATTTGATTGGTACAGAAGGTATTTGACCAGATTGTTAATCTTCAGTATACTTAGTAGCTATGTGACCTTGAGTGGATTACATAATATCTCTGTGTCTAGTTTGCTTATCTGTAAAATGGGCATCATGATACTACCTAACCGAAAGGATTGTTTAGGTTTAAATGAATTCATACATGTAAAACATTTAGAGTAACACTTGGCACTCTGTAAATAATTGCTTTTATTATCCTGTGTTTTAAAGTATTTTTTCCATGATTTTTAAATACATTGTTTACAGAAAACTTGATTCATTCATTCCATAAGTTTTTAATGAGCAGATACTATTCCATGCAGGGAAGAAGCAGCAGTGAATAAAAACAAAACCTGTTTTCTCTCAGAGCTTACATTAGTGGCAGAGGGCCCAGATACAGGAAAAAAGCAGGTAATGGTAAATGCTGTGGAGAAAAGTAGAATAGGCTAAGGGGAAATAGAGAGATGGGTGGGGAAGGGGTCATTTTATATTCATGATCAAGAAGGCTTTTCTGAGGACAGGAAATATGAACAGAGACGAGTAAAATGAGACGAGCAAACAAAAATTTTAAAATAAAATATAAAAATGTTTTTCTTACACTTAACTCATATAATTTTAAGGATGTTAGCGTTTTGTTTTTTATATTTATGGTTTTCTCTTTGCCATTTGCCGTTTAATATTTTTATGATATATATGTCATCAGGCACTTTTAACTTATGTTTTCCTTTTATACATTTTACTTTTAAAAATCTGCCTAAAATTTATATTGAGGTGAATGTCAGGCAGTAACAAGTGGCTGTAAAGAAACCTGAGATAGGTTAAGAGGGATAAAAATTGACAATGACTTCTTTCAGTAATGGGTAAGCCAGGTAATTTGGACCCTCCTTTTATTGATGACAACTAAAAAAGCTGGACAAATGTTAAAATGTCTTTCTTAAAAGCATCAAGAAGCTAACAAGATAGTGAGGAATTGTAGGGATGAGATACTGAAGAGACAGGAATTCCATAAGGTAAGCCTGTTACTTAGGGTCATTTTTGCATCGGATTGTATTTGCCAGTTCTGAAGAAGTAAGTAAGAAAATGAACTGTGCTTTTGGCAGCATCACAGTACTGAGGGATAAAAGGAATCAGTTTTCCACTGAGGGCCTGTACCCCAAAGGTGCTGCGCCTCAGGAGTCAGGGTGAACCAGAAGTAAAACAGCTTTCTCTGAGATTGTAGCCTGAGTTTTCGGGCCCTGACCTTAGAGTAAAACGCTTTTTCTGGATTGCCAGTGTCTCCAAACACCTAGCAAAAGGAGTGAAAATAATCCTTACAGGAAGATAATGCATTTCGTAACTTCAAATTATTATACTTCTTAATGTCTATTAGTTTAATTTTTGTTGCTTAGTATTCTGTAATTATTTTGATTTCTGTAGTCCAACAGTTTGGAATGTTTTTAAATTTCCAAGTGCTTGAGTTTATTGTTCGTTTAAATTTTTTAAATGATCTCTGATTTTAGTTCTTCTGAACATAGAGTAAGACTTGATGAGATTCTGGTTTGGTCTGTATTGAAATTTCCTTTGTATATTATAGTCCATTTTTTGAAATGCCCTTTGGATTCTTGGGAAGAGAAAAAGTTTATCTTTGTAGTCTATTTATATGTTTATTTTCAATTTTTTATATATATTCACATTTTTAATATTATTCATACCTTCTGTATTCCTTTTTATTTTTTACTTAGAGATAGTGTATCATTGACCAAGTATAATTGTGTTTCTGTCAGATTTTTTTTTAATTTTTCAGTTTGACTGTGTATTTTGAAATCATTACTTGACATGTCACAATTCATGACCATTATCTATTTATCATGGATTTTCTCTGTTTTCAAACTAGCATTTCTCCCTTTTCTATCTAACACTTTTTGCCTTGAATTCTTCTTTGTCTATTGCTATTCTTCCTCTTTTTGT
This sequence comes from Cebus imitator, assembly GCF_001604975.1. Classification (NCBI taxonomy): domain Eukaryota; kingdom Metazoa; phylum Chordata; class Mammalia; order Primates; family Cebidae; genus Cebus; species Cebus imitator. The sequence goes on along the minus strand of NW_016107389.1, from coordinate 7,652,712 downwards.
ATCTTGATGGCATCTCTTGTTGTTTTGTTTTTAACCTTTTTGTGTAGGAATGCCTCATGTAAGCAGCATATAGTTGTAATTTTTCTTTTTTACCAAATTTCGTAGTCTTTTAGTAGGAATGACCATTTCCTAGCCACCGTTCACGGAGAGGCTACTTATTAAGTGCCAGGCACAATGCCAAGAGATTTTCTATATGTAATTTCTCATTTAGTCTTTAGAACAAATCCAAGAAGATGCCCCTACTTTACCTGTTTTAGAGATGAGTCAGTTGAGGTTCAGAGAGGTTAAGTAACTTAGATGAGTTGATCTTTCTTACTACCTGATGACCGTTAGAATCTTTCTCTTAAATCCTGGACTGTAAGGCTAGCGGATGTACATAACCAATTAACAAATTTCAATGGTATTTAAAGTGCTCTGTCAAATTGAAGAGAGATCTTCTGGTGCATATCTCCTTGTGGAGGGGAAAATGTATTCCTGAATAAGTTAAAACTGTGTGTAGTTTTTCCATTACCAAAATAGTACATGAAAAATAACATTTATGACTTCATGTCTCAGAATACAGTAAATCATCTTGTGTCCATTTCTGCCCCATCTTTATTGCTGAGAGTTGTTTTCTCTGAGTAGTTGTGGAAAGAAAGTGACTGGTTGGTATTAAGGGTACACCAGAATCTGGTAACACTTCTCCAGCCACGTTAGAAAGCAGCATCCTCACAGTGGCAGAGGGACTTCCCTCCTGGTCAGCTAAGACCAAGTGTCTCTGCAAAGAGTCTACAGAGTAGACATAAATGAAAATCCGCCGCCTTGTTTGGCCCCATGTTTCTTCTTTGTGGTCTTGTCCATTTTTTGACTAGTTGAAATTCCTCTTGAAATGTAGTGGTTTGTAAATATTTCATTTCGTGTGCTATTACAACGTGGCAAATTTGCCTGTTACCACAAAATTTTTTTTTTTTTTTTTTTGAGACGGAGTCTTGCCCTTTGGCCTGGGCGGGAATGCAGTGGCACGATCTCAGCTCACTGCAGCCTCTGCCTCCCAGATTCAAGTGATTCTCCTGCCTCAGCCTCCCAAGCAATTGGGATTACAGGCACCCGCCACCATGCCTGGCTAATATTTTTGTACTTTTAGTAGAGATGCAGTTTCACCATGTTGTCCAGGCTGGTCTCTAACTCCTGACCTTGTGATTCGCCTGCCTCAGTCTCCCAAAGTGTTGGGATTACAGGCGTGGCCACTGTGCCCGACATCACAGTGGGAAGGTAAGTTTAAATAGTTGGTAGTAGGTTGTTGTCATCTTAAGCAAGAATCTTTTACAACCATTAGATTTTCCTTTCTCCTTTAAAAGAACAAGAAGTATGTATGAGAGGGATAGGAATATTAAGAGATAGGTAGCTTGGCTTGAAATTTTTACTAATACTTTATCAATTTATTTACTTAAGATCTCCTATGAAGTCAATGAGTGCCGAAAAATTGAGACTCTTGAAAACTCGTATCTGGATTTTGATGATGATGTCACAGAACTTGAAACTTTTGGAGTAACCACCACTAAAGCATCAAAGTCACCAAGTCCAGCAAGTACTTCCACAGTACCTAACATAACAGATGCTCCTACAGCCCCCAAAGCAGGAACTACACGTGTGGCCCCAAGTGCACCAGACATTTCTGCTAATTCTAAAAGTTTATCTCAGATTCTGATAGAACAGTTGCAAAAGGAGAAACAGCTTGTCACTGGTGTGGATGGTGTCCCTGAAGAGTGCACAAATAAAGATGATCAGGGATTTGAATCATGTGGTGAAAAGGTATCAAATTCTGACAAGTCTTTGATGCAAGATAGTGACTTGAAAACATCTGATGCCTTACAGTTAGAAAATTCTCAGGAAATGGAAACTTCTAATAAAAATGATACGACTGTAGATACGGTACATGCTGTTGATGAAAGACCCAGTGTTCTGGAAAACCTAGATACCTCGAAGGAAAAAACAGTTAGATCCGAAGCAGCTGAAACTGAAGATACAGATCTCTGCAACAGTGATACAGATGAGGAGTGTTTAATCATTGATACAGAGTGTAAAAATAATAGTGATGGAAAGACAGCTGTTGTGGGTTCTAACTTAAGTTCTAAACCAGCTAGTCCAAATTCTTCCTCAGGACTGGCTTCTGTAGGAAACCAGACAAATACTGCTTGTAGTCCTGAAGAGTCATGTGTTTTAAAAAAACCTATCAAACGAGTATATAAAAAATTTGATCCAGTTGGAGAAATTTTAAAAATGCAGGATGAGCTCTTAAAGCCAATTTCCAGGAAAGTACCCGAATTGCCCTTAATGAATTTAGAAAATTCTAAGCAGCCTTCTGTTTCTGAGCAGTTGTCTGTTCCTTCAGACGCCTCCAGTTGGCCGAAACCTGGATGGCCTTCTGCATTTCAGAAGCCAAAAGGACGTAAGTAAATATTTACAAAGAGCTTACACTGTTTTACTTGTTCTTTTTTCTTAGTTATTGTTTTCCCTCATTCTTTTACTTTGTTATAACCTGTTTTGTAATTGTCACACATTGATATTTCCTTTTTTCAATCTATGGATCAGTATTTCCGCTTCCAAAATGTCCTCTCTATTATGTACACAAAAGTGTATGGGCCTTGCAACTTGTGTTTATCTAACATGAACAATGACTGCTAAGCTATAGGTAATACGGTTTGTCAAACTGATGAAGGGTAAGTGCATCCAGAATAATCATAAATATTTGATTGATTTAAAATTTATTTATACTTGATGTTTGGACTGCAGTTTTATGAAATCCGCTCCTCAGGTCTGCCTGGTTAGGAATAACATTACTTTTTAAACTCTTTTTTTTTTTCTCTCACATGGTGTGGTGTCTCATGAATTTATACTTTGCCTAGAGTTAGTGAAGGTTAAAAGGAGAAAAACCTTAAAGCATGAATTTCAGCTCTTACTGCAGTTCCAGTAAGAGTAAACAGAAATGGCAATAGTGTGAGGGTCCATTAGGCAGAGAAGTAGATATTTAAAGATGATAGAAGTTTAAAAATAGTTAATTGAATTGTTGTATCCTCGATTATAATGGGTAAAGAGATAATGTATTTTAAAAATGAGAAACATTATTTTTAAAGGATTACCGTATGAACTTCAGGACTATGTTGAAGATACGTCGGAATACCTAGCTCCTCAGGAGGGAAATTTTGTTTATAAGTTATTTAGCCTGCAAGACCTGTTGTTACTCGTGCGCTGCAGTGTCCAGAGGATAGAGACAAGACCACGTTCTAAAAAACGGAAGAAAATCAGAAGAGTAAGTTGTTACTTGCAGAGTTAGATTGTGATCACATAAATAATCAACAAATATTTAACATGCCATTACTATAAAGTTTAAAATGTTGAACACTCATAGTATCTTCAGGTTGAGTTTTTTTTTTTTTTTTTTTTTTTTATACTAAAATGCTGAGATCAAGTTAAATGTTTATATAAAGTAGCCATAGATGCCAGTAACATTCATGCATGGAATATACAGGTTGAGCAACTCCAATCCAAAATCCAGATTCCCCAAAGTTCGAAAGCTTTTGAACTCCAGTATGGTACCACAAGTGGAAAATTCCACACATGACCTCATATAATGAATGAGTCACAGTCCAAACTCCAGTCAAAATTTTGTTTCATGCATAAAATTATTTAATCTGTTGTATAAGATTACCCTCAGGCTATATGCATATGGTGTATGGGAAACATAAATGAAATTTGTGTTTAGACTTGAGTCCTGTCCCCAAGATACCACATTTTGTATATGTAAATATTTCAAAATCCAGAAAAAAATCCAAAATCTGAAACGCTTCTGCTCCCAAGCATTATAGATAAGGGATACTCCACCTGTATAAACCTTATTAAAAAACTGCATCATCGTATATTACATCTAGATTGGCACATATATTCCTGTTTTCTCTGGGAGTTTGGATTTTCATTATTACATGTGAGCTCGAGCTCTTTTCTCTCCTTCTTTGGGGCTCTTTTTGGCCTACTTTTAGAAGCCCAAGTAGAACTTTTGAAAGATGGCATTTCACACACATTTAAGGTCTTTCCAGGATTGTTAGAAGACCAAGTCTCTTCCTTTCTTTTTCTCCCTTTTGTTTCTTTGGGGTTTGATGTTAGTGTTTTCCTCAGGAAAAAAAAATGTATTGCTGCAATTTGAGTAATTCTTTCTTTCAGTCATTTTCTACATTTGAAATTCTCTTTCAAATTTGTTTGCATTTATTTTGTGTGTATCACTACTGAATTCTGGTAAATAGAATCTTCCATATTATAATTGAGTATGTAATATTAAAATGTGTTTCCTTTCATTTTTCTTGAGGGTTTTTTCTGTTGTATATATTTTTCATAGTATACTCTAAAAAAAAAAAAAAAAAAAAAGGTTTTGGTGTCTCTGCCTCTTGTTATCTAACCCATTGCCTAATAAGAATCATCACTGAAACTTTGAAATCAGTATGTTTTGAGATAGGGATCAGGTGAATCCAGACTAGTGATGTTGTAGTGTTGATCCTTGTGGAATACTTCCTGACTGCTGTATCATATCAAAGAATTACTGGATTTCAAAAAGTATCCAGCCTTTTCACAATGCTAATAACAGCAGTGTGAAGGTTTGACTACTGTGACAAACTCATCCACATCCAAGTTGTACACTTTGTCCACTCAAATCCAGTAGACTCAGTGGACCTTGTGCTTGATAACATTTTTTTGTTTTGTTAAATAGAAGGAGGATTGCAAATAAATTATTAAATTCCTAAATTATTAAACTTCTCATTCACATAATTTAATTTTTATCATTGATTCAAACTCAAAATTTTAGAAACCAAATGGTTTTGAATTAAAACCAACATAATACCACAAGTGGAAAATTCCACACATGACCTCACATGATGGGTTACAGTCCAAACTCCAGTCAAAATTTTGTTTCATGGTTTTATAAAGTTTATGCAGGTGAAGTAGCCCTTATCTATAAATCCCTTATATTTATAAACTAAAACCATTTGGTTTTAGTGCTCTTTACAAGAGAAACTCAAGGAATGCCAACATTTTGTATTTTGATTGTCTCCTTCTAGATAAATGCTAACATCCTGTGAATTAAAAGACTTTACTTTATCTGCTAATTTTTCCTGCCTCATATATGTTAACTAATAAATTTAATAACCATAAGCTTGAACATCCTGAATACAGATAGTATCAATCCTATAGATTATATTTTCAAGGGCTTATTTCTTTAATTCTTCCTTGCTTTTTCTCTGATATATTTTAGAACTACCTCATTTCTTTCACTTCCTACTCTGTGAACCCATACCACTTTGTATTTCTTTTTCAGCTTACAGCACTTAGAAATTGTTGATGGCCGATATCTCTTAAGTAAGAATAGCCTAGGGAAATTTTGGATACCAGTTTAATTCTTGAACAAGACAGCTTGGTAAGGACATTGTAATTCACTTGACTAAGGTGAAATTTATAAATTTGAAGACATAAACTTGAGAAAATTCATTATTGAAATATATCAGTAGTCACACCCTAAAGAATATCTAAATAGAAGCCTCATATTTCTGATTGTGTCAAACTCAATAAAATTTTAAAATTTTCAGTGAATGTTTATATTGCCCCTGATATTATATGTAGTAGTTTAGTACACATGGTTTAAATCTCTAAGTAAAATGTATGCTCCTTGGAATCATGTCCTATTCATCTCTGTTTCTCCAAAATATTTTATCTTATGGAAACTCAATAAATAGGCACTGAGTAAATGAGGAAAATGGAGAAGGAATGGTATTGTTGAGTAAGGGAACTTTAGGGATGTTGAGGCACCAATTTGAAAATGTTGTAAATGGTGCTATTTAAACTAATTAGGTAAAAGTACGTCCCCCATTAGTATTTCCTACCTAAAAACCAACTTGCTTAGATAGAGCTTTGAAATACTTGGAAGTCTCTTCAACCTCTGATATCCAAGAACCTCATCCCTTTGTTTTTTCTCAGTTCTTCAATTACTTTATTCTAGTTGCGATTTTAGTTTCCAGTGTCATTTATGTTTCCTCACCAAAACTCTGCTTAATAAGAGTTGCACTTTAAAGAAGAACTTAAAACATCAGCCAGTCTCAAATGATGGAATGAAATAAAGAGGCTAGGCGCAGTGGCTCACACCTATAATCCCAGCAATTTCAGAGGCCGAGGCAGTTGGATCACCCGAGGTCAGGAGTTCGAGACCAGCCTGGCCAAGGAGGTGAAACTCCGAGATATCTACTAAAAAAAATACAAAACTTAGCCAGGCATGGTTGCATGCCAATAATCCCAGCTGCTCGGGAGACTGAGGCAGGAGAATCGCTTGAAGCTGGGAGGCGGAGCTTGCAGTGAGCTGAGATTGTGCCATTGCACTCCAGCCTGGACGACAAGAGCAAAATTCCATCTCAGAAAAGTAATAAAGAGGCTATTTTGGACCACAAGATAAAATGGAATCAGTGCTGAATTAAATACATGATTACAAAATCCATACCCAGGAACTTTGGATAATTTCATAATATGTATTATTATTTGTCTCAGTTAACCAAGTATCCTGAGTGCCTTATATGAAAAATTGGAAGAGAACCAAGAAAAGCTTTTACTTGGAGAGCCACTGATCAAGGGAAGAAAATAGTAAATTTTATAGAATGAAAATTTTGATTGTCCTTAAATTTTTACTTCAATTTTGGGACACTAAGGAAAGATGAAATGCCCAGGCCTCTTTTTCCCCCCGCTTCCTGGAGATGTCAGTAGAATACGTACAGAAATTAAAACTGGTTTTAGGACTTGGTTTTATAGATAGGGTAGTATTATCTAAGAATATCTCCCAAAGTATTTGCTTTTCAGAAATGGTATTTATTTTTAAATTTTAAAAAATATATGGAATTAACTGTTTCCCATTTCTGGTCCAGAACTATGATCCTTTTTCTCAGTCAACATTTTTCTCAACTTTGCTATAAACTAGCTATGTATCCTTGAGCAAATTTCATTCATTCTTTTTTCTAAAGAGACAAGAGTCCTGCTCTATTGCTGAGGAAGGAGTGCAGTAGCATGGTCATAGCTTACTGCCTCCTTGAACTTATGGGCTCAAATGATCCTCCCACCTCAGCCTCCTGAGTAGCTAGGATTATAGGCATGTGCCACCATGCCTAGCTAGTTTTTTTTAATTTGTTGTAGAGGCAGGGTCTTGCTATTTTGTCCAGGCTAGTCCTGAACTTCTAACCTTAAGTAATTTTCCCACAGCCTCCCAAAGTGCTAGGATTACAGGCCTGAGCCACTGCACCCAGTCTGAGCAAATTTCTTAACCTTCTGGGCCTTCATTTGTTTATCCCAACCTCCTCTTTGCTCTAAAGTTATGAAGAGACTAAATCATATGCAGATAACCATTTGCTAAAGAATTACACTGTAAAATGCTTTTAATGATAAAATTATCCTAATCACATTTAATTTTGTTTTAATTGAGAAGACACTAGAGGCCTAACTACTCAAAGTGTGGTTCCTGGAACAATAGCTTGTTAGTAATATAAAACCTTGGGCTTTACCCCAGATTCTACATTTTAACAAGATCACCAGATTTCTTACATGCACGTAGTTCAAAGGGCAATCATGTGAAACCACACTTACTGTTGATAACAAAAATAGTGGATTTGAATTGTTCTTTCCACCACCATTGTGCCAAGCCCACTCTTTGCCGCTTTGTGAAAATCAAGAATTAAGAAATACTAATGAAATATTTTTATATCTATAAATGGTGACACCTTAGTATAATTTCAGAAATACTAGTTAGCTTTATCAGTGCGAGTAAGTACTTAAATCATGTTTCTTTTTTGGCAAATGGAAATAGACTCCTGTTGAGAGTAGAGCTTTCTTTGAAGGTATGAGATAGCATAAGCACAGTGAACAACATGTATTTCTTTGCATATGCTCCCTTAGACTAGTAATAGGTACTGGCCTAAATTACTTATGTAGTGTGCTGACCAGTGACCTTGGATGGATAATTTGTCAGACACTTCATGTCTGAAATGAAGCCTTTGATATTGAGAAACACAGGTGTTAATGTAGGCATTAGTGCCCATTATTTGCAGACTGAAACAAGCTGCTCAGAGTATTTGAGTCTGAGACAATGTGACTCATGCTTTAAAGGAGCAAAAGATTTCTACTTTTTTATCCTCTTGAAAATGACTATTAGATAAAGAAGTCAGTGCTTCTCAGCATCTAGCTTTGAGCCTTTGGGCAACTATGTATGATAGGCTCTGTTCCAAGGATTCATTCAAGGAATGCTGCCATTCACATTCCCTCACAGAAATCAACCGTTGCCTGTGGGGGGAGGTGTGTTGATTTTGTTCAGAAATGGGTATGGTAGGGAGGGATCGCTTATCCATTCACCTTTTGCCACCAAACATTCTAAACATCAGGCCTGAACGTATCCATCTTACTGTCTGAATCCTTCTGTAATTAAAAGGAAATATGATTACCTGAAAGCATTTTGAAAGTGCCAAAGCTGTATAGGCAAATGTATTTACTATTAATAGTAAATTAGTGGAGCTTTGAAAATGTATAATCTTGCATTGCAGCAATTTCCAGTTTACGTACTGCCAAAAGTAGAGTATCAGGCTTGTTACGGAGTTGAAGCTCTGACTGAAAGTGAACTTTGTCGCTTATGGACTGAAAGTTTATTGCATTCCAACAGCTCATTCTATGTTGGTAAGTTATACAAAAGTCTTTATTCTCCTTTATAATTTCCTTGTAATTACATACTTGTAAATTCAATTGTGAATACTTCTATTCTGTACTTTTTTACTTTAATTTTTATGTATGTATGTATGTATTTATTTTTAGACAGAGTCTCACTGTTGCCCAGGCAGGAGTGTACTCATGTGATCATAGCTCACTGTAACCTCGAACTCCTGACCTCAAGTGATCTTCCCACCTCAGCCTTCCCATAGCTGGGGCTGCAGGCATGTGTTGCCATTCCCAGCTAATTTTTTGTTTTTTTCTTAAGATGGGGTCTCATGTTGCCTAGACTGGTCTTGAACTTCTGGCCTCAAGCAATCCTCCTGCCTTAGCCTCCAAAAGCTCTGGGATTACAGGGATGACCTACCATGCTGACCTATTTTAAAAACACTTGTTTAATAGTATAATCAAAAATACGCATTTGTTTTCTAAAACAAGCTTCTTTTAAGAGTACTATTTAATTGGTTATTTATTGATCTATAAGTTTATTTTGAAATTTTTGTATAATGACACTACTTTTAAAACCTCAAATATTTTGATGAAACGACTTTTTCCTTTTCTTTTTGTTTCATTTTGTGAGGGCATAGGGATTAGGCTGGAGTTTAGTTTGCATTGGCTCAGTTCATGTACAGTTAACATCCTCACATAATAGATTACTCCTTAGTCGTTATTGGTATTATTTCCTTCACTGGAATGTCTAATATAAAACATCTCAATACATCCCATAAATCTCAATCCCTCCTGATCATCTCGAACTGCTCTTCCACGGAGTCTTTTGCATTCTTTGCTCTCTCAGTGCAGCCTTTTACTTCTCTATGACTTTTTACTTTGTACTTTATTGTGCTCTCTTAACAACTATCCCTTCTTCCTTTCTTCCTGTTAGACAATAAACAGCTTAAGGTCAGACTCTGATAAAATTCTGTATTGAGTCTAATAAAATTTTTTGTTATTACAGTGCTTAGCATGATTCCTTGTATGTAATAAATCCTGTGAGGGTGTTTTTCTTGCTTAAAGAAAGGTTATTCACTTAAATTTTTTTTCCTATTTTGGTTAATCAGTATTTTGTTTTCATGTTTTATGAGAGTATTAGATAATTGATTTATTCTTTCTACTTAACTCAAAAAAGGAAGTAGCTAAATGCACTGATTGGTAGTATACTGCCTCCTTCCTCCTCCTTCAACACATACTAGAAGTTTTGGTAGTAATTTTCAGTCTGTAACCAGAATTTCCAGTGTTCCTCCAAAAGATCTCACACCAACAATCTCAACATTCGCTACTTGAAAGCAGTTTGCCAGCCACATCCATTTTAGGAAAGGAACAAGTAAACCTTGTGAGTAAAATTTCGTTTAAAGTACTGACAGAGAATGGAGATTCATGGAAAAAAAAAAATTGAGATTTGAGTTTTTTAAATGTACAGTTTAACATCACTTCTTCTTATTTTTAAAAATCCTAAGTAATCATTGCCCTGTGTACTAATTATTCTCTCTGAATCCTATCCACTTGTGAGCCTTTCATTTCAATGTACGGAGGTAGTATTTTTGGTTTGTGTGACAAGTGTTTGGTGAAAAACATATATTGTCTGGTTGTAGG
>NW_016107389.1:7638115-7641130 GCF_001604975.1 Cebus imitator | reverse complement strand
TGCGGTGAGCCGAGATCGTGCCATTGCACTCCAGCCTGGGTAACGAGCGAAACTCCGTCTCAAAAAAAAGAAAAAAAAAAAGTCTGTTTATAATTGGTTATTGTGTACCTGTTGAGCTCATGCACAGAAAGCAACGTGTGCAGTTGTGTTGACTCTGTGTCCCAGTGATAAACCCGTTTGATATGTTACAAAAGTAGATGATCAAAAGAGAGAATTGGCCAACAACTATTAAAGCAAAGCAAAGAAAAAAAAGGTGATACTGCCAGAAGTGAAACTTAAATGGAACATAAATGGAATTACAGAGAAAATACAAGATAGTGGGAATGTTGGCTCTGCTGTTGTTCTGGTGACTCTAGATTTGCTGCCAGACGAACTTAGTGAAAGCGAACTTATAAATGAAAAAGAAAGTGGTTGTGACATAAAAGATGAACAAGTGACACTGGCGTAAGATTTTACACTAAACGAACTCCTGAAGTTATTTCATGACATTGAAGGCACAAAGGATAGAGTTTTGGATGCTGATCCTAACTCAGAAAGGAATGTAACGGTTCACCATGGCATAGAAATGATGCATCAGGCCAGGTGCAGTGGCTCATTCTTGTAATCCCAGCACTTTGGAAGACCAAGGCGGGTGGATCATTTGACATCAGGAATTAAAGACCAGCCTGGCCAACATGATGAAACCCTGTCTTCACTGAAAATACAAAAAATTAACCAGGCGTCAGTCATGTGCACCTATAATCCCAGCTACTTGGGAGACTGAGGCAGGAGAATCACTTGAGCCTGGGAGATGGAGGTTGTGGTCAGCTGAGATCGTGCCAGTGCACTACAGTCTGGGTGACAGAGTGAGACCCTGTCTCAAAAAAAAAGAAAAGAAAGAAGATGCATCCTTCCTGTCACAAGTTCTGCAAGAAGGTAACAAGCAAAAACTATTCAAACTGCTCTTGATTAATGTTTCATAAAGAAATAGAACCCTTTAATGTTTTGAATTAGTGTACTAAAATATTTTACTGTTCTGTTCATTTTCCTGTACATTTATGATTGATAGAAAATTCATAGTGTTTTGACAAAAGATTTAAATGTAACGGAATAGTTGTAATTTTCCTCGTTGATTATTAAAATTGTAGAGTTTCAGCCTGTATGGTCATGTTTATGGTCCCACAGTGCATGCAAAGCTAGGAGTACCTATACACATGAATGTATGTGTATGCATGTATATGTCTGTGTGCATATATGTATGAATGAATGCATGTATATAAAGGTTTTATTTTCATTATGTGTAGATTTTATTTGTAGTCTATAAAGCAGTGCTTTGCAACCTTGATGCACATAAATATTTGTACAGTGCACTGTAATATATAAGAGAAATTGCTCGTGGCTGAAAGGTAACAGCCAGGAAGCTTTTTCCAACCCAAGCATTGCTTAGCTGTCTGAAGGACTGAGGTGATGATTATCTTAAGCACACATATATCTTATTTGAGACCTAAAGGTTAGAAGACTTCAGTGTTGAGAGTTGTGAACTCCTTGAGGAGGTAGATCCTCATAGCACTTAGTGTGGTATTCTCTTTATGGTTATTTTTGACAGACCATATTTGACATGTACCGTAATACATATTTTTTAAAATAAATTGCTTTCAATGGGTAAGAAATATTAGTTTTCCCAAAGACATAATCAGTAAACATCTAAAAGTTACTATGCTTCACCGGGCGCGGTGGCTCACACCTGTAACCCCAGCACTTTGGGAGGCTGAGGCGGGTGGATCACGAGGTCGGGAGATTGAGACCATCCTGGTCAACATGGTGAAACCCCGTCTCTACTAAAAATACAAAACATTAGCTGGGCATGGTGGTGCGTGCCTGTAATCCCAGCTACTCAGGAGGTTGAGGCAGGAGAATTGCCTGAATCCAGGAGGCGGAGGTTGCGGTGAGCCAAGATCGCGCCATTGCACTCCAGCCTGGGTAACAAGAGTGAAACTCCGTCTCAAAAAATAAATAAGTAAATAAAAGTTACTATGCTTAATACTCCTTTTCTGTGGTTATTAAATCCTTACAATGTGTCTTTCTTATTAGAAATGCCACTGTGTAATAAGTGTTACATATAATAAGTGCAGAGGTAAAACCTGGCATAAGAAATAACAAGTAGGTGTGTGAACAAATGAATTTGTTGTCTTAGAAGAAAGGCATCTGGTAAAAATGTTTCTATTCTTGTGAGCATAAAGTAAATGAAATGAAAGGGGATTTGGTAAGAAAATGAAAGATTAAATTATGTGCATTTTTAATTGGCCCAGTGATTGACATCAGCTTTCCAGGTAATTTGTTTTGATACCTAAACATTAAGAGTTTAAAAAAATAAAAATGTATTTTCAACATTGATACGTATTCTCATCATGCTAGTTGATGTTTTTAACTATGGTACAATACATATGATTTTAGTCTTGACTTGATTGTATAATATTTAATCCAGGACTATTTTTTATGTCACTTTTCGTTGATATATTTCAGGACCTTAGTATTAGCTCTCAGTCTGTTCTGTTTTAGAACATATGCATTACTTTTTAAAACAAAAGCATCATATTAATAATTTGCTGTTTTGTTTTTTGGAATTCTAGATTCATACTGTGTTTGTTAAAAAAAAGTAGGACTTGGGGCCAGGCGCAGTCACTCACAGTTGTAATCTGAGCAGTTTGGGAGTCCAAGGCGGGCAGATTGCTTGAGGCCAGGAGTTCGAGACCAGCCTGGCTAGCATAATGAAACTCCATCTCTACCAAAAAAAAAAAAAGGCTGGGAGTCATGGTGCACAAACTGTAGTCCCAGCTACTCAGGAGGCTGAGGCACAAGAATAGCTTGAACCCAGGAGGCCGAGGTTGCAGTGAGCCTAGATTGCGCCACTGCACTACAGCCCAGGTAACACAGCAAGACTCTGTTCTGCACAACCCACCCCCAACCCCACAACATTATAGAAATAAACATACAGATAAGGTCAATTTTGCTGTATGTTATTTATTTTTATTTTTA
>NW_016107389.1:7631820-7638089 GCF_001604975.1 Cebus imitator | reverse complement strand
AATCCCAGCACTCTGGGAAGCCAAGGTAGGTGGATCACCTAGCTCAGGAGTTTGAGATCAGCCTCGCCAACATGGTGAGACCCAGTCTCTGTGTAAAAACACATAAAAATTAGCCAGGTGTGGTGGCAGGCACCTGTAGCTCCTTGGCAGGCTGAGGCAGGAGAATTGCTTAAACTGAGGAGGTGGAAGTTGCAGTGTGCCAAAATCGTGACATTGCATTTCAGCCTGGGCAACAAGAGTGAAAATTTGTCTGGAAAAAGAAAGTAAGACTTCAAATACACTGCTTTGATTTTTTATTTAACAGTGGGAAATCTTATGGTATGCTTTAATTTAAAATATTAGGCCAGATTTTTATAATCTGATTTTTATTTTAAGAACCGAGTGTGTCAGAAAGAAAAGAAAAAACAAAGAACCAAGTGTGTCTTAGAAAGCCCCAGGCTATACATGTGATTTTTTCTGCCTGTTTTGATAGTAGGTATGTATTTATCCTCACAAACGCCATAAAAATGTGACTTTCATAGGAATTAGAAACACTAGCACTTTGACAGTTGTTCATAAGTTGTAGGCTTTGAAATTATTTTGTATGTGTGGACATGTGTAAACTTTTATATATTCAGCAGATATTTTAGAATGAATATATTTTATAATCTGAATTATGTCATTTTAAAATACAGCTTTGCCTAAAACTGAATAAAACATGTATTTCTCCTTTTAAAATGTAGAATTTCTTTATAGTCATTAAAATTTGTGAAAGCATTTTTAAGGAGACAGGATAACTTGGCTTTTTGTTTTCTAAATACTGCAATTGCTTGTTCCTTTTAAATTTGATATTTTATTTTAGGGCATATCGACGCATTTACTTCAAAGCTTTTTCTACTGGAAGAAATTACTTCAGAAGAATTAAAAGAAAAGCTTTCAGCACTCAAGTAAGAAAATTTACTTTGTGGTGAGAACTGAAAACTTGTTAATGTGATCATTAATTTTCCTTTATCTCTAAATACTGGTTAAGCTTAAATTGCTTTCAAGACTTTTAATTCTTTTATGTATAGAGGTCTTATTGGACCCAGTTTTGATTTCTCTTGTTTTTGTTTTTTGTTATTTTGAGACAAAATCTGATTTTGCCACCTAGGCTGGAGTGCAGTGAGTGTTGTGATCTCAGCTCACTGCAACATCTGCCTGTCTGTTTCAAGGGATCCTTCCACGTCAGCCTCCTGAGTAGGGACTACAGCCATGCACCACCATGCCTAGCTCATTTTTGTATTTTTTTGTAGCGATGGGATTTCCCCTTGTTGCCTGGGCTGGTCTCAAACTCCTGGACTCAAGCAATGTGCCTGCCTTAGCCTCCCAAATTGCTGGGGTTACAGGCATAAGCCACCATGCCTGGCCAGCAGTATGTTTTGTTTTGTTTTTGTTTGTTTATTGATATATATAAGAGTTATACATGTTTTAGGGATACATGTGATACTTTAATACCCATATATGATGTGTAATAATCAAATCAAGATAATTGGAATATCCTTCACCATAAACATTTATCTTTGTGTTAGGAACATTACAGTTCTTCTAGGTATTTTAACATATACAGTAAATTATTATGAACTGTAATTTCCCTGCTATACTATTGAATACTAGAAGTTAGTTCTTCTGTCTAGCACCTTAACCATCTTCTCATTTCCCCCATCTGTTTCCTTCCCAGTCACTTGTAACTATTCTTCTGTACCTCCATGAGATCCACTTTTTTAGCTTCTACATACGATTGACAGTGTGCAGTATTTGTCTTTCTGCGCCTGGCTTATTTAACTTAATATAATGACTCCCAGTTCTATCCATGATGCAAATAACAGAATTTTGTTTCTTTTATGGCTGAATATATTCCATTGTGTGGGGAGGTGGTCTGGGGGTGGTGTTTGTCACATCTTCTTTATTCATTCATCCATTGGTGGAGCCCAGACTCAATTTGTGATTTGTTTATATTAATTATCTCCATCTCCAAATTCAGTATAAGGCCAGTAGCACCAGCCTTTCTATGTAAGACAAGGGATGCTAGAGCCAAAGTGGCCACCATGCATGGGAAGCAAACATTTTACTCCATTACAGGTAAGGGAAAGAATAGTATAGGTAAAAACTGCGACAGTCTAACTTCTGAAAGTTTGCCCATCTACCAAGTATTATTATACACGTGACTGAAATGAATTTATTGTACTCAGAACTCTAAATGTCTAAATGCAAAGGAAAATAACTTAGGAGTATTATCTCATTTGCATCTCACAACTTCCTAGGAAAGGCTGGTAGTAGTATAATCTCCATTTTATATATGAGGAAATATTAGAGTGATAGGCCTTAGAGCACAAGGCTAAGTTGGTATAGCCTTGGAAGTTAACATGTTTGATTCCTACTTAGGATGAGAAATGATTCTGAATTCTACAAGCTGCATAATTCCAGCTTTCCCAGGATTAACAGAGTTTTTTAAGGGTCCCAGATCCAAAGTTGAACTCTCCACTTATACTTCACTGTGTCTGCTTGTATTACAAGGACTGCTTTTCTTGAAGAGTAACTTTTTTTTATATATATGTGAATAGAAAAGCTTTTCCATACCTTACTCTCCACCTGCCTTACTTTTCCCAATGAAAACCATTTTTTATAAAAACAAGGAGGTCGGGCACAGTGGCTCATGCCTATCCCAGCACTTTGGGAGGCTGTGGCAGGCAGATCACTTGCAGTCAGGAGTTCGAGACCAGCCTGGCCAACATGGTGAAACCCCATCTATACTAAACATACAAAAATTAGCCAGGTGTGGTGGTAGCCACCTATAATTCCAGCTACTTGGGTGGTTGAGGCAGGAGAATCACTTGAATCCAGGAAGCAGAGGTTGTAGTAAGCTGATCACGCCATTGCACTCCAGCCTGGGCCACAGAGATCTAAAAAAAAAAAAAAAAAAACAGAGAATGACTTTAGGTCTAGAAGAACTACTAAAGAAATGTTTAAAGTAATATCTGTATTTTATTTCCCATTAGCTATCCTGTCCTGAGTTAGTGTCTTCTCTGTCATCACAGGTTTAACGGACCTATTTTTTTTTTTTGAAAGCTAATTCACCACCATCTCTAAAAGACGAACTCTTGCATATTGGCTCTACTAAAGACCTCTTAGCATTTTTTTTAAAGTATATAATATGAACATGTAATAGTGATCTCTTTACAACTGCTCTGATACAAAGCCAAATATGATAATGAAAGGAAATTGTGAAATGGCAAAAATTGGCTAGACACCGTGGCTCACGCCTGTAATCCCAGCACTTTGGGAGGCCAAGGCGGGTGAATCACCTGAGGTCAGGGGTTTGAGACCAGCCTTGCCAACATGGTGAAACCCCGTCTCTATTAAAAATACAAAAAAATCAGCTTGGCATGGCCGCACTTACCTATAGTCCCAGCTACTTGAAAGGCTGAGGCATGAGAATCACTTGAACCTAGGAGGTGGAGGTTACAGTGAGCGGAGATCCCCACCACTGCACTCCAGCCCAGGCGACAGACAGAGCAGGACTCCGTCTCAAAAAAAAAAAGAAAGAAAAAAAAGGAAATGACAAAAACTAAGTAAAATTATAATGTAATTCAAATAGAAATAAGTTTCAGTGTTCTTTGTTTTACATTATGTCACGTCCTGTTTTTGTTGTTGTTATTGAGGGCATTTTCCAGCTATAATTGCTAAAAGTAAGTTTCCTACAGTTTAATTTCACATGAATTTCTTTTGTTTATTAGGATTTCCAATTTATTTAACATCCTTCAACACATTCTAAAGAAATTAAGTAGGTAAGTATTTTTTAGGCATTTTTCTTTGGTAGATGCTGATTTTCTTAGATGAAAATTCTTAGAAATTTTGAAAATATACTGTTAGGAATAGAGAAAATAACCTAGAAATGCAAAAATTACTCTGTCAAATGTAAAAATTTATATTGTAAAAATATAAAACAAAATATTCTAAAAATATAAATGCCATAGTATCTGACTTTAATGAGCTTACAACTACATTTTCCTGTAAGTCTATTACTGTATTAATTTTCTGTTGCAGCTATAACCCATTGTCACTAACTTGGTGACTTACAACACAGATTTATTCTTTTTAGTTCCTGAAGTCAGAAATCCAAAGTCAGTTTTACTGGGTAAAAGTCCAGGTGTCAGCAGGTCCTTTCTGGAGTCTGAAGAAAGAATCATTTCTTTACGTTTTTCAGTTTCTAGTGACCACCTGTATTCCTTGACTTGTGGCTCTTTCCTCCATCATCAGGGCATGTCACTCAGATCTCTGCGTCCTCGTCACATTGCCTTCTCCCCTTTTGTGGTAAAATCTTCCCCTGCCTCCCTTTTATAAGGTCCCTGGCGATTACTTTTGGCCTGCTCACATAATTTAGGATAATCCCCTTATCTCAAAATTCTTAATTTAATCACATTTGCAGAACCATTAAATGTAATATAGTCACAGGTTCTGGAGATAAGGATATGGACATCATGGGGGGACCATTATTCAGCCTACCATAGCTATATTATTTTCACTTTCAGGATAAAGAAAAACACAGAGCTGGCCGGGCGCGGTAGCTCACGCTTGTAATCCCAGCACTTAGGGAGGCCGAGGCGGGTGGATCACGACATCAGGAGCTCGAGACCAGCCTGACCAACATGTTGAAACCCCGTCTCTACTAAAAACACAAAAATTAGCTGGGCATGGTGGTGTGTGCCTGTAATCTCAGCTATTCAGGAGGCTGAGGGAGGAGAATTGCTTGAATCCCGGCGGCAGTGTTTGCGGTGAGCCAAGATCACGTCACTGCACTCTAGCCTGGGCAACAGAGTGAGATTCTGTCTCAAAAAAAAAGAAAAGAAAAGGAAAAGAAAGAAAGAACATAGAGTTAAATGAACAGTCATTTAGGTCCATTGCAAGTCTTAGAATATAGATCAAGGTATTTCCCCTTGATCATTTATCAAACTGTTTTGTTATATGAATGTTTGCGTTCCTTATCTTCTGCCCTTACTGAAGGATAAACTTGAAAACAACTTGAATCTGAACTTAAGGTCGGAATCTCAAAGTCCTAGTTCTGAAGAACTCTGTTATACCACTTGATGTCAGTTTCCTTATTTGTAAAATGATGGTGTCAAGTGCAATAACTTCCTAGGGACTTTTCAGTTCTTATATTCTCTGATGATGTCACAGGATTTTTATTTTATGTATTCTCTTCTCCATGTTACATACAATGCTTATGCATGAAATTTGCCAGATGAGTTTTGAAATTTTATTATCAATATTTTATTTAGTTTGTGTATTAGCTTTATGTTGTGGCTGTAACAAATCACAAAATTAGTGTCATAAATCAACACAGATTTATTACTTTGCATTTCTCAAGTCAGAGGTCTAACAGGACTTGCTGGGTTAAAATCAGGGCATTTGCAAAGCTGCATTCCTTTCTATAGGCTCTGGGAAGACCTGTTCCTTGCCTTTTGTAGCTTCTAGAGGCCACCTGCATTCCCTTTCCTTGGCTTGTAGCTCTGTTCCTCGATCTTCAAAGTTACAAAGGCAAGTTGAGTCATTCTCACATCGAATGTCTCTGAACTTCTACAGTCACATCTCCCTCTGAGTCTCTTCTGCCTTCTCTTTCCATTTTTAAGTGCTCTTGTGATTACAGTGGATAATCTCATAAAATCTGACCATTTTAAAGTCAATTGATTAGCAACCTTAATTCCATCTGCTACCCTAATTTACTTTTGCCATGTAATGTATTTGTAGGTTCTGAGTTTGGAACATAAACATTTTTAGGAGGCCATTATTCCGCCTACCATAGTTTATATTTATCCATGTACATTAGACATGTACAGCACTTATAAGATACTCTTCCTTAGAGTATCTTTCATTTTCCATGAATTAAATATTAATACATTATTCTGTAAACCAAAGCTTTCTTCATTTTTAGTGGAAGTATTTAAGATATATGATTTTCATTGATTAAAGCTCAATCTTTGAAATGTTACTCCTACTATCAAATAATTTATTATTCATTTCTTTATATGGAAATATGAAAGTGATTGGAGAAAAAAATTCAGAGGATAAGAGTAATTGTCTAACACTTATTACTTTTCAGTTTAAAAGTTAAAGAAATTTAAAATTAGGCCGGGCGCAGTGGCTCACGCTTGTAATCCCAGCACTTTGGGAGGCCGAGGCGGGTGGATCACGAGGTCAAGAGATCGAGACCATCCTGGTCAACATGGTGAAACCCCGTCTCTACTAAAACTACA
>NW_016107389.1:7626152-7631668 GCF_001604975.1 Cebus imitator | reverse complement strand
AAAAAAAAAAAAAAAAAAAAAAAAAAATTTAAAATTAATTTAAAATTTAAAAAATGTAACTTACTAGATTTATAGGCAAATCTATGTAGCTAAAGTATGATAAATCTTTATTCTTTAATATGTTGTGGGAAAGAATGATGTTCTCCTTAACATCGTTGATCCAGAGGATTGTATCCCCAAGAAAGCACAGTATATTTATTCATATCCCTTTGGTTCTTTATGATGATACATTGAAATATTTAAAGCTTTCTAAGGAGAAAAGGAAAATATGGACTTGATGTTCAACATAGCTGGTTATTGCTATAGTAGAGGATCGTGATTAAGGGTGTGACCTGTGGAGTTCAAATGTCTAGGTTTATACCTAAGCCTACACTTAGAACTTTGGGCAAATTGCTTAGCATCTCTAACTTGTTTATTTATCACCTTAAATTAATAGGCCTTGAAGGTTTATTGTGGAAGATCTAATGAGAAAATCGATGTGAAGTCATGCTATAGTAGTTAGCTCATGATAAACATTCAGTACCTGCTAGCTGCTATTGTTGCTGTTACCCTCCTAGCACCTCGTGTTGTATTATGTGTGTTTCCATTGACTGTTTTTTCCACTTTATTTTAAACTACTCAGTGCTGCAAACATGTCACCTTCACTTCTGTGTCTAGTCATCTATCTATTATTAGGTGCAAAATAGTTTCAATGTGAAATGAACGAAAATGCTGTAAGAATGCTTTTCAGTGTAGATACCTATAAATATCTAATCCATGGATTAGAGAATTAGGCACACTATTTGTTTCCCATTAAATGAAAATTTACAAATTGATATTAAAGTAAAAAGGAAATGATCAACTATTCTGAACTTTGGAATAAGAATTAAAATTAGTTGTCTAAAAAGCATAAAATTAATTTTAAAGATTTCTTAAATCTTATTTTGTCATAAAAGTATTTTTAGGGGTGGTGTGATCTTCACATAAGTTTCAATTTTACTAATAGATTATGATTAAGAAAGTGCTGTTAAATTGACATGGTGAGCCACTGGTTGAGTTTCATTGTGTGGATTTAGCTTGCAGGAGGGTTCCTACTTGTTATCTCATGCAGCAGAAGATTCTTCACTGCTGATCTATAAGGCCTCTGATGGAAAATTTACTAGGACGGCATACAATTTGTATAAAACACATTGTGGCCTTCCTGGTATACCTTCCAGTCTGTCAGTTCCCTGGGTACCGTTAGATCCCAGCCTGTTACTACCATATCATATCCATCATGGAAGAATACCTTGTACTTTTCCACCCAAATCACTGGATACCACAACACAACAAAAGGTAAGATCTTTTTTGAAGTTAAAGTTTCATTAGGTTTTTTATTATTTATTTCACTGACTATACTATATTTCAACCTGATGTTCTCATTGCCATATTAATCACAGCACCAATCTAAAAACGATATCCATAGGAAGGGTAAAGTTGTACACTGTACTGAGTCCAGTATTCATGGTAGTGGAACTTTTTATTTTTGTAAGATTTTTAAGTCCAATAAAGAAGACTGTCTTAGCTTGAACAGTGGGTATATGGGTAAGGCATCCACATAGTTAAATCCTTATATTCCTATGAAAAGCAAAGTTATGGATATTTCTGTAATTTTTATTTATGTATACTGGGTTTCACTTCATTAAGCATTCCAGGCAATTTGCAGAAGAGCACCTGTAATAAAATTACGATATAATTAAACATTATTAATTAGAATGAGGTAAAAGAAGTATTAGTAGTTTGTTAAAATGCAACTAAAGCATTAAGGACCTAAATTGTGTTTTGCTAAGTATTATGTAACTTAGTACTTACTGAATTACAATGAATATTACTCTCTTTATAGAATTTTTACCAGAAATAGCAGTTGAATGACGTTATCTGAAACTTATAAAGCCATAGCTAGAGATACTCTCTACTATGTCACTCATTCTGTGTATTGTGTAAGAAATTCCAATTTGAGTTTAATTGTAAGAAAAGTTTTGCTCTCAAGTGTGTGCGGTGGCCTGTAATCCCGGCATTTTGGGAGGCCAAGGCAGGTGGATCACTTGAGGCCAGGAGTTTGAGACCAGCCTGGCCAACATGGTGAAACCCCATCTCTGCCAAAAAATACAAAAATTAGCTGGGCGTTGTGGTGGTATGCCTGTAATCCGAGCTACTTGAGAGGCTGAAGCAGGAGAATGGCTTGAACCTGGGAGGTAGAGGTTGCAGTGAGCTCAGATCACTCCACTGCACTCTAGCCTGGGTGACAGAGTGAGACTCTGTCTCAAAAAAGAAAAGAAAAATAGTTTTGCTTTCTACACATGATTCTGAATGTGTTCAAGATTCACAATCTAGTATATTTTCCTTACCTACTGCCAAAAGTCTTTGAGCCAAAATTGTTGTCTGAGTTACTATCTTCTCATTATGGTTACCCCAGAGCATCTATCGCTTGTGTATTCTTCCTTTTTACTGTCTGTATTATGCTGAATTAATTTGTAAATCCTCAAATCCTTATGAGAAATAGTTGGAATGCAAATACTGAGGATTTTGAAATAATTTAAAGTAAACAGAGTTGTTTGTTTATGTCTCTTAGTTCTCCACCCTAAGTTACTGTTTGGGAGTATCCTTTTAGAAATGAGAACTCCTTGTATATTCCTACTTAGCTTTGGCCAAGAAAGTATAAATGTTAACAAGTTGGGACAAGTGAAAGAATGGAGAAAGTTACTTGTTAGCATTTTAAGCTATTTTATCTACAGTTTTGGTTGTCTGCTTCCAGTTTAATATAAGTAGTCATTTTTATAACCTAAGGAAAATTTTTCTTAAGTAACTTAAAAATAATTGAAGAACTATTTTTGAAGGATCTGTGTTTTTCTAGGAGAATGATTTCCTTTTAATTTAGAAACACTGATTATAGTCTCTCACCTATAACATATAATTGTGTGTGGGGGTGGCTTGTTCCTTTTTACTGAAAATGAACAGTTTAATACCTTGGAATTGAACAACTTTAAGTGAAAGGAAAAATGTATTATGTGTGTACAAGGTGTTTCTAAAAAAATGAGTAATATACTTACTGATATAGACTGACACTAAAATAGTGTTGTATGCTTATGCTTTGGAAATACTTTAATGATTTGATTTTTAAAATAATGTGGTTTAAAATGTGCTTAAGTATAGTAAGAACACAATTTATAGTCATGTATCACTTAATGACAGGGATACATTCTGAGAAATGCAGTGTTAGGCAATTTTGTCTTTGTGCAAATACCATAGAGTTTACTTACACAAACCTAGATGGTGTAGCTTACCGCACACCTAGGCCATATGGTATAGCCTATTGCTGTTAGGTAGACTACAGACCTGTGTAGCATGTTACTATACTGAATACTGTACACGGTTGTAATATACTGGTAAGTATTTGTGTATCCAAATGTAGACAAGATAATGCATTGCACTGCTAATGTTCTAATAGCTGTGACATCACTAGATGATAGAAATTTCTCAGCTCCATTATAATCTTTTGGGAATACTGTTGCATATGCAGCTCATTTTGACCAAAATGTGACTGTATTTGGAAAAGGAGAAATGCCATATGTTCACAGTTTGGCCACATATTATCAATTACATGTATGTCACAGAGTGTGCTTCATGCATTCAGTCCAGGAACAAATACTTAGCGAGATTATCCAGGCCCAGGCTGTGGTATAGCCCAGCATTAGGTACAGTGGACAATTAGATAACTAATACTTGGTTTGATATATTTTTGAAAACCAGTAGAAAGTTTTTGATTATCTACTCACCTCCCGACGATCTGGCCCTGTATTTGATAGGAATTACCCCATCTTCCTCCCTACCTCCTGGCCAGGCCATGGGAATGGGCCTTCTAGTCCCATCCCAGCTAAGCACAAATAGGGGTTCTAGCCTTAGCAGCAGTGTTAAGACGACATCTTTCAGGAAACCAGGGAAGTAAGAGCTATATAAAATAGAAATTATCTGCATATTTTCATGGTATAAAAATTTGTTCAAATGTTCCCCTCTAATGTGATCCCATAGTCACAAGTCCACTTGAATTCTGATCGCATCCTTGTATAGTGCCTTTGGTACTTATAATGAGAGAGAAGCCAGTAGAGCCTGCATCTGCCTCCCTACTGCATCAAGTAGAGATATTTAAGGGTCCCGTTTGCTTTCTGGGCTGCCTTTGACTTCTGCTTTTAGTCTTCCAGCAGCTTCACACTTACTCCTTTTCTCCTTCTATAGCTTCTGTAATAAACATTCATTTTACACATTCAAACACATACAGTCTTGCAGTGGAAGTTTTCAAAATACTTGCTTTTCTCAAAGATTTTAATAGATACAATTAGTGTGACCAGTATACCTTTATAGGAAATAACAGCTGAATGAGGAATGGCATAGATTATCTAAAAATCGCAGCACATTTCTAATCAGTGTATTACAAAATTTTATCAGATTCAGACACACAGATCTCTACTCACTTCATATTTTCTGATCATGTAAATGTAAACCAAAAAATGCTTTTTAAAGGGACAGTAGATATTAAATAAGGGAAGCCAGAGTCTGATCCATTCCCAGTGAGAATGTAACTCCTTGGAGCAAATGCCAGCAGTAGTTCTGTTGGGCTAGCATTATGAGAGAGAGTGCTTGGAGTTATACTATCACCTAGCAATCCCAGGCCTGAAATTCACTGGACAGAATATGAAGAAATAGGAAGAGAGCAAGGTGGCTAGGGAAAATAAAGGCATATTTGGGCAGGTTCTGTGTAAATGTTTTCAGGCCATGCAACTTTGGTCCTCTGTGTGATCTTGCCTTCTCCGTTACTACTCTTTAAAAAAAAAAAAAAGCTTTATGTTCTCTCAGGGGCCAAGCTGGTGACAGCATTTTCAGATCTCATCTTTAACATGACTACATAGCAAGGGATTGTGTCTATTCTTATAACCACCTTGGCTGGGTGCGGTACCTTATGCCTGCAATCCCAGCACTTTGGGAGGCCGAGGCGGGCGGATCGCTTGAGGTCA
The DNA here is from genome assembly GCF_001604975.1 of Cebus imitator. Lineage (NCBI taxonomy): Eukaryota > Metazoa > Chordata > Mammalia > Primates > Cebidae > Cebus > Cebus imitator. Next base: position 7,626,641 of record NW_016107389.1, on the reverse strand, counting down.
GGAATTCCAGACTTAGCCTGGCCAACGTGGTGAAACCCCGTCCCTTCTAAAAATACAAAAATCAGCCAGGCATGATGGTACACAGCTTTAATCCCAGCTACTTGGAGTCTGAGGCAGGAGAATCACTTGAACCCAGGACGTGGAGGTTGCAATGAGCAGAGATTGTACCACTGCACTCCAACCTGCGCAACAGGGCGAGACTGTCTCAAAAAAGAAAAAAAAAATAGACCATCTCTCTTTGTGTGAGCTAGAAAGTAAGGGTAAGGAAGGGTAAACTTGAAGGCAGAACCACAACAGAGTTTATTCCCCCACTTCAACCTCCCTCTTCCCATTTCCCCATCCTCTGTATTCCCCCTTCTAGTTTTTTCCCCCCCTTTTCTTATGTCTTTCTTGCTTTCCTCTTTTCAGCCCTTCAGTGTTTCCCTTCTGCTTGCGTTCTTGTCTTTTCCCTTCCTTATACTTTAACTCTTTTTTTCTTCTTCCCTCTTG
>NW_016107389.1:7623995-7625980 GCF_001604975.1 Cebus imitator | reverse complement strand
CCACCATGCCCAGCTAATTTTTTGTATTTTTAGTAGAGACGGGGTTTCACCGTGTTGACCAGGATGGTCTCGATCTCTTGACCTCGTGATCCACCCGCCTCAGCCTCCCAAAGTGCTGGGATTACAGGCTTGAGCCACCGCGCCCGGCCTTGGACTTTTTCTTAATCTTCATATCTTTCCTCATTTTCTTTCCTTTTCTTCCCTATCCTTCATATTGTCTTTCTTGTATGTCCATGTAATTTCTTCTCCCTCTTTACCACCTCTTACCTTCTTGTATTTCCTTTCTCTCCCTCCCTATTCACTTCTTCCTTTTTCTTGTCCTTCAGTTTAATTATTGCACACGTCACTCAAAAGGCCTGTCATTCCTTTGATTTCTAATTTATCATGTCAACCTCTAATAAGTTTAATAGAGAATAGTTTCCCCGTTCACTTTTCTCCCCATCTACTCAGATCTGTCCCCTTCTCTGATGGTTATTTTGAAGTTTAGTACTTTAAAAATGTGTCAGATTAAAACTTGTTTAGAAACAGCCAGGTAGCTGGAAATTAAAAGTATGAAAGAGATCATTTGCAGGGTGGTTAAGACATGTGTAAATACTACAGAGTTGACTGTATATAAGTATGTTGTAGATACATTAGGCTGTTCTGTTCTCTGCTTCATCTCTTAGGTTGGTGGAACAAGAATGCCTACACGCAGCCACAGGAATCCAGTTACCATGGAAACCAAAAGCAGTTGCTTGCCTGCTCAGCAAGTTGAAACTGAAGGAGTGGCTCCAAATAAAAGAAAAATAACTTGAGGACTGTACCATGGAAAATTAAATTTAAAAAAGTAACAGTTATAACAGTGTTTAATTTAGAAAAATTTGAGGTAAAATATGACTAAAAGATCAGAAGGCAAGAAGAACATTTTTCGTGTAGTATCCTCAAGAGTTCTTAGAGTGCCTTGAAAAAATACATTGGCTATGTGAAGGAGTGTTTCAACTAAAATGGAATGTTATGCTTTCCACCTTTAAAGTCTGAGGAGGATCTTGATATGTTTTAACATATTCATGGCAGGGAAATATATAAAGAAGAAAAATATTTTTACATTAAACCTTTTCTAAAAATTGTAAATATAAATATAATTTGCTTTTTTTTTTTTTTACCAAGAACAACACTTATTATTATGTATTGTTAGTTATTATTGAGACTGACTCAAAAGGTTAAACATTGCCACTGTTGAAGATAAGTTTTTATATACTTTAAAATGATGAATGTTGCAGGTTAATAAAGCTAGTACATTTAAAAACCTGGTCAAATTCCATTACAGAAGCCAAAAATTAAAACTCCCTGCCTCTGAAAAGTCAGATTACAATCTTCTTGTTTGGCAACTATCAGTGTGTTTTTTTTTAAAAAAAAAATGTCTTTTTTTTTTTTTTTTTTTGTTGATATGACATGTTTGATGACAAATCCCTCTGCGATGTACCTAGATTCAAGCTAAGTGTTGAAATATGCTGGTGAAAGCAAAGAGATGAATTTTCTCTCCAGAAAAAAAGCCAGTATCTTTCCTCCAACGGACAAGGTTAATGTGTAAAGCATAAGCTGTTTTTATTCTCATCTATACTGATTGATTTAAATTTTCTGGGCCTACAGATTAATTCAGAAAAGGTTATAATCAGCTGATGTTGCTGTAGCAAATTTGGACTTAAGAAACAACAGGCAGGGCTGGGCGCGGTGGCTCACACCCTAATCCCAGTACTTTGGGAGGCCGAGGTCGGAGGATCACTCAAGTCCAGGAGTTCGAGACCAGCCTGGGCAACGTAGTGAGACCTCATCTCTACAAATAGTAAAAAAGTTAGCTGGGTGTGGTGGTGTGCGCCTATAGTCCCAGCCACTCAGAAGGCTGAGGCAGAAGAATTGCTTAAGCCTAGGAAGTCGAAGCTATAGTGGGCCATGATCGCCATACCACAGTACTCAGCTTGAGTATCAGAGTGTTGACCCTGTCTCAA
>NW_016107389.1:7621001-7623570 GCF_001604975.1 Cebus imitator | reverse complement strand
GAAACCCCGTCTCTACTAAAAATACAAAAAAATTAGCCAGGTGTGGTGGCACATGCCTCTAGTCCCAGCTACTCAGGAGCCTGAGGCACGAAAATCACTTGAACCCAGGAGGCAGAGATTGCCGTGAGTCGAGATCGCACCATTGCAATCCAGCCTGGGCAACAAGAGTGAAACTCCATCTCAAAAAAAAAAAAAAAAAAAAAAAGAAAATACTTGTCTTTAACTACCAAGTTTTGTTTCATTTAGATTTTTTTGATTCTAAAACATTTTAACGTTATTTAAGAAGTAATTATTAGTAAAATTGCATCTTGATAAATTGTTTTCTCTTCCTGCCATTCCCTTTTTTTAAACACTCAGTTTTTTGTGCTTTAAGCCACATATCTGGGAAATGTTTTGGTTGTGAATCATTTGGCAGTGAGCCAAGGGAGAGGCAGGGATTCCCTTGGAATGTGCTCTTTTACTTTTTCCTTTTTTTTATTTCTAATGCGCACTTGTGTGCACCAAAATGGAATGTACTCTTTTAAAAAAGCTAGACAGTGGTTGCTTCGAGCTTCTGAATACCAGAAAGACTTGCCTTTCACTTTTTTTAATATTGCTTTTTACATAGTAAAACATATAGCCATATATTTGAATAACACTGATTATATATAAAGCTAGTTTTTTGCTTGTACTTAGTGCAGCCTCCTTTTTTAACATACATTTGATCATGCTTCAGGTTCTTTTTCTTGATTTTTAGTACTGAGAGTATATAAGCCAAGAAGTAACTGGCAGTATGTTTAGCAGTATATAAACCCAGGTACTTGGGAGGCTGAGGTGGGAGGATCACTTGAGCCTAGGAGTTTGCGGCTGCAGTGAGCTATGGTGGTGCCCCTGCACTCCATCCTGGGTGACAGATCAAGACCCTATCTCAAAAAATGAGCAAGATTTTCTTTTGAAAATCAGACTTTATGTTAGCAAGGATGTGTTCAACCTGGCCCACTTACACCTCAGCACTGAAGGTATAATTTACACACACCTCTTTGAAAACACTTTAATTTAGTAAGTGTTTGAGTACAACTATATGCCATGCACTCCAAAGTAGGTCCCCAGAGTTACTCTCTCATAGCATTGTTTTTTCAGATCTCACCATATTTATTTGTTTCTTTGACTTACTCTCTTTTCTTTTAGATTTCAAGCTCTGCAAGGACAAAGGCGTGTTTGTTTTGTTCACCATTAAGTAAGAAACACCTAATACAGTGCCTGTCATGTAGTTGCTTAGTAGTTACAAATTAGATGCATGAATGTGTAGATACCAAAGATAGTTTTTTTATTTCAAGAGCTCACGTTCTAGTGGAAGACACTATATTGATCTATGTAATAAGTGCTTTGATAAAGTAATATAAGAAAATCATTCAACTAGATTCTGTTAGTTAAGGTTTTCTGAGATAGAGCTTCAGCTGAGTCTTTTAAAAATAGTAGGAGTTAAAGGGGAAAAATAAAAAGTCTTCCACAAAGAAACTAAGTGAAACTAAGCCTATGAAAAGGTGAAAGATGAAGAGATTGTATGCTATGAACATGAGAGATGAGAGAGAAGAGTACAGGACAGGGACAGATAGACCATGCTAAGAGATTGGAATTTTGTCCTGTGCAATGTGGGAACCAGTAGTGAAGGTTAATTAACTGACATGATTTGATAGGTTTTTGAAAAGGGCTCTTGTTGGCATTAGTCTAGAGAATGTGTTAGAGCTGCGAAACGAGGGAAAACATGTTGGGAGGTCGTGTTATAGTAATTTAAAAATGGCAATGGCCCAGAATTAAAGCAACAAGAGTAGGGGTAGGCTCAGGTGATGTATAGGGGGGAAAATGACAACTAAGTTTTGTGGTTAACGAGGAGAGTAAAGTATGGCTTCTGGGTTTCTCATTTGACGTACTGAGTAAATGATGATGTTACCCACTGAGAAAATAGTACTGTGGTTAGAGTAGGAAGAAAGTTAATTTAAAATATTTATTTCCTTTAGTCATTCTACTTTTGGATTCTAGGTTTGGGTGCTATATTGGCTATAAACTATTTGCTGAATAATAAATTATCCCAAAACTTAAGATAGTTAAGAAAACTATCTCACGGTTACCATGAATCAGGAGTCCAGGTCTCTCATGAAGTTTCAGTCAGGCTCTTGGCTACAGCTGTAGTCATCCGAAGGATTAACTGGTAAGTTGCTAAGCCCACACTTAAGCTCCACCTTTTAAGGGAGAAGTTTGGAAAATTTGTGACCATATTTCTAAGTCAACACGTATGCTATGAACTAGTATAGGGGAGGGAGAGGAAAGAACACATTTTAATTTTTTATTACTAGCATACTGCGTCTAGTTCCTAATGGACATGTTGTAAAGATATTAAGATGTTTTCTATGCATTATAGATATACAGTAGTTTTTGGCCAGGCGCGGTGGCTCAAGCCTGTAATCCCAGCACTTTGGGAGGCCGAGGCGGGTGGATCACGAGGTCAAGAGATCGAGATCATCCTGGTCAACACAGTGAAACCCTGTCTCTACTAAAAAAATACAAAAAATTAGCTGGGCATGGTGGTGCG
>NW_016107389.1:7615349-7620811 GCF_001604975.1 Cebus imitator | reverse complement strand
AAAAAAAAAAAATAGATATACAGTAGTTTTTAATCAAACCTTAAAGTATTTGGTAACAGATTGATTGAGTTTTTTTGTTAAGCTGTAGAAATAAAGAGGATTCATTTCATTGATTCATCTATTGTTGCCATGTTCCCTTGGCACATGTCCAGACTACTTAACAAGGCATATAATGGCAGACACACTTACAAGGCATCTATCTGGGATGTGGATCTGCCCTGCCAGGCAAAACTTACTGAAAGAGCCAAGAACCAGACCTGTATTTCTAAGATGGGTGGGTTTGTAGATTACTTCGTCAAACAGATTTAAACAGTCAAGAGTTTGCCTTGACAGATGTGTTTGCTTTCAATATATGAGCTATAGCCTGGTTGATGCTTTAAGAAAGTAGGAGGAAGGCCTAAGTATCACCTGATTGCTGTTTTGAAAGTGAAGAACCGTTACAAAGATTCTGTGATTAATGGGTTGAACTTCTCCTTCCCTTTTCTTTAAATTCTGTTTCTTGTGGGGGTAGGGAGAAGGAATATTTTCTGTGCTCCCTATGCTAGGTTTTGCTTATTTAAAAATATATAGCACTAGAAAGTATGTACACATAGTCTAAGAGACGTACACCAGTAGAGCAAAGCCACATTGATAACATGAGTTTCCAGTCCCTTCCAAGCACTGCCTTAATTCAACATCTGCTCTAGCCAGGCTTTAACATTACATAAATTAGCTATTGTCCCTGCCTGCATGCTGTTGTACATGATTCTACATCTACTTGGATTTTTTATTATTGCCTGTCAAAACCTTGCCTGTCCTCTACTGAATTGTCAGTGCAGTTTTTGAGTATTTATTGGATGGGTGTAATGCAGTAACCAATCTCTTGGTATTTAAAGATAAATTTAATATTGGTTTCTGCCTTAAGATTATTTCCTAATCTAATTGGGGGGGTAGATATGCATAATTAACTGTAAGTGAAAATGTTCAACTGACACAATAGTGCAAAGGAGTAAGAAATCAGAGAAAGGCACAGTAGAAAAGACCTCTAAGCTCTTTGAAAGACACATAAAAATGGAAAACAGGAGGCAGAGCATTGCAGTGTGAGAGGAAATCATGAAAGGGGTTGGATTTAGGAAATAAGCAAAGTTGGTCATGTGAAAAGTATGGGGTGACATGTAATAAATGAGAGATGAGCTTGAGGAGTTGTGTTGGAGCTCAATAGTAGGAGACACTGAATATAGTTTGATGTGATTCTGAGAGCAATGAGGAGGCATTAAAGGCTTTTAAGCAAAATGGTTAATTTTAGGAAGACTACAATATAAATAATTATTTAGAGAGGTGAAAGACCAATGGCAAGGAGGTGTTAACCATACATACAGCAGGTGGATTATAAAGGTATGAATTGGAAAGCTGTTTAAAAGGCAGCAGATGCGTGACTTTACCCTATCCTCAAAATGAATGTTTACTAGTAACCTTGATTCACAACTGGGTAATAGACATTGTGCTAGTTGTTGAAAATACAAAAGTAAATTAAAACATATTTTTCAGTGTTTACAGTTTCACAGAAGGAGACAGACATCTAAATGGGTACAAAAATGTAAATATTGTAATTAGTTTCTATAATGGGTAAGAGTTACATGAAGAGATAGGAGTTGGTCTACCTGTAGGCATCAAAAAACATCTCATAAATGAGCTGAAACTTTAGCTAAGAACCACACTTTATTTTTCCCTGTATCTAGAATCAACCTTGGCAAACAGCAAACATTCAGTAAATATGTAACGATGGTCTTGACTTATGATGGTTCAACTTAGGATTTTTTGACTTTACAATGATGTCAAAGCAGTATGTATTCATAGAAATCATACTTCAAGTATCCGTACAGCTATTCTGTTTTTTCATTGGTAGGTTAGGTATGTTACATAAATTTTCAACTTACAGTGTTTTCAACGTATTCGTTGTTTGTTTATTATTTTTGTTGAGACAGGGTCTTGCTGTGTTACTCAGGCAGATCTTGAACTCCAGACCTCAAGTGCTCTACCTCGGCCTCCCAAAGTGATGTAATTATTGGCATATGCCACTGTGCTCAGCCTAAACTCACGATGAGTTAATCTGGATATAACTCCATGACAAGTTAATGAGCATCCATATTATTGATGTGTGTATGTTCTCCAGCTGATAAGGTTAGAGGTAGGGGTGTGATAGAGACTTCAGTAAGCAAAGATATGGTCCACAAAACAGCATGTATGTGTAGAGTTATGCAGTAAGATGTTTCAGAGACAACTGAGGTTTTTGCTAAGCGTTGCTGCTGACTTAAATGAAAATGTTAGAATAGGGATGGGGTGAAAAGACACATTGTGTTTTCAACCAAATAGCAGCAGAACAACTAAGGGAATGCCCTATAGAACACTGAAAATGTGGGTCTGCAACTTAGGGGAGAGGAATAGATAGGCATGTTGTGTTGGGGGCTCACCTTTGTGCTGAGACAGCAGGAAAGGTGAGGCTGGCATGTCTGAGACCAGCCTGGCCTTTTTAAATTTTCTCTTTGCTGTGGTTTCAGTGTGTTCCCTTTCAGAATTCTTCATGTGTTGGAAGCTTAATCTCTAATGCAACAGTGTTGAGAGGTGTGGCCTTTGAGAAGATGGCTAGTCATGACTGGATTAGGCTATTATGAAAAGGATACATTGGGTGGATTCACCCTCTTCTGATCTATTATTATGTGATAATTCAACATTCATCTTCTCTTGGCCCTCCTGACTTCCACCATGTAAGGACACAGTAAAGCACACAGTAGATACAAGTGCCTGAATCTTGTACTTCTTCGTCTTCACAACTGTGAGAATTACCTTTCTGTTCTTTATAAATCACCCTGTGGTATTCTGTTCTAGCAGCACAAAATGGACTAAGATACACCTCTTCCCCTTTGTTTGGGCTAAGGGCCTGGACTTAGGTTACATATCAGGTTCATTACGCAAATAAAGAAATACATTGAGAATAATGGAGGCCTGGCATGGTGGCTCATGCCTGTAATCCCAGCACTTTGGGAGGCTGAGGTGGATGGATCACCTGAGGTCAGAAGTTTGAGACCAGCCTTGTCAACCTGATGAAACACTGTCTCTACTAAAAATACAAAAATTAGCTGGGCGTGGTGACGGGCACCTGTAATCTCAGCTACTCATGAGGCTGAGGCAGGAGAATCACTTGAACTTGGGAGGCGGAGGTTGCAGTAAGCTGAGATTGCACCATTGCACTCCAGGAAAAGAGGAGAATGGGAAAGGGGAAGGCAAGAATACACCCTGTGATACTCGACTGGAATTGGAAGTATTGGAGTGAACTAATGGTATTTAATATACACAGTGAGAGAGATGAAGAAACAGTTATAGCTGTGTGGGTACATATGCATACATATTTCCTTCTGTTTTTTTTTTTTTTTTTTTAACTTTTTTTAAGATGGAGTCTCATCCTGTTGCCCAGGCTGAAGTGCAGTGGCACAATCTCGGCTCACCACAACCTCCACCTCCCGGTTCAAGTGATTCCCCTGCCTCAGCCTCCCGAGTAGCTGAGATCACAGGTACCCGCCACCACACCCAGCTAATTTTTGTATTTTAGTTGAGATGGGGTTTCACCATGTTAGCTAGGCTGGTCTCAAACTCCTGACATCAAGTGATCACCTGCTTCGGCCTCCCAAAGTGCTGGGATTACAGGTGTGAGCCACTGTGCCCCGCCCATATTTCCTTATTCTACTGAGAGAGTCTAGATGCAGTGACAGTCTAACAGCAGTGGCACATGTAACACTTGGTTTCTGTATCCCTTTCTTCACTAAGAGAAACCAGGGCTCCTTGAAGAAATTACTGATTCTAAGTCTGGGTTAGGGTCAATGGAAGATGAATCTGGAACATGATGTTGCATCAGAAAGTAAGTATTTACTGGGCATAGTGGCATGTGACTATGGTCCCAGCTACTTGGGAGGCTGAGGTGGGAGGATTCATTGAGCCCAGGAGGTTAAGTCTGCAGTGAGCTGTGATCATGCCACTACATCTTGGCTTGGGCAACAAAATGAGGTCCTGTCTTCAAAAAAGAAAAAGCCTGACCAGCATGGTGAAACCTTATCTCTACTAAAAATACAAAAACTGGCTGGGCGTGGTGGCTCGAGTCTGTAATACCAGCTACTCAGGAGGCTGAGGCAGGAAAATGGCTTGAACCCAGGAGGTAGAGATTGCAATGAGCCGAGATTGTTCCACTGCACTCCAGCCTGGGCAACAGAGCAAGACTCCATCTCAAAAAAAATAAAAGTGCTAAAAAATCCAAGGGCTATATCAGAAATACAGAGGCTGTAGCTTAAAGGAGTTCCCAAATTCAGGAAAATTTGGGCATCAAATGATAATAGTAATATTATAATCCTTTGAGTGAAATAAGAATCTATGAGCTCATCGTGATAGAAATTAATAAATAGGGAGGAAGGAAACATTCTGTTCTATGATAGAATGGCAACCAATAAATTGGTGAAATAAGAAAAATCAATTTGAAATCAGGGTAATAATTATTCAACTAGGAATCATCAATGGATACTAAATGTGGTGAGCTAAAACTTCATAATCAATAGGTAGCTACATAGCCTTAAAGAATCTCCCCACGAATTACTTACTTAACATGTATGAAATACCTGTTAATCAATGCCAAAAAGAAACCTGGCTGCAACCATCTTAATCAAGTGATACAAATTAATATCACCAGTAATGAAACAAATCACCAGTAATGAAACAAATCAACAGTGTTTCTTCATATGCACCAAGAAGAGCACAGCATCACTTCTGTGATACACTCCTTCCAAATACATGTAAATCATGAGGAAATATCACAGAAATCCAAACTGAGTGACAGTCTATAAAGTAAATAGTAATCTGCAAAAATTCCCTTTCTTTCACACTGTAGCACTACTGCAGATTAAAGAAAACTAACTGAATGTGACTCATGATCCTGGCTGGGATCCTGGTCCAATAAAGGACATTATTGGAATGATTGGCAAAACTTGAATGGAGTTTGTAGATTAGTTGGTAGTGATTTATTAATGTTAATTTCCTGATTGTGATGTGGTTATGTCAGTGCATGTCCCATACTTAGGAATTAAAAACCGAAGTATAAATTGGTAATGGGGCATCATTTCTGCAACTTATTCTCCAATCGAAGGATCTGGGCAGTAAAATGTTAACAGGAGTTTTGATGAAATGCATATAGGAGCTATGTATAGTATTTCTGCAACAATTATATAAACTTAAGTTTACTTCCGATTTAAAAGTTTTAAAAAATGGTATTGTCCACAATATCAGGTACTATAAGGTGGTTAAGGAGGATGAAGACTAAGGAAAGAAGGCTGTTGGATTCAGCACTGACGAGAACATTCAATGGTGTGAGAGAAGGAGTCACTGCAAGCTGAGAATTGAATGAGAGACAAGGAAAGGTGCGGAGGAAAAGCCATGTTGAGAAG
>NW_016107389.1:7612402-7613823 GCF_001604975.1 Cebus imitator | reverse complement strand
ATTGCACTCCAGCCTGGGTAATAAGAGCGAAACTCCGTCTCAAAAAAAAAAAAAAAAAAAAAATACCACAACTTCTGACTATGAAATGTATCTCACATTATTCTCTATGCATTTTGTATGCATACCTAAACAGACTGTAAGGTCCTCCCAGGCAATGCGTGTTTCTTCCTATAACTATGTACCTGACTTAAGACTGAACATATGCCTAGGAAAACTCTAGAAGCTCAATCAAGATGTGTCAAATTGTGCTGTTACTTGAGCGCTCCCCCAAAACCAACATGTAGCTAGGCTGTCCCTACCTCAATTATAGAACCCCCCCAGTCACAAGGACAATGCTATCGGTAGCCTTGCATAAGTTAAGAAATTAAACAAATCAAAGAAACACACCAGTTACTGTTATACTTCCAATTTATATCTTTGTACTGTATCAGTTTATAGGTATATTTCTCTTAAAGACTAAATCTCCATATTTTGGATACATTTTTACAGTATATCCAAACTAACTCATTTGATAGAATTCTATTGCATGTAAGGGCAACAAAAGAAGTAAAAATTCAGGTTAGATAAACAATTTGGAATATATCATATCTTGAAACCTCTGAAAAACATTTTATCTTGCTGAGCATGGCTCATGACCGTAATATCAACACTTTAGGAGGCCAAGGCGGGAGAATCACTTGAGCCCAGGAGTCTGAGAATAGTCGGGGCAACACAATGAGACGCTGTCTCTACAAAAATTTAAAAAATTAGCTGGACATGGTGAGACATGCCTATAGTCTCAGCTACTGGGGAGTCTGAGGTGGGAGGATTGCTTGGGCCAGGGAGGTCAAGGCTGCACTGAGCTGTGATTGCCCTAATGTACTTCATCCTGGGCAACAGAGTGAGGCCTTGTCTCAAAAAACAAAACCATTCTATCTTTCAGCCAAAACTTGTCTCCACCTAAATATGTAGTCTGTTCTTCCCAGGGCAGCAACAACAAAAGGCTTATCTCTTTTCAAAGGGAGAGACATTTGCCTGATAACTGGTGTGCTGAAAATATGCCCACTCTTTCACAAGATTTACCATCCATAGGTAATGTTCTCCAATGCCAAGTAAACATTAGTCATACATAGTTTTGCAACTGGTCTTTCAACAGACATCTGTCCAACTTAAGCTGCTGAAACTAAAAAAAAAAAAGAAAGAAAAAATTGCTGGGTGGTGGCTCACGCCTGTAATCCTAGCACTTTGGGTGGCTGAAGTGGGCAGATCACGAGGTCAGTAGATGGAGACCATCCTGGCTAACACAGTGAAACCCCCTCTCTACCAAAAATACAAAAAATTAGCTGGGCCTGGTGGTGAGCGCCTGTAGTCCCAGCTACTTGGGAGGCTGAGGCAGGAGAATCACTTGAAACCAGGAGGCGGAGGTTGCAGTGAGCCGAGAT
>NW_016107389.1:7603237-7612350 GCF_001604975.1 Cebus imitator | reverse complement strand
TGGGCCATGATCACGAGTATTCCCTGCCTGGGCTGTTGGGCAACAGAATGAGACTCCATCTAAAAAAAAAAAAAAAAAAAAAAGTCTTTTTTGGTTTAACCTCTTAGATGGAACTCCAAATAAATAATGACAATATTATGTCCAGGAAGAGTCTCACTGACTACAAAATCCTTCATAAGACAGTATTTACATTTGTCCCTCAAGTTTTCAACTGAAAGAAAGGGATCCAGAATAAATGATTATGATCCATCTGTTTAATTGAATGAGAGAGTTAACATTTCTATACAACTAAGAAATAGAATGTATTTTATGTCTAGTCTGTATTTTAGGAAATTGGTGTTTTATTTTTAACTAATATCTAGTCATGGGTGTCCTAACAATACCCAAACAGCAGTTTTGCTATTGTGAAAAATAATTGAATACTTCCTGCAAGTATAATGTCTCTCCTCTGCCCCTTCAAAAGTGATGCAAATTATAATTCCCAAGTGCCACAATGGGCAGTTGGAAATAATTTCTGTCCAGTACCAATCGGCAGTCTCATAGAATTGCACAATCAGTTTCTTTCGAGTTCAGAAAGCGGGGTTGGGAAAAGTGTGAAGTCACAGTACAGTAGCCTTGCATATCTCTGTCTACATGTGCATGTTGGGAGGCTAATAAAGTGGTAGGTCAGTTTCTAATTCGGTTTGGCTTTTTTTAATACTACACTCTAGTGCCTGAAAACTTTTACTCTTAAGGAGCAGGACTCTGTAACATACTAAGTGCCTAAGGCCTAAATGTCATTTTGCATACAAGGCTGTCAGCCAAGCCTTCTGCTCCCAGGAGCCCAGTGCCAGAGTTATTTCACATCCAGCAGGGAGGAAGTCTTCAGAATGTTAAGACTGTCAGTTGAAACTTTCAGAGGAAGAACCGTGTGAGAGGTTGAGTATTAGAATTAGCCAGCCCAGAGTTGGAGTTTGTTGGAAGAAGCAGTGGGGGAGGAAAGGGGAAGGAGCCCTGAAACAGAGTCTGAACTCTGCCATTCGCTAAGGCCCTGTCTATTCCCTCTTCAAGTCCTGGTATTTTCATCTGTAAAACCAGATATTAATGCCTTCCTAGCATATCCTACTGGCTGTAGTGCCCATCTATTAAATAAAGAATATAAAAGGTTTTTTTTTTTTTTTAAAATTCAAGCCACTGTATAAATGTGAAGTATTGTGGTGGTGCAGGCCTGTAATCTCAGAATCTCAGCTACTCTGGAGGCTGAGGCAGGAGAATCAGTTGAGCTTGGGAGGCAGAGGTTGCAGTGAACAGAGGTCGAGCCACTGCACTCCAGCCTGGGCGACAGAGTGAGACTGTGGGTGTAATCTTGAGACGAGGAATTATCAAAAGGTTTTTAATGGGGGGGCGGGAGTTGGGATAGGCAACATGGTTAAACTTCTAGAATGGAAAGTATGGCTGCAATAGATAGGATAGATTAAGGGGGCAGGATGGAAACTAGGGAAGTCTAAGGACATGGAGGTCAGTAGAGGCTATGTTTTAATCTAAAACTAAGGTTGTCCAGGTGAAATAGCTCACACCTGTAATCCCAGCACTTTGGGATGAGGAGACAGGAGAATTGCTTGACCCCAGGAATTTGAGACCAGCCTAGAAAACATGGCAAGACCTCCTCTCTGCAAAAAATTTTAAAAAGTTAGCCAGGTGTGGTGACACGTGCCTGTTGTCCTGGCTATTCGGGAGGCTGATGTGGAGGATCACTTGAGCCCAGGATGCTGAGTCTGCAGTGAGCCATGACTGCATCACTGCACTGATACGTGTCTGGCTGGCAGCGTGAGACTCTGTCTCCAAAAAAACAAAAACAAAAAACCCTCTAAGTTTACAGTGATCAGTCCTACTTGGCAAGCTGTTCACTCTTGTTTCTGTATACTAAATATGCCTGCCATATGGTGAAAATGCAGCCAAGCCAAGGAGATGGAAGGTGCAGATTTAAAATCTACTGGAGCTGGGCAAGTAAGTAATAAGGGCGTAAGAACTACAGACCCTCATACACAGTGGGGCAGGTGCCTCTCCTTCGTCTAGGCTCCAAAGTTAAATGGGATAGGAATTCCTTTCGAAATTTTTCTTTAGAGAATTACATTTGAATTATATCATTTGGAAGTGAACCTTAAATGTGGAAAAAAGCTTGGTAAACTCCCAAGAAAGTCACTTAAAAAATAATGGTTAACTCTTTAAATGCTACTTTTTACCTAGCTGGTCTTTCTCCTAACCTTTTAAAAGTCGAACCAGGCACAGTGGCTCTGGCCAGAAGTGGCTCACACCTATAAATCCCAACATGTTAGGAGGCTGAGGGATGAAGGATCACTTGAGGCCAAAAGTTCAAGACCAGCCTGAGCAACAGGGAGACCCTGGCTTTACAAAAAAAAATTTTTTTTTTAATTAGCCCTGATGGATATTTTGAAAGTTCTAGACCAGCTTGGGCAATATGGTGACACCCCCATCTCTAATAAAAATTAAAATTAAAAAAAAAACAAAGATGCTGGGCAGGCTGGGCTTGACGGCTCACACTGTGATCCCAGCACTTTGGGAGACTAAGGTGGAGGGATCACTTAAGGACAGGAGTTTGAGACCAGCCAGACCAATATGGTGAAACCCCATCTCTACTAAAAATACAATAAATTAGCTGGGTATGGAAGCACATGCTTGTAATCCCAGCTATTCGGGAGGCTGAGGCAGGAGAATCACTTGAACCTGGGAGACAGAGGTGGCAGTGAGTTGATATTGTGTTACTGCACTGCAGCCTGGGTGACAGAGCATGAGTCTGTCTTAAAAAAAAAAAAAAAAAAGCCGGGCGCGGTGGCTCAAGCCTGTAATCCCAGCACTTTGGGAGGCCGAGGCGGGTGGATCACCAGGTCAAGAGATCGAGACCATCCTGGTCAACATGGTGAAACCCCGTCTCTACTAAAAATACAAAACATTAGCTGGGCATGGTGGCGCGTGCCTGTAATCCCAGCTACTCAGGAGGCTGAGGCAGGAGAATTGCCTGAACCCAGGAGGCGGAGGCTGCGGTGAGCCGAGATCGCGCCATTGCACTCCAGCCTGGGTAACGAGAGCGAAACTCCGTCTCAAAAAAAAAAAAAAAAAAAAAAAAAAGGCCGGGCACAGTGTCTCACGCCTGTAATCTCAGCATTTTGTGAGGCCAAGGCAGGCGGATCACCTGAGGTCGGGAGTTCAAGACCAACTTGACCAACATGGAGAAACCCCATCTCTACTAAAAATACAAAATTAGTGAAGCATGGTGGCACACACCTGTAGTCTCAGCTACTCAGGAGGCTGAGTCAGAAGAATTGCTTGAACCTGGGAGGCAGAGGTTGTGGTCAGCTGAGATTGTGCCATTGCACTCCAGCCTGGGCAACAAGAGCAAAACTCTGTCTCAGACACAAACATGAAAGAGCAAATTGGGCTTAAACAGTTAAAAGACTAGGTACAGTGGCTTTTGCCTCTTATCCCAGCACTTTGGAAGGCCAAGGCAGGAGGATCACTTAAGATTAGGAGTTTGAGACCAGCCATGGCCAATGCAGTGAAACCTCGTCTCTACTAAAAATACAAAAATTAATCAGGTATGGTGGCAGGTACTTGTAATCCCAGCTACTTGGGAGGCTGAATCAGGAGAATTGCTTGAACCTGGGAGACGGAGGTTGCAGTGGGCTGAGATCACACCACTGCACTCTAACCTGGGCAACAAAGCAAGACTCCATGTCAAAAACAAACAAACAAAAAAACAGTTAAAACAAAATGGTAATGTGGAGACCTGGACTGCCAGCCCATGTGGGTCCCAGGCCATTCCCCACAACCTCCCTGCCATTCCTTTTTAGTTAGATATTAAGGGTGTAAGGGCTCCATATATTTTTTAACAATACAGGGCAGATAACTTTATAATATAGTAACTTATTAACAGACTAACAGAAGCAATGTTAACTATTCCAAGGTATGATTTCTATTTATGAAGGAAGAGTAACTGCAGTCCCAGGAGAGGAGTCAACAACTTTGAGGACTGGCTTAGGTAGGATGGCAGATCTCTCAAGTCCAACCCTGCATCCACCAACTCTGTACCTTCTTGACTCTTCCGTTGTCTGGGTTCATGTCTAAGCTTGTTCCAGCTATCCAGAATGCTTGCAAGAATACCATAGGTTCTGGAAGAGGAAGGGAATGGCAGATGTTAATCTGTTTCTATGGAAACTTAAATAGGGCTGACATCATTCGTTGGAAACTGTATCACATTTAGCTATTCCTTTGCTCGTGAGAATACTGGATTTTTAAACTCTTTTTTGCTGTGTAAGTACATTATTCATGTTATCATTGAATATTGCATTTCAGTCCACTATATTTTTAACACTTTTATCCCCACCAAATTATTACCTTTAAATAGTGTTACATGATTTTGAATATTTAGTATCTCAGGAAATCTAAAAGCTTCATTGGACTGATATCCACTTCAGCCCTTATATCAAAATGATCAGATATCTTTACAACCAGAAAATAAATCTTGCTGAATTCACTGAAATTGTTATCAAAGGAAGGCCTGATCAAATTAGTATCCTCTTCTGCTACTATCTTTTCACCTCTTAGTCACCAGCCCTAGCCAAGAATGACTGCCCGCTTTTCCTCAAAACTCCTCTCAAGTGACCAGAATTTGCCTTCAGCTTTGAGAGAAATACTTAGGTAGATGGTTTCCAAAGCTATTTTCACAATGGTGGCATTAATCAAATAAATATATACTTTCTCTAGTGACTAATTCACTCTACTGTTTTTATACCAGACGGTTTGTTTAAAAATAAACAGTCACACCTCTGTTCATTGCCACTTCCTGCTGATAGAGAATACATTGGTTTATGTTACATTTCCTCCTTCATGGTTGTGCAGTGACCTGAACTATGAGCAACTTTAATGCATTGGCCAAGATGGAATGGCTTACTTCCTTTCTCTAATGGTTAACTGTTTCTTGACAGAATTAGTCATTCTCTTACTGTGTTCTCCTAGTACTCATATCGCATGCATTTGTCAAATTATCATTACCTATTGACTTCCACTGGTCCTTAAGGAGGAGTTACATATTTCTCTTTTGTTATTTTTATTATTGTACTTTAAGTTCTGGGATACATGTACATGTTTCTTACTATTATATATGTGCTGTGTAGTCCTGCCTGGCTTGGCATTTAGTGGACACTCAATGTTTGTTAAATTGAATGAATCTGGAGGGCTCCTTGATTGTTACAGTCAGGTAGATATTGGCAGTTTTTTCAGATGGTCAAAAACAACTAGATTTCTTTTTTTCTTTCTTTCTTTTCCTTCCTTCCCCTTCCCCTTCCCCTTCCCTTTCCTCCTTTCCTTTTTCCTTTCCTTTTTCCTTTCCTTTTTCCTTTCCTTTTTCCTTTCCTTTCCTTTCCTTTCCTTTCCTCTCTTTCCTTCCTTTCCTTTCCTTCCTTTCCTTCCTTTCCCTTTCTTTCTTTCTCTCTCTCTCTCTTTTCTTTTTCTTTCTTTTTTTTTTTTTTTGAAACGGAGTTTTGCTCTTTGCCCAGCTACACTGCAACAAGATCCTGACTTACCACAACCTCCATCTCCCGGTTCAAGCGATTCTCTTGCCTGAGCCTCTCTAGTAGCTGGGATTAGAGGCATGCACCACCACGCCCGGCTAATTTTGTCTTTTTAGTAGAGATGGGTTTTCTCCATGTTGGTCAGGCTGGTCTCGAACACCCAACCTCAGGTGATCTGCCCATCTCAGCCTCCCAAAGTGCTGGGATTACAGGCGTGAGGCATCTCACCCAGCTTTTTTTTTTTTTTTCTTAGAGACAGGGTTTTACCCTGTCACCCAGGCTGGCGTGCAGTGGTGGGAATCATAATTCACTGAGCCTTGAACTCATAGGCTCAAGCCATCCTCCTGCTTCACCCTCCCAAGTACAAGGACTACAGATGGACACCGCCATACCCAGCTAATTTTTTTTTTTTTTTTTTAAACGATGGGGTCTTGCTTTTTTGCCAGGGCTGGGCTCGGACTCCTGTCCACAAGCAATTCTCCAACCTAGGCCTTCCAAAGTGTTGGGATTATAGGCATAAGCCACCATGCCGAGCCTGAAACTCGGTTTCTGTCTGTATGATGCTTTTTTTTTTTTTTAACTGATTTCATCGAAAAATATTTATAAAACAATTGATAAACAGAAAAGTCCCTGTAATTAACAATTATCAGAATAGGGAGTCCTCTTTAAAAATGTGTTCGAGTTAGGAGTGTCATAAGTTAGCTTTCTTCATTCTTTTACGATCCTAACAGTTTTTCCTCAGATTCCTTCCTTTTAAGCTGCAGCTTAACCTGAGTACTCAAAGGGTTCTTTCTTCTCACCCTAGTTGCTTTAGCTGATGAATCATAGAAATCAGAGAAGGGAAAGACCAGTGAAGTAATCTGATTCATCTCCAAATCAGGGAGTGGAGCTCTGGAATTTGGGGAAGACCAACCTCTCATTTTAAGAGCAAAGGGGTTGGTTTTTTTTTTTTTTTTTTTTCCAGCTCAAGCTGATTAGAGCAGCTTACTCATCTGTTTGCCTTTTGCTTCCAACACAATCCTGAGACCCATCCTATTAGGAAGCAATCAGCCCTTCTTACTAAAGGCCCCAGGAAAACCAGATGCCAAAGTGTTAAGTAGTTGAAGTAAAATACTACTAGCTGAGTAATAAGGTTGGTTTATAAATCTCTCAGTTATTGTTTTAACTGAGCCTTAACAGAATTTGAGACTATTTTAGCAGGGTCTTACAAATGTAAGAGCTAGCAAGGAACTTACAGATGATCTGGGCCAAAATATTCTATTCTCCAGATGCAAAGAAGCTAAAATTTATTTATATGTGTATTTTTATATTAACTGGCTCAGAAGGTTAAAAACTAAAGTTTAGATAAAAAAAAAAAAAAATTTGGCCGGATGCGGTGGCTCATGCCTGTAATCCAAGCACTTTGGAGGGCAAGGTGGGCAGATCACCTGAGGTCGGGAGTTCAAGACTAACCTGATCAACATGGTGAAACCCCATCTTTATAAAAAAAATTTTAAAAAGAAAAAAAAAAATATGTTGTGATCAGGAGTTTAAACCTCTCCCTCCACTTCTGTCTGTATCACAATGTCACAGTATCGTCCCTTGCAATGTTCTCTTCCACTATCTTCTTTTTTCTTCTCCTTTTCCTTCCTGTTCCTCTCTTTTTTGCATTGTTTGAATAAATGGTAGAGATGATTTAGTATGCATGCCAGCAATTGATTCCCCCACCACTCACCCGCATCACAGTCACAGAAGCAGTGGATGCCACCCCAGCCCCAGCTGTAGCCTGTCCCTTTCCTCCTTGCTTCCCTCCTACTTGCATTTGTGTTCCTCCAGCCCTGGAGCTTGACTTCCTCCTCTGTCTAGATTCTGCCCTTGTCCTTTAGACTTTTTTGTTGTTGTTGTTGAGACGTAGTCTTACTCTTCACGCTGGAGCGCAGTGGTGTAGTTCTCGGCTCACTGCAACCTCCACCCGCCTCAGCCTCCCAAGTAGCTGGGACCACATGCATCCGCCGCCACACCTTGCTAATTTTTGTATTTTTAGTAGAGATGGAGTTTCACTGTGTTGGCCAGGCTGGTCTCAAACTCCTGTCTTTGTGATCCGCCCACCTTGGCCTCCCAAAGTGCTGGGATTACAGGCGTGAGACAGCATGTCTTGCCCTTCCTTTAGACTTTTTAACAGCTCATGGTGCCCTCGACTTCTCCCTTGGTATCTAGCTTAGCTCTCTCTACTCCAACTTCTCATGTTCTCCCAAAATGTCCCCTGTACCAGCTCTGTCCTCTTGGGTTACAAAATTGGGTTCCATTCTGTTTGCTGCTTGCCAGCACTCACTGAAGAGTGGGGAGGAATATTTGCACTGTATTGCTAGTGATAGCATAAATGTGTCTCCAGTGTATATGTACCCATATTTAGTTACCTCAGTATGTTACTGCAAGTTCTCTTTATTATAAACCTAAGTTCCTTTGCAACATAGGGATATTTAACAGTTGCCTGTTATTATTATCTTAATAATATTCGACACAGCTTTTTTACCTTAAAGTGATATTTCTCAATTGCAGCTATATGTTTAAATAATCTAGGAACTAAATACATGCTGCGGCTCCGTAAGCCAAAGAGTCTGAATGAAAGCAACAACTTTATATGCATGCATTCAATTACACAGGGATACCTTTCCTAATTGGAACAAAAAAGGAACACAGAAAAAGAAGGCCAATCATATTTGGTAAAAATGACCTATTGATCTACTTGTAAAGAGAGATAGTTTTATTATTCAAAGTACTTCCATTTAGAAATCCTATTCAGCCTTTTCAGTGAAGAGATAAAACTTGTCTCTGTTTAGCAACATCCATTGTATGTATATGATTAATGTGCTGAAATTATTACATTTGCATATTAAGGATCAAATTCAGTTTTTGAGCTAAAAGAGAATTTGACAATTTTTTAGTCCTCACCCTTATTTTCCAGGTGAGGAACAGGACCAGAGAGCTTAAGTGACATGTCAATTTGTATACACCCAACTTGTATCGGAGCTAGGACCGGAGCCCATGCCTCTTGAGTTCTATGATGATTATGACAGTATCCAATAATAGAGTCCACTCCAACAACATCAGGTCTCTCAACATGGAGAGCATGTTATGAGCCCTGTGCTGGGGTTACAAAGATGAACAAGGAGCTCCTAGTTTGATGGTGCAACCTGAAACATAACAGTTATAGTACCAAGAGAAAAAAGATGTAATACTAACAATATAAAGGTTATATGAATAAAGATGGAAAGACAGAAAAACAGATTCTGGCTTCAGCTCTGTTTCTTACTAGTTTAAGGATTGCAGTAGAGCGTCTGTAAAGATGGTTGCCAACAATTCCTTTCACCCACATTCTCGCATGTCACTCTCTTTATGAAGAGATGGAATCTATTTCACTTTCCCTTGCATCTGGGTTATGTGACTTGCTTTGACCAACTTATGCCGGAATTCTATTGGAATGCAGTGGAAGTGACACTGTTTTAGTTCTAGGCCTGGCAGCTTCCACTTTAACTTTTCTTTTTTTTTTTTTTTTTTTTTTTTTTT
>NW_016107389.1:7590742-7603227 GCF_001604975.1 Cebus imitator | reverse complement strand
CAAGTCTGGCTCTCTTGCCCAAGCTGGAGTGCAGTGGCACGATCTCGGCTCACTGCAAACTCCACCTCCTGGGTTCAAGTGATTCTCCTGCCTCAGCCTCCCAAGTAGCTGGGATTACAAGTGCGCCACCATGCTCAGCTAATTTTTGTATTTTTAGTAGAGGCAGGGTTTCACCATGCAGGGCAGACTGGTCTCAAACTCCTGACCTCGTGATCCACCTGCCTCAGCCTCCCAAAGTGTTAGGATTATAGGCATGAGCCATTGCACCCGGCCCACTTTCACTTCTTGAAAGCCAGCAACTGTCCTGCTGGAGAGAGACCCTTCTGGATTTGTCAGCCTCATTTGGGTCTTGCTAGCTAAGACAGACCAGAGATGAGCCCACCCGGTGAAGTCCACCTTTTGCAGAATCATGAACAAATAAATGGTGGTGGTGGTTTTAAACCTCTAAGATTTGGAGGAGGTCTATGTTATGGTAATAGGTAAATGAAACATAAACATGTACTGCTGCTGTAACAAAACCCTAAAATATGTGACATTGACTTTACTGCCAGCTGGTAGCTAGAGAGATGACTGTTAGTGGAAGATGGAAGAGCAGTGAGGGAGTTGTTATGGACAAGGGGACTAGAGAAGAGGCAAACTATATCACGTAGTGGCAGGATGTTTGACATTGCTGTTGCCTGAGGTGACACGAATGATAGAATATGCGCCATTGAACTTGTGGACATAGCCAAGGAGGTTTTCAGGTAAAATGCTGAGAGTGGCAGTGGGTTTCATTTAGCTACTTAAAGGGCAAAAGATCTGTTTGGTTTTCAAGCAGAATTGTAGCCACTGAAATGTTTGCAAAGTAAGAAATGGTATCTGGAGAAAGATGAAATCAAGATGTGGCTATAAAAACATTTTTTAAAAGACTCCAAGAAAGATTTGTTGTGGTGCTTCGAAGACCATCTCAGGGCTTCTAAGAAACTTGGGTACATTTTCCCACTGCAGCCTGACGTGTAACGTAGAGACAGATCTATTTAAAAAATGAATGTGAATCTTGGAACATGGAATTAAACCTTAGCAAGATTTACATAAATAAAGTTTTTGAGAAAATTGTATATAAATTTTGGAGCATGGTATGAACCTTAATAAGATATAGAAAATCCACACGGTTTTTAAGATACTTGTATTAATTAAAGAACTGCCACCTTAAACCAGAAACAGTTCAAAATGAAAAGAGGTTTCTAGCCCTTTCACTTTCTACTGGCATGAATGAAGCAGACTGAGAGCGCTGTTCAGCTACAAATATGGGCCATTCTTAAGAAAAGGAAATACATTCAAAGGGAGGAGCCTCGATGTCAGAGGGCAAAGCCAAAATTTGAGTAGAGCGATGGATTAAAACAAGGATCCGCAAACTACAACCCCTAGGGGAAATCCCGCCTATCGCTTGTTTTTGCACAGCCTGTGAGCCAAGAGTCCTGGCACCTTCAGCTTTTTCTTCTAGAAGGCTGGCTGCCATGATTACCGTGTTGCAGCAAAAGAGGAGAACCTGGAGGATGAAATACCAAGGAAGAGAAAGGCCCGGCCTGCTCTCCCTCATTCTAGCAATCCCAGCTCAGGCACCAGACAAATGAATGAAGCTGCTTTCAATCTTCCAACCCCAACTAAACTACCCAACCCAACATGCTATGGAGGAGCACCAAGCTGTACCCACTGGGTCCTTCTTAAACTGCAGAATCACAAGCAAGTAAATAGTTATGTTTTAACCCCTAAGTTTTGGAGGATAATTTGTTATACTGCAAAAGTAACTGATATGAGGGTCTTGGGTGCATTATTTAATACCTGGACTGGGCAGAAGATTTTATTTGGACTTCAAGTTCTTCATATATAAAAATCAAGGCCAGATATAGTAATTCACGCCTGTAATTCCAGAACTTTGAAAGGCCAATGTAGGTGGATAACTTGAGCCTAGGAGTTCGAGACCAGCCTGAGCAGCATAGCAAGACTGACATCTCTACAAATAATGGAAAAATTAGCAGGGCTTGGTGTATGGGCCTGTGGTCCCAGCTACTCGAGAGGCTGAGGGGAGAGGACTGCTTGAGCCTCGGCAATCAAGGCTGCAGTAAGCCCTAATCACACCATGCATTCCAGCCTGGCTGACAGAGTGAGACCAAAACTAAAACAATAAGGCCAGGAGTGGTGGCTCATGCCTGTAATCCCAGCACTTTGTGAGGCCCAGGCGGGCAGATCACCTAAAGTTGGGAGTTTGAGAACAGCCTGACCAAGGTGGAGAAACCCCGTCTCTACTGAAAATACAAAAAAATTAGCCGGGCATGGTGGTGCATGCCTGTAAATCCCAGCTTCTTGGGAGGCTGAGGCAGGAGAATCACCTGAATGTGGCAGGTGGAGGTTGCAGTGAGTGGAGATCAAAACAAGAGTGAAAGTCCGTCTCTAATAATAATAACAATAGTAAAAATCAAGGATTGGGCAATTTAATCTCTAGGGTCCCTCTCTGCTCTAACATTCTATTATTCAGTGAATAATTGTATTCTATCATTGTATCACATTTAGTGAGTGCCTACCATTGCTAGCTAGGCGCTATTGAGTGCAGCAGATAAAGTGTGAAGAAAAAGTCGAGCACTTAAAGAACAATATGGACAACAGCAGACAATTTGAGTGCTGATGTAAATATTCTCCCCAACGCGGCGGGGGTTGGGGGAGGTGAGGATGGGAAGGGGCGGTGAGCGGTGGGCGGGGGCGGGACGGCAGGGAATAGAGTTCTCTGACTAATTCTCAAAAGATCTTTTATACTGGCAGAACTGGTCTCACATTCCTGAGAAATAGCCTACTATGACTTCTTTTTTTTTTTTTTTTTTTTTTTTTCCTTTGAGATGGAATCTTGCTCTGACGCCCAGGCTGGAATGCAATGGCGCAATCTCAGCTCACTGCAACCTCTGCCTCCCAGGCCCAAGTGATTCTCCTGCCTCAGCCTCCTGAGTAGCTGAGATTACAGGCACGTGCCACCGCGCCCAGCTAATTTTTGTATTTTTAGTAGAGATGGGGTTTCACCATGTTGGGCAGGCTGGTCATAAATTCCTGATCTCAGGTGATCCTCCCACCTCAGCTTCCCAAAGTGCTGGGATTACAGGTATGAGCCACCGCGCCCAGCCAAACTATGACTTCTATTAGCTTCATTTTTATGATAACATCAATGCACATTTCTTTCGAATGAAGCAAAGCCTGGTGATTGTACAAATCTATGGAAATTTGGATTTGCTGCATGCCCAAGATGAGCACAAAATTCTTTTGGACATTTGATGGCTTTTATATATTCCATATGATTTGAATTAAATTTTATCTTCTGTGAAGGGCCTATACAGCACAGTTCACACCAAATAGGCAGATAAACATTGTTTCTGCCTTTGAAGCTTTCAGGCTAAATTGAAGAGGTATAAATGTAAATCAGTAATTGCACCCAAAATGTTGTTTTATTTTCTGTTTGGCCCTGCGGTAGGGCCCATCGTGTATAATTCCTCATGAAAGCGCTGGGTAACAGAGAGCTCTGGGTGGGTTGCTAAGAGACTCCAGTTGTGGCCGACTTTCCCTGTCTCACTCTAGGACAGTGAGCAGAGCACTGAAGGTCTGTTGGCCTTATCATTCTCTGATTCCCAGGAGTGAATTGACGCTGAACTGGAAAGTAAAAATGGACGTTAAGAGAAGTGGGAGATTAAAACACAGAATCTTCAAAACCAGAAAAAAGCTGCAGGAAGTGAGTGTGCAAGGAGGGATTTAAAAGACGCTGTGAGAGGTCCTCGGGATTCTCACCATAGCTTTTTGCTAATTTGAGGTTTTGAATACAGTATTTGCGTCGTCACTCATACAACACATACGTGGTAGCCCGCACATTGCCAACGTGACTCGTGGAGGAAAATCGAGAAACAGCAAAACCAAGCAAGAGAGTTGGGTAAACGGCTACAAGAAATACACACCCACACAAACACATACAACCAGGCTGTGCAAGAAACACACAGACACACACAGCACAAAATAGCAACACTAAGCAAGGGAGTTGGGTAAACCGCTGCAAGAAACACACCCACAGCCCCCCCAACACACCAGCTGCAAGAAACACACACGCAACCAGGCAAAACAAAACACACAGCACAAAACAGCAAAACCAAGCATGGGAGTTGGCTAAACAGTCGAAAGACACACACACACCCCAGCTGCAAGAAACACACATACACACACACACACACACACACACACACCCAGCAGTCAAGAAAGAAGGGAGGAAAGTAATATGTCGAAACTCCGGGTTCAAAGCCATGGGCCCCATGCAGCCCAGGACCACTTGCCACGAGGCCGCGCAAAGCTGCCCGGGCGCGGAGAGGAGAGCACAGCCGTACTAGGGACGGGGGCGCCTCCCGGGGCGTGACTGAGGCGGCATCCTGGCCCACGGCTTCGGCCTCCCAGCCCGCGCTCGGGGCTTCCCAGCGCGCTCGGAGGCCGGGGCGGCCCAGGTTTTGCAGCACAGGGTGAATCTCCCTCCCTCCCGGCGCGCCCCCCGGGAACTGGAAACCAGAGATTAAGCTGGCATGTTGCAGACGCCCCATGGTAATGGGGCGCTGGATGCCAACAGCCCCAACTCAGGGGAGTCCAGATTTATGTTTCTTGGAAGAATTATTTCCTCCATTGCATTATCGGGGGAAAAAAAAAAAAAGCCACTTAACCATGCCCAGAGTCTACTACTAAAGTCTTCCTAATTTATTAACACAAGCCGAGGCTGAGAGCTCGACGTGGCACTCAATAAGTAAAACGAGGAAAGGAGGAAGAAGCCGGGCCCCTATGGGCCTGCGGGCAGCCTAGGCCGGGCTTTCTCCCAGGGCAGGGCCAGGGGTGCGGGGGCCGCTCCCATGTGGCGCGGCTCCGGAGCGTTTCAGGGCGCGGTCCCTGCGGGCCCGCGGGCCGGGGTGAGTCACCCTGACTCGGGGTGGGAGCGGGCCAGGGGTGGGGGAGTAGAGGCGGGGCGGGGCGGGCCTCGCCTCTTGGGGAGGAAGCGGCGGGTATAAAAGCCCCGCCCAGGCCAGCGGGCTCCGCTCGGCATCTGGGGACGCTCTCTGCTCTCTGCGCCCGGCCCAGGTAAGCGAGGCGCGCCCTGCCTGCCCGCTACCGGCCGCCCGCTAGCAGGGTGTGGAGACGCTGGGAACAAGGGCACGGCCTGGCAGGGAGTCTCGGGCGAAGGGTCCCGGAGGCCGTCGGGGGCAGGGGGCTGAAGGGTCCGCCCGCACTGGAGAGTTTTTGGGGAGGGGGCGCAGGGGCAAGGTGTGCGGGACAGGGTTGAGGGGCCGCCGGTGCCCAGGCCGGGAGGGTGCAGGGCCCAGGTGAGGGGTGTCGGGCTTCCCCTTGAAGTGCTCGCGGGAGCGGGGCGAGGAGGCGCGGGAAGGGGGCGGGGGGAGGCCCCGCATTCCAGACGCGCCGGGCGCCGCGGGGCAGGGTGTGGCCGCCCAGGGAGCCGCAAGTCCCGCGCGGCTGTAGCCGGTGGGCTTTCCACCGCCCTCTGGAAAGTTCCCCCATCTGTTCTAAGTTACTGTACTCGAAACAAACGTGCGCTTGTGCAGTTGAACCGACCAGCAGGAGGAGAGCAGTGTGGGAGGATGAGAGGGGAGAGTGTGAGTAGACACCACCGCCCCCATGAAAGAAAACATTAAAACGTCAGTTCATTCCCCTTGATCTAGATGATCTTGTAGGACGGCAACTTCGGATTTCACTCTTCCTGGAGAGTTTTCCGCTTGGTTGAACATATGGGCCCCAGGAAGGTAGTGTCCCCCATGATTCTGTGGGGAGGGTTGTCCTGACTGTTACTCGCTGTGATGTGGCAATGAGTCAGGAACTGAGGGTACAGAAAAGGGCGTGGTCCCGGGGCCGCTCTCTGCTGGCGGCTCCGTGCAGCTGGCCCCAGTGCTGGTGTGGAGGGCTTGGGTTATCAGCTGGCTGCTGAGAAGGAGGGGATCACCTTTCTTTATCTGGGAAAATGACTTAAGGATGCCTGTTCTTACCACCACCCAAACAGGGTTATTGGAGATTTCAAAAAGTCATTAAAAAATAAGTGTGTAAAGCACACAGAAAACACTAAGTGCTGTGCAAATGCCAAGTCTCATTTTTGTAGTCAGATTGCCATTTCAAAGCTGTGGGTGTTCTGAGTCTGTGTGTAAGAGCAGTGGCCTCATGGGTGCACCCTGGGCCATTACCAAGAACCTCAGGCTATTGGTGTGCGAGAGCCTGGGCCCCAGACTGTAGCGATGGATTCTCTTCATGCGTGTGTGCTGCTGTGCCTGTCTGGAACTTGGTGACTTGGTACGCGGAATGCAGTCTCCCAGTGAATCTGTGTTTCAGGAGGCGCCTATTTAACATGCCCTGCCTAATTATGGGGATGGTGGTGGGGAGGTGGAGGGTAGTGAGGGACAGTATGTGTATAGGAAGACTAAATCAATGAAATATTTTTATGGAACTTTTTTAAATTTTGTGGTTGACACTGAGTAAATTAATTGAAAAATTATGTCTTTGCCCCTGTTCCACTTTCTTTTTCAACTTCCACCTCCTTAGAGACGCTCTTCTGTGTCCTATTAAAACAGCTGTCCAGGCTGGTCCAGTTACACCACATTCCTTCCTCCTTCCCCCTTCCCATTTCAGCAAACCAAACCGGTATCCAGCTAGAGACGAGTAAATTCAAACAATATTCACTAAGTTAGGAATGGTTGGTGATCCACAGATCCTCAGCAACCCAGAGGAGTTATTTTAAAAACAATACTAGGTGTGGTCCGAGGCCTGTGGTCCCTGCTACTCAAGCTGGAAGATCGCTTGAATCCAAGAGTTCAAGGCCAGTGTGAGCAATATAGCAAGACCCCAGTCTCAAAAAATAAATACATTTTTTTTTTAAAAAAAAAAAACCTCATTCACCTAAACAGATCTATAATTTATAGAACTCAAAGCTATGGATGCAGTGGAAGGGTGTGACCATCTATGTGCATTTTTCCAATTGGCGGGTTAAGATTTTGAGACCGCCTAGATTTTGTATTTCTTGCAGTGCCAAGTAGCCTGCCTGTGGTGAATGCCCAGGAAATATTGCTGACTCACTGACTCTGATTAGGGGCCCAGTCTTGCACTGGAGTCTCAATATTTAACATCTTGTGTCTTTGAGCTATTAACCTATGTTATTGATTGACATTAGGCTTGCAGTCATGGCCATTAGTTTCCTGGCTAATTTCTGATTTAGGTAGTTTTCCTGGCATAGTAGAATATGCTTCTGTAATTGCTATTGATTTTGAGGGCAGTAGGCTCTTCCTGCACCATTGGGCCTAGAATCTGCCACTAATGCATTGCTGTCTCGAGTCTTTGTTCTCGCCCTTTACTTGTGCAGAGCCTGGAGCCTGCGGGACCGTTTTTCATTATCGGAGAGTGGGAGTGTCACAAAAGGAGTCTGAGGCTGTAGTGGGCTGCTTTAAACAACTATTTATTCCACAACATATTAATCACCTACTATGTTCTACTCACAGTTGTGGGCACTAGGGATACAGCAGTGAACAAAACAGATCCTCCCCCCGCCCCCAAATCTAATGGAGAGAAAAAGAAAAGAGACAAAATAAGTGAATTGTTGGGTTTTAAACTGTATTTTCCCAAATTAATACTAGTTTCCAACCTTGGTGGGGGTTCATTTCCCATTTAATCCAACTGTTGCACAGGCCTGAGCTTCATTTGCCTACCTCAAGGAAGTTTTGCTTTCAGTTATGCTGTCTTAAGTTGCCTTAGATTCATCTGTGAGGATTAAATAGAAATGTAATGTTCCCCTTTTTCTCACATACGAATCCTCTTACTTCATTTTCCCTGGTGCCACACCCTATTCTAGTTGTAGGCCACACCAAAGGAAATTCCAGTTCTTTAAAAAAAAATTCCACCCATTCACTGCCTGCTATGTTTTTTCTTCCGCTGATGCCAGAGCCAGTTCATCTACTTTGTGAAGGGACAGGTCAGCAGTAGGGGTCAGGAGATGCCCATATTTGTTCTTCTGGGCGGTTTCACCTAGATTACTTCCAAATCTGCCTTCTAGGCTACACCCTAAAGCTTGTTTTGTTTTGTTTTGAGAGGGAGCCTTGCTCTATCTCCCAGGCTGGAGTGCAGTCATAGGATCTCTGCCCACAACAGCTTCCACCTCCCAGATTCAAGCGATTCTCCTGCCTCAGCTTCCTGAGCAGCTG
This sequence comes from Cebus imitator, assembly GCF_001604975.1. NCBI lineage: Eukaryota > Metazoa > Chordata > Mammalia > Primates > Cebidae > Cebus > Cebus imitator. Next base: position 7,594,993 of record NW_016107389.1, on the reverse strand, counting down.
GGATTACAGGCGCCCACTACCATGCTGGGCTAATTTTTGTATTTTTAGTAGAGACGGGGTTTCATCATGCTGGCCAGGCTTGTCTCTAACTGCTGATCTCGAGTGACCTGTCAGCCTCAGCTTCCCAAAGTGCTGGGATTCCAGGTGGGAGCCATCGTGCCCAGCCCACCCTGAAGCTTTCAAGCCAGCTGAGTTCAACCTTGTTAGACAACAAGTTAGTAGCACCCAAGCGGGCTGAGTGTTATCCCAGGCGTGGTGTAGAAAGCTCTGATTCTAGGGAGTGGCTGTGACTTGGAGCCCTTTGTCTATGCCCTTTGTCTCCCTGCCACACCCAGGCTGCACACCCTCAGCTCAGAGGAAATCAGAGTCCTAAGGCTGCTCATACATCCCGCCTTTTTACTGTCTTCTTGCCAGGAGTTGTAGGTTACAGTCCCATGTTGTCCTACGGACAGAACTAGGACCCAAGCGGCTCTGACAGTGCAGAGGTGGGGGCCATGGCTATATATTGATAAGAGGCTGCCCGAAGTGATCTGCTGGGCTTTGCTAAGATTTGCAGAAGTTGGTGATTTAAGCCTCCAGCTTTGAATGCGTGAAGCAGGAACTGGATTTGAAATGTCCAGTCTGAGGAGGAGAAAGAAAATTGAGGAAGGAGAGTATGTTGAAAAAGAAGAAAAAAATACTTTGTATTATAGAAAGACCCATTGTGTGTAAACCATCCCAAGATGAAATTGAATGCCTATCCTGTGCCAGGCAACTGTGTGCAGACCTAGGAAGAAGCAGGAAGGGGCAGGTCGGAAACCCTGTGGACGGATAATATGGAAGACAGGCTTTACACACACAACTGTAATGTTGCACAGACACACAAAAAGCTGCAGAAGCACAGGGCAAGGAGGGGTGTGTGAGAAAGGCAACATTTACCGTTTGCTGTATCTAAGGACCTGGTGGAGGGAACTTAGAAAGTGCTGAGCTTGTTTGGGGAAGAGTTAACAGTCCAGTTAACTCTTTTGTGCAGGAGGAGTGTATATGTGTGTGTGTGTGTGTAGAAGGTATTTAAGGAAAGGTAGATAAGTCCACAGTGTCGAAGATTCTTTTCTGTAGGTGGCCAGGCCCTGTTGAAAGTACAATATGTGGGCCATAAAACACTGAAATTGAGTTGTAGACTCAAAGGCCTGGATTTCCCAACCCTGAAAGTGCTTCATGCCAAGTGACATCATTCTTCCTGCTGGTCTCTTTCCACCCACTCCAACCCCAGATCAGGAGACCAGCAGAGAGAGGCTGTGAGAGCATTAAGCTGGAACAAGCCAGTAGGGAGCAAACAAATATTGATTCAGATCAGGCCATAGAGACAAGCTAGAGCAAGTGCTATGTGTCCCTCCTGCTCAGTTTGATCAAGGCCACTGGGCCGAGTTCCAGGAATTCTGGGCAATGAGTTGGCCCTGTGACTCCATCATTAATCAAGACCATAAAACCAAAGAGAAGAGTATGTGCTTTCAAAAAGGTCCTGATAAATAAAGACGCATTAGGTGGGTGGAGGATGGAGTATAGTGGGAACCCCCCTCCCCACCCAGCACATCAGCACATGCTTTTTTTTTTTAGTTTAAAATTCCAGTGTGGCCTGTAGACTGTGTGTCCAGGACTGTGGATAGTAAGAGCTTTGGCGGGGAAACCCAACTCTCCACACTCCCACCCCCACCCATTTTTGCTTTAAAACCTTCATTTGAATCATCGAGTCCCTGACTGATTCATCATGGTTGCTAAGAATCTGTTTTGTGGTAACGGATCAACAGTCCACGTTTAAACTGTGAAGTGGGTGTGTCCACGAAACTGCTGGATCAGACTCAGATTTGCCTGTGCAGACCAGCCCTGTTGCAGCATGTTTTTGTTTGTTTGTTCAGATAACCATTTGGGCTTTCTGGGGCTGGTTCTTAATTCAGTTCAGTAGAACGTGGTTTTACTATTCGCATTGTTGACTTTTAAGTTTTCTTTTGTTTGTTTTCACCTTTTTGTAAACTTTTCTTTTTGAGAGTGAAGTTAAAACTGCTTCACTTGTCTTTCTTTTTTATTTTGGTAACTGCACTTTTTGAGTGAAGCAATAAAAGACAGTAAAATCTATAAACCCTTAAATTATTAGGTTGGTGCAAAAGTAATTGTGGTTTGTGCCATTAAAAGTAATGGCAGTGACTTTGGCACCAAGCTAAATATCTTTAATAGAATTTTCCTGTTAAATGTAAATGACTTGTTTCTAAATAACTGCACGGATTTGGCATTCACAGTCTCATTTGTCAGTCTTTTCAAGGCAGAAGAAACTGTTGTTTTCATTAGGGTGGGGCCAAGTGACCTATTTTCCTACCCAAGTGGTGAATGATTTTAAACAGTTTGAGGTGGGTGTGGCTCTTTCAATAAGTCTCCCTGTACCTCTAGTTTATTTTCCTAAACAGAAAAACTTTCTCTGATAAAGGGCCGTTTTAATGATGTTGTCTAGGACCCAACCTTCCCTGGGAGTGGAAGGCACTGGTGTGTAGATATACTTATCAACAGATTTAATTTGCTGATTTTTTTTTCTTTTCTTTTTTTTTTTTTTAAGACAGGGTTTCACCATGTTGTTCAGGCTGGTCTTGAACTCCCGACCTCAGGTGATCCGCCCGCCTTGGCCTCCAAAGTGCTTGGATTACAGGTGTGAGCCACCACGCCTGGCCCTGATATATTTTTTTTCTTGTTTGCGAGTTGAAACCAGCTGGGTGAGGCTGAAGTGTCGGAAGGAGTGGTGCAAACTGCCATTTTCATGTTCTTTAGAGAAGTCTGCCAGAAAAGGAGTGGTGGTTCTGCTCTTAATGGATTTATGCATTTTACACAGTGATGAGTAGAGGTGGAATTGTCTCATATGGCATGTAGACTTCATTTTTTATTTTCATTCAAAACAATAGGTACACTAAAGTCAGAGTAGTTGTTTTCAGTAAGGAAATTCTGCCTCCGCCGATCGTGGTGGCTCATGCCTGTAATCCCAGTACTTGGGAGGCCAAGTGGGCAGATCATGAGGTCAGGAGTTCGAGACCAGCCAGATCAACATGGTGAAACCTCATTTCTACTAAAAATACCAAAAGTAGCCAGGCGTCATGGTGCATGCCTGTAATACCAGCTACTCAGGAGGCTGAGGCCAGAGAATTGCTTGAACCCAGGAGGGAGAGGTTGCAGTGAGCCGAGATCGCGCCACTATACTCCAGCCTGAGTGACTCCATCCGTGCTGGGTGACTCCATCCATCTCAAAAAATAAACAATAAAAAAGATAAGAAATTCTGCCTCCAGAGCAGATGTTTTGGGGAATAAATATGAGTACCGAGTCCCAATTGCTTTGGCTCATAGGTTCCTCAATATTTCCATAGGGAAGCATAACTTTGCAGGATTCAGAGACTTCTATTTTAGGCTCCCCGCAGGGCACCCCACTGGACATGGCTCATTTTCAATCCTGTGCTCTTGTTCTCCTGCCACCCTGTGGCGTTATTCCTCTTCCCCTCTCCCCAGGCCTTCCCTTTTGCTTCTTGGCTAGAGCCTCCCTCACGGTGATTCACCCTTCTCAGCCTAGTAGTCAGCACCTTCTCGTTAAGCCCTTAACTAATCCTGCTCTGATGACTATCATCTTTCTCTCTGTGTCTTAATCTCTTGGAATGAAGAACCATTGTGGTGAGGTTGAAAGGGCATTGGCCCAGGAGACTGGGGATCTGGGTTTTGGCCCTGCCTCAGCTACTCATTCACTGGGTGACCCTGGGCTAGACTCAGAGTGTCACAGAGGAATGAAGGGAAGAGAACTCAAAGGTCCTGCAGGGCGGGAGTCTGCATTTCACGGTTTTATAAGTGTCTTTTATCTCCTTTAATATAGTGCAGGCCCAGCGTATGCTTGTTACGGGTTTGTTGATTAATTCTTAGAGAATTACCAGTGTTTGTAACCTACAGTAGCACTGCCAAGACTTTCTTTTCCTGCTTTCAAGGATAGCAGCACACTGACACCTTCCCATTAGTAAAAGCTACTATATTAAGCTAATGTTTTAACAAATGATGAACTGCAAAGCCAACTGTTGTTCCTTGTAGCGAATAATGGATCATATACAAAATGACTTTGCATTGCTAGTGGATTTGATGGAGTGAAGACGAAAGCACTGCCTTTTTTTTTTTTTTTTTGGAGACGGAGTTTCGCTCTTGTTACCCAGGCTGGAGTGCAATGGCACGATCTCGGCTCACCGCAACCTCCGCCTCCCG
>NW_016107389.1:7561856-7589617 GCF_001604975.1 Cebus imitator | reverse complement strand
GACAAAGTCTTGCTCTGTCTCCAGGCTGGAGTGCAGTGGTGCCATCTCAGCTCACTGCAACCTCCACCTCCCACGTTCAAGTGATTTTCCTGCCTCACCCTCCCAAGTAGCTGGGACTACAGGCATGCACCACCACGCTCAGCTAATTTTTGTATTTTTAGTAGAGACTGGATTTCGCTATGTTGGCCAGGATGGCCTGGATCTTCTGGCCTTGGCCTCCCAAAGTGCTGGGATTACAGGTGTGAGCCACCATACCTGGCTATGATACTCTTCAATCTGTAGGGGGCCTGGGACTATGTAGGGAAGATGAGGTCAACCATATACTCCCTACTGCTTTGAATTATACTGATGCTTTCACCATTTGAATACTTGGCACATGTAGGGCACTTGAAAACATTCTGCTGAACGGATGAATGAAATGGCATCGAAAAGTGCCCTGGCACTGAAAGGCAAGAGAGAGTTCTGTGCAGTAGGGGTCGTGGTGACCCTGTTGGAACAGATGCTAAAGTAGTGGTGACTGCAGAGAGGCAAGTCACACTTCGGCCCTAGTCTGCATTAGCTGGGGAGTAGACAGAAGGAACTGAGGTTGGATTCTGATGCTCATCTTTGAAGGCTGGGCTCTGCCGGAGTAAGAGGAAGCCACAGAGGAGTGATTTCAAATGATTTTGACAAGATTAAATAGATTTAGTTGATGGTGGCATGCAGGCCTGATTTGATGAAAGAGCAGGACAGTTATGAATGGTGAAATAGGAAGGAAGACTTGTTGGGCTTTTAACAGTCTCCTCAAGGTGTTGTGGCTGTGGGAGAAGAATTAACATGAATGGAGAGTGTAAAGAAGCCTATCAGATTGCCTGTCTTTGATCTGCACAGTACTGGGGAGTTCCACCTGGGACACCGTTAGGCTGCAGTCTACAAAGCCAGTGCTTAGAGCTTGAAAGGCAACTTGAAAGAACAACACAATGAAAAGTTAGCATGCCTCTAGTTGAGATTCTCTAAACATCAGAACCGACGTGAGGTACCTGATTTAATAAACGAGTAGAATTTAATCTATACGCTCTAAGTGGAAACAACTCTGTTTTGCAACTCTGATTTGCTGGTCCCCTGTTTTTGCTGTTGTTTTACATTTTTATTTCTTGCCTGTTTATGGTAGAGACTAGAATTCTGTACAGCAGATGACAGCGATTTATCCCCTGCTGCAGTCCTGGTCCGGTTCTGACTGAGTCCAGGAGTGATAGTTAAGGCCAGGGCCTAGGTGGTTTGATGTCCATCCTAGGAATTTCACCTTGGTTTGGTAATTCTCAGGCTGAGGAATACTGATGAGACCCTCTACAATGTTTTTTGGTCCACGTTGAAGTTGGAGATTTCTTCTCTGTCAAGAAGACTGTCATCCTGAGTAACTTAATGAGAGATCATCTCTACTGGGGGAAAAAAAAAAATGCCAGGTGTAGTGGCACATACCTGTAGTCCCAGCTACTTGGGAGGCTGAGGCAGGAGGATCTATTGAGCCCTGAAGATCAAGGCTGCAGTGAGGTATGATTATACTATTGCACTTCAGCCTGGGTGACAGAGAAACCCTGTCTCAAAAAAACAAAGCCAGGCATGGTGGCTCACTCCTGTAATCCCAATGCTTTGGCAGGCTAAGGTGGAAGGATTACTTGAGCCCTGGAATTCAAGACCAGCCTGGGCAACATAGTAGGACCTTGTCTCTATTGAAACATTCAAGAAGAAAAAAAAAAAAAAAAAAAAAAAAGCATGAAGACTCAAAATTTGTGACTGTTAAAAGGTTTTGGGATTTAGATTAGGTAATGGCTCTCTGGGTTCCTCCAGACCAGTACTGCCCAATAGAAGTAGAATGTGAGCTGCATATATTGAAAATTTTCTAGTAGCCACATTAAGAAAGTCAAAGTAGATAGGTTAAATTAAATGGAAATAAGATATATTCAACATGTCATATTTGTAATTGTAATATATGATCAATATATAAATTATTGGGCTGGAGGCAGTGGTTTATGCCTATATTCTCAGAGCTTGGGTCACTTGAGTCTAGGAGTTTGAGACCAGCCTGGGCAACATAGCAAGACCGACCCTGCCTTTACCAAAAAAGAAATTATTTATTTATTTTTTCGAGACGGAGTTTTGCTCATGTTGCCCAGGCTGGAGTGCAATGGTGTGATCTCAGCTTACCACAACCTCTGCCTCCCAGATTCAAGCAATTCTCCTGCCTCAGCCTCCTGGGTAGCTGGGATTACAGGCATGCGCCACCACCCTCGGCTAATTTTGTGTTTTTAGTAGAGATGGGGTTTCACCATGTTGGTCAGGCTGGTCTCAAACTCCTAACCTCACGTGATCTGCCCACTTCGGCCTCGCAAAGTGCTGGGATTACAGGCGTGAGACACTGTGCCTGGCCCAAAGAAATTATTAATGAGAGATTTTTAAATGTATTTTTCATACTAAGTCTTCAAAATTTAGTATGTCCTTTACACTTACAGCACATCTCAGTTTGGACTGACCATATTTCAGATGCTTTGTAGCCACGTGAGGCTGGTGGTCACTGTATTGGATGGTTCTGCTACAGGGCAAGACTTTTTAGAATTGTCTTCATTTTTTAGGATAGGTTTAGGTTCATGGCAAAGTTGTATGGAAAATACAAAGGACGCCCATGTTCTTCCGTTGCCACACATGCACGGCCTCCCCACTATCGACATCCTGCACCAGGGTGGTACATATGTTAGAACTGATGAAGCTGCATACTCAAAGTCTATAGTTTATATTGGCATTCACTGTTAGTGTTGTACATGGATTTTGACAAATGTATGGCATGCATTCACCATTACAGTATCTTATAGAATCATCTCACTGCCTTAATAATCCTCTGTTCTCTACCTATTCATTTCCTCCTCCCCTGAACCCTAATCTTTTTGCTGTCCCCATCATTTTGCCTTTTCCAGAATGGTATGAAGTTGGAACTATACAGTACGTTAACTTTTCAGTTGGCGTCTTTCATTTAGCAATGTGCATTTTAGGTTCCTCTGTGTCTTTTCACAGCTTGATGGCTCATTCTTTTCAGTGCTGAATAATATTCCATGTCTGAATGTACCCGAGTTTATTTCTAGAGCAGTGCTTTTTTATTTTTCCCGAGACAGTCTTCCTCCGTCGCCCAGGCTGGAGTGCAGTGGCGTGATCTTGGCTTATTGCAACCTCCACCCCCCAGGTTCAAGCAATTCTTCTCCTGAGTAGCTGGGATTACAGGCACGTGGCACCATGCCCGGCTAATTTTTGTATGCTTAGTAGAAACTGGGTTTCACCATGTTGGCAGGCTGGTCTCGAGCTCTTGACCTCGTGACCTACTGTCTCTGCCTCCCAAAGTGCTGGGATTACAGGCGTGAGCCACTGTGCTCGGCCCAGTAATGCTTTTTACAAACCAGAATTACACCCCATCGGTGGGACATATTAGGGTGGGGAGGCTGTCTGAGAGTTGTGAGTGTGGGAGAAGCAGAAAATCTTCGACTGGCTGACTTTTCACTGTGCGTAAAAAGCTTCTGTGAGCATTAAGAAGAGAGGAGTGGTCTAGGAGAATCTTGCAAAAATATATCCTTCACCACAACTAAAGGCGAATCCTCTCCTCTTACATTTTCCCACCTCCCACCCTACACCAGGCCTGTGATCTGCTTAGTCCAAAATGTTCCTATAAGTTAGCAAATGTCTGTGTCAAATACTCTCTCCAAAACCAGTTTTATGAAAATATTTAGACTAAGCAAACTGAAGAGAAGAGAAAGCTGAATTTGCCTGTGTGCAGTTTCCTTGATCAAAGAATATTAAGCAAAAAGAGACCAAAGCAGGAGTGCTGCAGTTTAAATGTCATTGCTGTCTATTTCAGGATGCGGCTCTATGCTATTTTCTTTATGTTGGGGGTGATTATGTTGATGACCTGTCTTGTCTCAGTTGAGAGAAGTTTACCGACAGTTGAGCACTCCTTTTTGGCAGGGATTAAGTGTATCAATTCCAAGAACTGTATGGCCGCAAAGCTGGAAAGCCAATTCATCAGGCTATTGTTTTGCTTCCCCATTAAGTATATTAACTGAAGAAGATGACTTCATTTCAGCCATTTTGAATCTTAAACAAAACAGTCCTTTATGGAGTGAGATAAGGTCAGAAAATCTGTCCATCGTCTTTCTCATAAATAGTTTAGTATCTTCCAAGCATCATTGGACTAAGAAAGTAATTATGGATAATAATAAAGGTTCCAATTAAGAATTAGGGCAACACGAAAATGCTACTAATTTTAGTTCACATCGTAGCTTTCAGGCCCATCTCAATATGTTTAATTACTTGTGAGAAATACAGAAGTAGTGTCTGCTTTGGCAAGCTCATCACCTTTTATGAGAAGTAGAAGACTCAGTTTGGTCCTGTCTGAACAGGTTGCGTTAGCCTTGGGGAGCATTTCGTTTTTGTGTTCACAAATCAGTCTCCCAGGTTCTATTCACACAGAGGAAGAGAACGACTGGCTAGTTCAGTGGTCCATCCCAACCCAAGGCAGACCATCTCTGAGCTTTAGATTTTTCAATCATAACATGGGAATTACATCTGTTTGCAAAAATTACTCCAATATTCTCAGATGAAATGATCCAAGGAGTAGAAATTAGTATAATGAATCACTGTGCTTCAGGGTAAAGGAAAGCTTCTTCAAAAAGACTTTTTGTTCTTTTTTTCCAGCTTCCTTCAAAATGTCTACCGTTCACGAAATCCTGTGCAAGCTCAGCTTGGAGGGTGATGTAAGTATATCACTTTTACTTTATGCAATTTTTGCAAATCAGACATCTCACTGGATAACCATGTTACTCTCTTTTTCGTACATCTAAGGAAGATAGGGACAATTCAGACAGTCATCATTTGGCTCCTCCCCTTTATCAATACTTCAGCGGTTCCTAGTAGTTCAATTTGAAAGAAATATCATGGCACTGGAAACTTTTCTTGGCATCACATTAAAACTGGACAGCATTAGTGACACTGGAATGGCTGGAGTTTTATTCTGCCACACCTAGCATGTCATTGATAATAACTGTTAAGATGATATATGACTTTTAATGTCATGCCCCAGGATTTTATTACTGGTTGGCATAAGCTACAGCCATGTTGAAAATAATTCTGCATCTTTTGGATTTCTCACAGTGTCCAGGATGTTATTCCAGATGGGGACCTATATTTTTAAAAATTTAGCACCTGGAAAAGATTTTCTTCAAAAAAGCTTGGATATTTCTTTTAAAAACCAAGAATATAATGAAATTATTATAATTCATCTGTTTCCTTTTTAGCTTTCGCTATTATGGAACTCAGAATTAAATCCAATTTTCTTTTAATTTATTTTTTATTTTATTTTATTTTATTTTTAAGACAGAGTCTCACTCTTCGCCCAGGCTGAAGTACAGTGGCACAATCTCGGCTCACTGCAACCTCTGTTTCCCTGGTTCAAGCGATTTTCCTGCCTCAGCCTCCTGAGTAGCTGGGACTATAGGCACCCACCACCACGTCTGGCTAATTTTTTTGCATTTTTAGTAGAGGCGGGGTTTCACCGTATAGCCAGGATGGTCTTGATCTCCTGACCTTGTGATCTGCCCTCTTCAGCCTGCAAAAGTGCTGGAATTACAGGTGTGAGCCACTGCGCCTGGCCTAAATTTAATTTTCTTTCATAGGAAATATGTGAACCTAGAAATTCTGATGCATTTGTTTCTTTTTATATATATAATTAAAAATTTTAAGCTATATGTGAAATTAAAATTGTTTCAAATACTTTTAGAATTAAGTGGAATATTAATTATGAATATGTAAAATAACTAGTGATACTATACATCTTCTGGGTCATCTTGGCAGAAATGGCTTTTACATAAACTCAGCACTGATACTGATTTGTAGCCTTATCCTACAGATCTTTCAAAATATGCTGTGATTGAAATTAAAATGCAATGAATCACTCAACAGAGGGTTGACAGTGACTTGGGTCACCTGATGCGAGACCCTCTGTATTGTGCATGGCACTTGCCGTCAAAATGTTCAAACTAATGGAAACTATGCAAGTGCAGGTTGTATGGAGTATAAAGCCTACAGAGTTTTTAAAAAACCTTTTTCTGCTGGGCGTAATGGCTCACACCTGTGGGCAGATCATGAGGTCAGGAGATGGAGACCATCCTGGCTAACTTCATGAACCTCCGTCTCTACTAAAAATACAAAAAATTAGCTGGGCATGGTGGCAGGCACCTGTGTAGTCCCAGCTACTCAGGAGGCTGAGGCAGGAGAATCGCTTGAACCAGGGAAGCAGAGGTTGCAGTGGGCCGAGATTGTGCCACTGCGCTGCAGCCTGGGTGACCAGGCGAGACTCCACCTCAAAAAAAAAAAAGTCTTCTTGAAATGTGTGCATGCTGTTTTTGGCAACAATACAAACTGCATGTTGAGGTCAGACAAATTCAGGTGTTAAATAATTTGTTTCTCTAATGGACTTAGATTGTTTTTGTTAATAAGTTTTGTAAGACGACTTTTTGTTTAGCCTCTGAAGTTACTCTGCTTTAGTATATTTCTGTGTGTGGAGAGATGGGGCAGAAACAGAAAATGTCACATGTTCCCCATTAGTTTAAGGAAAGAAGAGATTACTCAACTTTACTTCACTAATTTGATTTTAGACAAGTGGATTTTATAGGTAATATGTTCAGTTCTCTTTTTAATTTGATTTCCAGAGACACTATAAAATTACACAGAAGTGTTCCCGACTCACTGTTTTTGGAACAAGACAATATACCTCCTGGTAAATGCAGTCATACATGATATGGCTCCGTGGCTGACTGCCTGCCTTGTAAATAACTGATGGCACTCTTAATAAATGGGAAAATGTTTTTCCTTAGATTTCATCCACATTTTGTAGCTACCATAGCAAACACACTGAGTAGTTCAGAATAGCACTTTGCTTTTTTTCTGAATGTGTGCTCCACGTCATCAAGTGTATCTCAATGGAAAGGTTAAGTGATGAAATTAGATGGAACAGACTTTGATAATGCATTGCATTAGAGTTATAAATATTAACTGGATTTAATATTTGGACAAGATAGTCCTCACAAGTGCATTTGGAAACGTTTGTCAAATACTCAACTTGAATTTCTGACATGTCTGGGGAGACATCTAGGAGGAAGGCCTCTTAGTTGCTCACCTGTACAGTCTTAGTGCTGATAAAATGGAATGGTGCGGGTGCTGGGTGGCTCACAGTGTGGTGCCTGAGGGTGGAGAAGTAACTCAAGTTCTCTTGGTCTTTTCACGCTTCACAGTGCACTGCACCAAAGCCAGGTCATCACATTATATGGGCGTTATGTGCTGGGGGGGTGGGGGTGGGTTGCAGGATGGGAGCCTTGATGTTCAGGGTGGGCAGTGATGCTTCCTCCACCAGCCAACCACAACCACAGTGTCCATCCTCTTTGTGTGCCCTTTGCTTTGGGACTGGGTAGCAGGGAGAGGGAAAACTATAAGAGCATTTCAGAGAAGGAGGGAAGTTAATACCTTGAAAGGAGGACTGACTAAGAAGCACGCGTTGTCCTTACCTCAATCTGGAGTGGGAGAGTTCCCGTCTGTCACATCAGGAAGGATAATGAGCTTTGAAAAGCACTGAAAGGCCAGGCATGGTGGCTCACACCTGTATTCCCAGCACTCTGGGAGGCCAAAATGGGAGGATCACTGGAGCCCAGAGTTCAAGACCATCTTGGGCAACATGGTGAAATCCTGTCTCTACTAAAAAATACGAAAAAATTACCTGAGTGTGGTGGCGGGTGCCTGTAATCCCAGCTACTGGGGAGGCTGATGTGGGAGGATCAACTGAGCCCAGGAGGCTGGGGCTGCCTCGAGTCATGATCATGACTGCATTCCAGCCTGGGCAACAGAGTGAGACCCTGCCTAACAAAAGGAAAGCTTTGGGAAAAGAAGAGGCTGTGGTTTAAAAGACAGTGAGAAATCCTAGGAAGAGTGGAGGGTGTAGGCAGAAGGGATGGTGTTAATGCAGGCAGAGGGAAGGCTACAGAGGAGAGAAGGGAGAAGACACAAGGAGGATGTGGGCAGTCTGGCCAGAGCGAGGTGCCGCCGTGGCCAAAGTCAAGAGGTAGGAGGAGCTACTTCCCTCACGTTTCTGAACTATTAGCAACAACCGCCCAGTAGAAATGCATGTGCCTGTAGCAGAACCTTGGCTAAACACCCTTGTCATTCAGGCATTTCCACATTTTCAGCTTATTTCAAATTGTTGCCAGCCCAGTTTAAAGGTCTTCAGAGCCTTCCTGAACGAATGCTGGCTTCAGTTCCCAGCTTTGCGTGGTCTACTTTTGAACTCTCACCGAAAGTAAGGTGAAAGGTTGAAATTGAGATAGCATATTCTAAACTAGCTGAGACTTTGAAGAAGAATTCTTAATAGAAAAAAATGAAATTGCTTGTCTGAAATGTGATGGTGTGTTAATACCTACCTAGTTACCTAGTGTGAGAATGATTGTGAGAATGATTTGAACTATTGAAAGAAACAATAGGAAAACATATTAAGAGTTGTTGTTTTGGGGGTGTGGGGGGGAACAATAAAGAGTTGTTGTTTCAACAAGAGGATTTTAAATATGTGTCATTTGAGTATGTTTATCTTTTAACCTCAGCACTCTACACCCCCAAGTGCATATGGGTCAGTCAAAGCCTACACCAACTTTGATGCTGAGCGGGATGCTTTGAACATTGAAACAGCCATCAAGACCAAAGGTAGGTGATACATTTGTCCTCTTCTTGTCAGGGTCTTACTGAGACATTTTTGGTTGTGTCTTTATTCTCCCTCAAATCGCCATACATTGGTAATTGGAAATTGTCATCAGGCTTTGATGGGTTGGATCCAAACCTAGCTCAACCCATGCCTCCTTTACTTCCTTCCTTCCTTCCTTCCCTCCACCCTTTCTTCCTTCCCTCCCTCCATCCTTTCTTTTTCCTTCTTTTCTCCCTCCTTCCTCCCTCCCTCCCTTCTTCCCTTCTTCCTTTCCTCTCTCCCTCCCTCCTTTCTTCCCTCCTTTCTTCCCTCCTTTCCTCCCTCCCTCCATCCTTCCTTCTCTTTGGAGAGATCTGCAACTTGAGATAGTGTTTTAACCAAGCAATGTAATAAAAGGGAATCGGGCTGGGAGCCAGATCTGATCCTTTGGGTGCAGCTCTTCACTTTGAGCCTTCAGTCTTTCTTCTGCAAGGAAGAAGTTGGTCATAGTGGTCTCTAAGGGCATCTCTTGTTCTGAGTCCCCCTGAATTTCATTACAGTTTCTGAAAAAATGCTGGGAAAACCTTACTGTTTTGCTCTTAGATTGTTCTAGACAGTCAAAAATTCAGACTCTTTTTTTCCAACCATGTAAGTGCTGCTGCTCGTTAGGGCTGGAGCTGGAACTAGAAGAGCTGTCCTTATGAGTGTGTTTCCTCAGTTATGAGTAAGAGAAGACCAGGAGGCATACAAGCCTTCCTCTTGAAATAAAGCAAATAAATACATTCACTTCATCTCAATAGTACCAAAAAATAAATTAAAAAAATATAGCAAATAAAGTGCTAATTGGTTAGGGTTGAGCAAGAGCTTATTAAGGTCATTGTATTGTTTTCTGGATCTACAAAATTGGATTTTCAGACTTTCTGGGCTTATATTAATGAAGCAGTCCTTGGGGTTGTCCTATCCCCTGAATTCCTGAAAAATATTGCAGTTCTTGTGCTGACCTTTGTGATTCACCACTTTTCCCCCCTTGGATAAAGCACCTCCTGTCACCATAAGGCCATATTGGGATGCAGATGTGACCCACACAATTAGAGCTGCTGGTTCATGTCCCTGGCGAAGAACCATGTCACATTTTTCTCTTCTATGTACAGCGTTTTAACTTACTGACACACTTAAGCAATTCACATATGCTTCATTGAAAGACTGAGATGCCTCAACCAGGATGACCTGGGAACCTATAACTAGGGTGATGTCCTGGTTTATGCCTGCATATTTACTAATAGTGTACCTTTCACTCTCAGAACTGTCTTATTTTAGAGGATACATTACATGGCTACCTTTCCTAAAACCATGGAGAATCTGCTGACCTTGTTTCCAGAGACAGAAAGGAGAGTAGAAAAATCCACTTATGTCCTATGGTTCTAACAAGATGTAAGCGTTTGCATCATCTGCCTCTGGGAAGCCTTCTGTTCTTGGGGGCTGCTGTGGACCACCCCCCCCAGGTGACTGCCTGCACAACTGAGGGCAGAATAATGAAGCATCCAAATTAGACCTTTTAAAAAAAACCTTTTTGTTTGTTTGTTTTTTTGAGATGGAGTTTCACTCCTGTTGCCTAGGCTGGAGTACAATGGGGCAATCTTGGCTCACCTCAACCTCTGCCTCCTGGGTTCAAGTGATTCTCCTGCCTCAGCCTCCCAAGTAGCTGTGATTACAGAAATGCACCTCCATACCTGGCTAATTTTGTATTTTTAGTAGAGACGGTGTGTCTCCATGTTGGTCAGGCTGGTCTTGAACTCCCGACCTCAGGTGATCCGCCCACCTAGCCTCCCAAAGTGCTGGGATTACAGGCATGAGTCACCACACCTGGCCCAATTTTTTTTTGTTTTTTGATGCTTTATTTAAGTGACCATTCTTGCCAAAAGTTACAAATCAGAAAATTAAGCTACAATCTGCAGGGCCTATTTCACTACAGTCACTTCTGCTCAGTGGAGCATAGTGGATGAGAGCATGTGTGAGTCCAGGTTCAAATGCTGGCTCCACAACTCACCCATCAGCCATCTGACACGAGGAAAACACGGAACTTTGCCAAGACAGAGTTTCCTTGCCTATAAAGTGGTGCTAATCAAAGTTCCCACTTCACAGGATCGTTGTAAAGTATGAAGCATTTAGGATGATGCCTGGCATGTAGACGGTACTCAAAATATGTTACCTTAAAACACACACGCACACACGTGCACATCTACGTCCACATGGTCTGCTTCCCTAAAACCCATGCTGTTTCACTATTTGGATGTTCCTAGATTCATGTGGTTTCCCAGAATGCCATTGCAGCAACACTAAGTTTAGCACTTAACTCATCTAGCAAAGATGGTGCTTTTCACAAGCATGTGACAAAGACTTCTTTTATCCCTGCGTGAGAAAGCACTTAGTGCAGTGGAATGTAAAGATTGCGCAAATGAACTCTGGTCACAGGTGAAACTCTCATGGTAATAAAAATACCTTCAGGCCCTTTTGGAGTTAGTAGAAAAATACAGTAGTTTTTAGACAGAAACGTCTGGAGGGCTAAGATTTAGATTTCGACATTCCCATTTGATCAAAAGCAGCTGTCATCCTCATTACCATCATTGCAACTATTTATGAAATGCTCATTATGGGCAGGTATTGTACCAAGCACTTAAGGAACATTCATCTCGGGTGAATTTCAAAGTAACCTCTGATGTAAGTGTTCTGTCATCCCCAATTTTTGGGTGGTAACAATTCAGGATGAGTATGCTTGAGGTCTGTTGGCCTTGGATCAAACTGGGATTTGAACGTAGCTCTGTCCAGCCCGAGGCCTGTGTTCTTAGGCGCCATGATGTGTAGCACCCACCTGTGAGAAATGGATTTTTTTCTTTGCCCTGAATTATTTTCAGATATGAAAAACATCGTCCATCTGAAATCTTACTGCCTTCTGATAAGTCTCATACTGTGGTCTAGCTTTAGGTTCCCTGTCTCCTTTCTTTCCCCAGAGTTAATCTTCAGTGCGTTTCACTTAGGATCACTTTTTATTTATTTGTTTATGTACTTATTTTTATATACACACACACACACGCGCACACACACACACACATATGTATGTGTGTGTGTGTGTGTGTGTGTGTGTGTATATATATATATATATATATTTTTTTTTTTTTTTTTTTAAGACAGAGTCTTGCTCTGTCACCCAGGCTGGAGTGCAGTGGAACAATCTTAGCTCACTGTAGCCTCTGCCTCCCGGGTCCAAGCGATTCTCATACCTCAGCCTTCAAGTAGCTGGGACTATAGGCATGCACCACCATGCCTGGCTAATTTTTTTTTTTTTTTTTTGAGACGGAGTTTCGCTCTTGTTACCCAGGCTGGAGTGCAATGGCACGATCTCGGCTCACCGCAACCTCCACCTCCCGGGTTCAAGCAATTCTCCTGCCTCAGCCTCCCGAGTAGCTGGGATTATAGGCATGCACCACCATGCCCAGCTAATTGTTGTATTTTTAGTAGAGACGGGGTTTCACCATGTTGGCAGGATGATCTCGATCTCTTGACCTCGTGATCCACCTGCCTCGGCCTCCCAAAGTGCTGGGATTATAGGCATGAGCCACTGCGCCCGGCCTAATTTTTGTGTTTTTAGTACAGATGGGCTTTTGCCATGTTGTCGAGGATAATCTCAAACTCCTGGCCTCAAGTGATCCGCCCACTTCAGCCTCCCAAAGTGCTGGGATTACAGACATGAACCACTGC
This sequence comes from Cebus imitator, assembly GCF_001604975.1. Taxonomy (NCBI): domain Eukaryota; kingdom Metazoa; phylum Chordata; class Mammalia; order Primates; family Cebidae; genus Cebus; species Cebus imitator. The sequence continues at coordinate 7,577,124 of NW_016107389.1, read as the reverse complement.
ACCCCGCTTACTTATTTATTTTTGATGCTTAGTAATTTTAGAGAGTAACTAAGTTTTTGAAAAGTCTATTAGTCCTTTAAAATAATTTCTAGATTGTTGGTATTATTAAAACCCTAAATCCTTTTAGGAAACGATTGGGAAGAAAGAATATGATATTCATAAGAGTTCAGTGTACCAAAGATGTTAATATTAGCATTGGTTATCATAGTGAAAAAACTAGATACAGCTTTTAGTTGGGAAGTATGTCTTGAGGTATACTTCCCTATAATCATTAAATACATGATTACGTAAAACTATATTACATAGATAATGTGTAACTCCCTATATTACACAGAATGTCTGCAGAATGTAGGTAGGAAAACTAAAGTTTATCAATAATTTTCAGCAGCTTTGTTGAGATACAATTTATATGCCAGATGATCTGCCTATATAAAGTGTACAGTTCGTTGTTTTTGGTGATGTATTTGCAGAGCTGAGCAGCTGTCACTACAGTGACTTTCCTAACACTCATTTTAACATCCATTCGCCTTAAATGTGTCAGTTACATCAAGAAATGGAAGTGGAATAGTATATACTATGTGATCACAACCATGTTTCTGTTTTATTATTTTTATTTTTAGTCAGAGTCTTACACTGTTGCCCAGGCTGGAGTGCAGGGGCACAATCTTGGCTCACTGCACCCTCCATCTCCTGCGTTCAAGCAGTTTTCCTGCTTCAGCCTCCTGAATAGCTGGGACCACAGGTGTGCACCACCACACCTGGCTAATTTTTGTATTTTTAGTAGAGCTGGGGTTTCACCATGTTGGCCAGGCTGGTCTTGAGTTCCCGACCACAAGTGATCCACCTGCTTTGGCATTTCAAAGTGATGGATTATGGGTGTGAGCCACTGTGGCTGGTCTACAATTTTTTTTGTTAATTAAAAAAAAGGCATTGGCAACGAAAACAGACATATGTCACTTCATGGTGCTTCCCTTACTGCACTTTGTAGATATTGTGGTTTTTACAGTTGAAGGTTTGTGGCATTATTATTCACTTTATGTCTCTGTGCTGGCATTTTCTAGAAATAAAGATATTTTTAAAATTTAGGTATGCATTTTTTTAGACATAATTCTATTACACACTTAATAGATACAGTATAATGTAAACATACTTTTGTATGCATTCAGAAACCAAAAAATTTGTGTGACTGGCATTATTGCTATATTGGCCTTATTGTGATGGTCTGGAACTGAACCAGTAGTATCTGAGGTATGCCTGTATGTGGAGTTGTGGGCAATTGATCCTTTTCATTTCAGTATATTCTGTATTTCTGTTTTTTGCAAATTTTCTATGATAACCTGTATTACTTTCATAATAGAGGCAGTAAACTTAATTAAAAACAAAAAGGAAGTCATTAGTTGGGAAGGATAACAACTCTTTTGTTCTTTGCTCCTTCTCCTTGATATTATTAGATACCAGATAACTAAAACCACTTAAAAATGAGCTAATTAAGATCTTACCTTCTTTTTTTAGAATGCCTTTTACCTTAAGTGTAATTAAGAAGCTTGTACCACACCTTGGTCTCACTCCCACGTAAAACCCTTTATCGGGAAGACACAGTGCTAAGTAGTTGGTGTTTCCTTGACGTCAAAGCACATGATATAAACCTCAAGTGTTAATAGAAACGAAAGTCAAAGGACCATGTAGCAATGACTCTCTGGGCCTCTTTCTCGCTTGGACAGGGGTGGCGGTATGTACACATGTGTGTGAGTGTGCTGGGATGTTACCTGTTCTGTGTGATGTTCCATTGATTTCCCTGTGGTCTGTATGCTCTCAGGAAGAAGAGCTGGGAGCAGGCCACCTTGGAGGAGGATTAATCAGCCCCCAGCGATAGTGCACAGGAGCAGGCCTGGAGTGGGATGATGGCTAGGAGGGCAGTGCTGTTAGGAGACCTGTGGGCTGGCACTGCCTGCATGGCCAGGGCATGGGTGCAGGAGTCAGGAAGGCCCTTCTCACAGATGAGCTGTCCATCACACCTGCTCTTCTTGCAGTCCTCTGTTAGAGAAGAGAGGCTACTTTTCCCAGCCAGCCTGCCTCCTGGCAACCTCGACAGAATATATTCCTAATTGCTGTGCTCAGCTGAATGAATATACCTCCAGGTGTGCAGGCAAAACCAAAAATACCTGTCCTGGCTCAATTTCCAGTGTATGGGAAGCAGCTTTTATTCACCCCTTCCCCTAACCCTTGTCACCCCCAATCCTGTGAGCTGTTATGCCATCTGTCTTCTAAGAGACCTCTCTGCTTCAACCTTTACAGAGTATCCTTTCTAGCCTCATCTCCAGCTCTGTTCATGACCCTCTAAGGAGCACGCCTCTGCCTTTGTTCTTTCAGGAATGTGCAGCCTCCTTCCTCCCCACCTCAAACAGCCACACAGTTACCTCACCTCTCAGCCCAGCCAGTGTGCAGCATCAACAAGCTCTCCCTGAGAAGGCAGAACCAATTTTTTCTTGGTCTGTATTCTCATCATATGCTATATACTCGTTTATTGTGCTTTTGTGAGAAGGGGGGAAAAGCACAATACTGCTAAAATAAAAATAAGTCTGCTTTGCTTCTGGTTTGAAGGGATCTTGGTATTTTTTTTGCCTATTCTGCCTAAACCAAATGCGGGATTGTTTTTTGTATGCTCCAGCTTGAGGTAGACTATGCAATGACTTACCTTCATTTATGTCTAGTTAGAAACTGAGTAAAGTCATGCAAAAGTAGTAATACTGCTTAATTAACAAGAGGTTTCTGAGACTTAATCTGTAGGAGTCTCTTGGTTTAGATTGGCCTTGGGTTAAATATATACTGTGGCGTGTACAACACAGCTGTGAATGGTTTACCATATGGGTCCAAATAACTAGAAAGGAAAGTCAGCTAAATTAGAAAAGGATGAATCTAGACTCCAGAAAATAGATTGTAATTAGCAGCAGCACAACCCCAGAGTTAGCGTAAGTGCCAATAAACTGGTATAGCTTTGGTCTCTCTCTAGAAGGGGAGGGTAATGAGTTGCCCTATTATTGCCAGTTTTGATTTTAGCAGTGTTTGTGTTCTCCGGAAGGGATGCAAAAGCGGGCGATTGTGTTTTCCCCCTTTCTCAGAAGCACAAGTATAGAAGCATAAATGCACCAAGTTTCGCACTTATTTTTTTCTTATACTTTTAAAATAGAACTGCTTAAGATTTCTGTGACCAAAAGTCTCACATCCCCTGCCAGTGCAGAACAAGCCAGGATGGATATTTTTGGTTTCACCTGCACACCAGTTATATTCGTTTGGCTGAGCAGAGCAATTAGGAATGTATTGTCTTGAGGGTGCCAGGAGGCAGACTGGCCCGGGAAAGTAGCCTCTGTCCTCTAAAAGAGGGCTTCAAGTGAGGAGCTAAATTAAGAAGAGCAGGTCTGAGTGTGAGCTCTTCTGTGACTCATGTAGCCCAGGGCCTTCTCACCCTCCTGGACTGGAACGGGAGGGGTGGACCCCTCCCAGTTGCTAAGGCTTTCTCTCTGTGTTCAAGTTTACTTTAGACTGAGTTCTCATCTTACAGCAGTGCTGGGAACAAAGAGGCCAGTGCTGAATCACAGCCACCCAGACTCTGCCAGTACAGATTTTGTCTGTAATGATATTTGCCTCTGTAGCTATGTGGGTGCCAGACCTGAGCCACGTAGCTATCAAACTCTGGGAGAGGAGTCCCTGGTGCTTTTCTAATTGCAGGCATCAGCTTTCACCACCTGCCTCTCCTCAGCTCTTGCTTTTTTTAAAAGAAAAAAAAACCTGTTACTTCTTTTCCCTGCGGAATCCAAATACCAGTTTCACGCAGGGACAATGGGAGTAACCAGATTCTAATCTTGTGTCAGCAACGCCAAGAAAGTTCTCCACTGTCGAGTGAGTTAGGGGTGGATATGTGAGTTTCTCTCACATCTGATCACATTTTTTGTTTTCTGTCCCATGAGGCTGATGGAGTAGCGGGGAGTAATACAGTGCTTGCTTTTTATGCATATTCCTTCAGTGACGATTTGATTTGATTCAAATCTTGAGCAGTGGCATACTTTGAGTTTTCCTGCTGGCCTTGTAGCTTATTTCAGAAATGTAATTCTGCTTGGAAGGCAGACAGGGTTCTAGATGATTAAAGTATCCGGTGAGATTACCACGTCGATGTTACCTTAAATTTTTTCTAAGGAACTCAGCTGAAGTGAGATCAGAGCAGAAAGGAAATGTAGGAAACTTGATTTTTGGACCAAAACCGCTTCTTAGGCACTTAACTATACTAGGCTTCCCTGAGCTGGGACTGTGTGCCCCAGCTGTGCCAGACTTGGGAGAGGCACCCAACTCCCCTGTCTCCTTTCACCCTGTGCAATGCCTGCTTTCTCTCCCACCTCTCGGCAGCTGCCAGAGTTTATCATGTAACTGAACTCCTCATCCATGTGTGCCAATGGCAAAAATGTTCTCTACCTTTCTTTGCCCCATATTTTCACAGACAAATCACATGCAGGCAGGGGTGAGGCTTGTGACAGAGAAGCTGAATGAAGGCAGTAGATGCGTTTCTAGTTGTTAACTCAGCCAGTCATTTCTGCATCCTGGTAAAATGAGTATTATCAGCCAGGAGCGGTAGCTCATGCCTGTAATCCCACGACTTTGGGAGGCTCAGGTGGGCATATTGCAAGGTCAAGAAATCAAGACCATCTTGGCTAATATGGTGAAACCCTGTCTCTACTAAAAATACAAAAATTAACTAGATGTGCTGGCGTGTGCCTGTCGTCCCAGCTGCTAGGGAGGCTGAGGCAGGAGAATTGCTTGAATGTGGGAGGCGGGGGTTGCAGTGAGCCGAGATTCCGCCACTGTACTCCAGCCTGGTGACAGAGCAAGGCTCTGTCTCCAAAAAAAAAAAGGATTACCATCATCTCTGTTCTATGGAGTGAGACCCCCAGGCCTAGGGAGGGAACTCATGTGCCCCAGGATTTCACAGGTGTGAGTTGCATGGAGTCTCCAGAGCACAGCATTGTGGCTGCCACTTATCCGGAGGCCTCCCCTGGCATCTGTCACCAGCTGGGCATCCTGTCTTGATGGGAGATGCTCTGGAGACAGAGTGCTCGCTTGTGCTGGATAACCCAGAGGGGCGACTTTGACAGCAGGGGTTCCGGGCCAGCCAGCACCATGGCTGAAGGTGCTTTTGGGTAGTCATGTGGTGGGAGGGGAGCTTTTCTCTCCCTAAAATCTTGCCTAGTAGCTGGCTGGCTGGCTGGCATAATAGGCTTATTGGGAAGTACTCCCTCCCTCTGCTGAGTTATTAATGTCTTTCCTTAGAGGACAGTCTTCTAGCTCTTTCTGTTGAAAAAAACCTCAGTTGGGTTATCCCTTTAGTGGCCATGGATTATTACCAGGTGGCAAATTATTACCTACAGATTACCAAATGTAAGTCAATTTGTATGTAAAAATTTCAGCTCAGTCCTCTACACATATTGACACATCCTTATGTCACATCCTTTGTAGGAGCTAGATGGTGGAATGTGGTATCAAGAAGTGTCAAAGTATAATTTTAAAAAGGTACAAACTGATCTTTGACAAACCTGACAAAAACAAGCAATGGGAAATGGATTCTCTGTTTAATAAATGGTGTTGGAAAAACTGGCTAGCCATGTGCAGAAAGCAGAAACTGGACCCCTTCCTGACACCTTACACTAAAATTAACATACTGGGTATATATCCAAAGGATTAAAGACTTAAACATAAGACCTAACACCATAAAAAACCCTAGAAGAAAACCTAGGCAAAACCATTCAGGACATAGGCATAGGCAAGGACTTCATGACCAAAATATCAAAAGCATTGGCAACAAAAGCCAAAATAGACAAATGGGATCTAATTAAACTCCAGAGCTTCTGTACAGCAAAGAAAACAATCATTAGAGTGAACCTGCAACCAGTAGAATGGGAAGAAATATTTGCCGTCTACCCATCTGAAAAGGGCTAATATCCAGAGTCTACAAAGAACTAAAACAGATTTACAAGAAAAAAAAGCAAACAAACCCATTCAAAAGTGGGTGAAGGATATGAACAGACACTTTTCCACAAGAAGACATATATGAGGCCAACGAACATATGAAAAAATGCTCATCACTGGTCATCAGAGAAATGCAAATCAAAACAACATTGAGATACCATCTCATGCCAGTTAGGATGGCGATCATTAAAAAATCTAGAGACAACAGATGCTGGAGAGGATGTGGAGAAATAGGAACACTTTTACACTGTTGGTGGGAGTGTCAATTAGTTCAACTATTGTGGAAGACAGTGTGGCGATTCCTCAAGGACCTAGAAATAGAAATTGCATTTGACCTAGCAATCCCATTACTGGGTATATATCCAAAGGATTATAAATCATTCTATTATAAAGACACATGCACACATATGTTCACTGTGGCACTGTTTACAATAGCAAAGACCTGGAACCAACCCAAATGCCCATCGATGATAGACTGGACAGGAAAAATGTGGCACATATACACCATGGAAAATACTGTGCAGCCATAAAAAACGATGAGTTCGTGTCCTTTGTGGGGACATGGATGAACCTGGAAACCATCATTCTTAGCAAACTGACACAAGAACAGAAAATCAAACACCACATGTTCTCGCTCATAGGTAGATGTTGAACAATGAGAACACATGGACGTAGGGAGGGGAGCATGACACGCTGGGGTCTATTGAGGGGTACTGGGGAGGGAAAGTGTGGGGTAGGGAGTTGGGGAGGGATAACCTGGGGAGAAATGCCAGATATAGGTGATGGGAACGGAGGCAGCAGACCACATTGCCATGTATGTACCTATGCAACAATCCTGCATGTTCTGCCCATGTACCCCAGAACCTAAAGTGCAATAATATATATATAGATATATAAAGTTTGAAAGAGGAGAAAGTGATCAGAAGTGTCACAGGCAGAAAGCTGGGGGACAGGGAGCGGGGCAGGGGAAGATGGAGGCTGAAAAAGCTTGTGTGACTTGCTAATTAGGAGATTGGTTATGGGGAACTTATTGCTGATTCCACTGTTAACGGGTTGAAAGCCGCCTTGAAAGAGCCTGAGTAGATATAGAAGAGTGAGTAGGTTTAGACCAGTCTGCCAAAGAGTCTGGTAGTAAGGGGAGAACAGGGAAGAGAACATTAACTTAGGGGTGTGCTCAGTATTTTTAAACATATTTCAAAGGAAAGGGTCTTTTTTTTTTATTTTTTATTTTAGGCTTGGAAGTTCCTAACAGTTTTATTAGTAACCATAAAAAAGAGCTAGAATGGAGGGAAAGACAGAAAAAAAAAGTGCAAATTTGACTCATAAGATGAGCATATATTAAACATTTATTTAATGCATTGAGGCAAGTCTGGTTCATGGAGAATTTGAGAGACTGGATGTTGGTAAGTGTTGAGAAAAGAATGTTGGAGTAAGATTGTTGGGCCTGGCCAGGTATGGTGGCTCTTGCCTGTAATCTCAGCACTTTGGGAGGCACTGGGCAAGAAAGGGAGGCCCCATCTCTATAAAACATTTTTAAAAGTTAGCTGGGCATTGGAGGTGAGTGCCTGTGGTTTCGGCAACTCAGGAGGCTGAGGTAGGAGGATCATTTGGGCCCAGGAGGTCAAGGCTACTGTGAGCCATGGCTGCACCACTGCACTCCAGCCTGGGCAACAGAGTGAGACCGTGTCTAAAAAAAAAAGAAAGATTGTTGAGCTGGATACAAGACCATTAATATCCTATGGGGCAATGAAGCCACAACCTTTGGGGTTCTCCTTTCTACTGGACCCAAATCTGCAAGTTAACATGTAACTGCACAGAATCTACACCTAAATCAGTAGTAAGTAGTAAGTCAGGTAAGAGCGGGTTCCTTCAACAGGAGTCTTTGGGCCTGTGGGATGGTGCTTTAGCACATACCTGGAGAATAGGCTGTCTTCCTCTTGCTTTATTTTCAAGTTTGGCATTGTTTTGTATCACAGGAGGCAGAGTTGCCCAGTGCAGTGAGCCACGGTCTTTAGTCCTGGTTTGAGTCTTAGCCCTGCAGGTGTCTTGCTTGTGTGACCTCGAGTGAGTCTCTCCGCCTTCTTTGAGCGTTTGTTTCCTCATTAGTACCACCAGAATGACAATGGCACCCACCTGAGATGGGCGTGATGAGAATTACATGATAGAATGTGGACATCTCATAAAAACGCCTGGCTCAGTAAAAGGTTATATATATATATTTTTTGAGACCAAGTTTTGCTCTTGTTGCCCAGGCTGGAGTGCAGTGGTGCAATCTTGGTTCACCACAACCTCTGCCTCCTGGATTCAAGCCATTCTTGTGCCTCAGCCTTCTGAGTACCTGGGATTATAGGCATGTGCCACCACGCCTGGCTAATTTTTTGTATTTTTAGTAGAGACATGGTTTCTCCTGTCTCCACTAGAATGTTGGTCAGGCTGGTCTCGAACTCCTGACCTCAGGTGATCTGCCCGCCTTGACCTCCTAAAGTGCTGGGATTACAGATGTAAGCCACCGCGCCTGGCAAAAAGTTACTATTATTCTAATAAATGAAATATGTCCACGTGTGCACACCCATAGCTCTGTTGCCCTGTCCTCTCTTTTTGGCCTGCCTCTGATCTTCTTTTTGTAAAGATGGTTTCTTCTCAGCTTTGATACTGGTATCCTCAGTAATCTTAGTCGAGTAGTGGTTTTCCCTATCATCTAGGAAAGGAGAAGTATGGACAGTTTTCCTTTGTTTTCCAAGTCAGCCCCCACCCTCCTGAGCGCTTCATCAAACACAAATGAAATCCATTTTCTTTGTGCAGTCAGTGCGTCTCCGCAGATGTGAGTCAGCATCCTGTTCAGAACGACTGTTGGTGCCTTGCCATGGATAATAAAGACACACATTTTCCATGGAATGCCAGACGTTGGAACTGACTTGGGGTTTCTACCCGCAGAGAGGAGGAGGAAACTCCAGGATGCTGATTTTGTGGTTTTGGATTCAGCCATCATTTTAGACTGCAAATGTGCTCTATGCTTGAAAAATATGGTGAATGATTTACGGGACCCAGGACCCCCAGGTTTCTGCTGTCATCCTGCTGTCAGCAACGCCTCCCTGGCATTCCCTTGGCAAAGCTGTTGCTTCGGATTGACTGGCATTTGGAGCAGTGACTGGCCTCTGGGGTGCTCACAATCCAAGTATTGAAAATACTGTTGTAGTTAGCTAATTAGGTTAACTGGCTATTTTTGTTCAAGTAGTAAATGCTTTAAGACTTCCTTGTAGTGTTTCCCATCGGTGTCTTGGTTCCTCAGTAATATTGGAAAGCTGTAACTTCTATTAGTTTTGAAAAAAAATTGTAAAAAATCTGCCTGGATCACAGAATTCATGTTCTCACCTACATTCTATGGAATTGCCCTATCCGCATCACTCTTCTTGGGGAGAGCCTTTGCTTAGATGACTTTGTGATCACTCATATCAGACACAGGAGGAAGAGGATGGAAAGAAAGTGTTATTCAGATTTGCTGTTTCTTCTCTATGCCCTGCCCCACCCACACAGTTTCTTTAGACCCTGGGCCCTTCCCCACAGCAAACACTGCCTGAAGCACTGGAACACGAGAGGTCAGAGAGTATAAATCCAGGGAGGCAGAACCCCACCCCCTGGGCATCTGGCACTGTATTCAATTGAGAGCTTTTCTGGTGTCCTGGCACTGGCTGTGCATTGCTGATGATGATTGTGCTGACATAGGTATTTGAGGTTTCCTCTGAGTCCTTCACTTGCATCCTGGGTAGAAATGATGACTAACCGGATGACCCTTGCAGCCTCAACCTGTACTGAACAATTTTCCACAGAAATAAATGGCCCCACCAATTATAATAGCAGGTCAACAGGAAGCAGCAGTGTTCTAAAGATAAGAGGGTTCAATCCCATTTGCAGATACATGTATTTGGTATTACAGCATAGGACAGGACTTAAGTGGCTTTGACCAAGCAGTTGATCCTGGCTCCATGATTTTTCCTTTTTCCAGGTCAGCTTGAAACATGCAGACAGTGGTGTGGGATAAATAGCTGATGCAGGTGGGATTCTTGGACAAGGCGGTGGGAGGGGATTCCACTTGCAGAAGTAGCCTCCATTTCATTGCTTTGTAGTTACTGGCATTAGTACCTGTGCAGTGGATTAGGACTGTTCACTTGTAAAGTCCCAGCTCATTAGATGCTGCATCTCAGCTGGCTGTTTGCTTGGTAAATAATTTAGATAAAATACATTTCACTTCCTTCAGACTATGGTTGTTGCTGCCTCCTAGGTAAGATTCAGGTTAACCACCCAGGGCTCTTTATGGGGATTTCCAATAATTGGATTGAATTCTATCTCTGCTGGCTGGACACGTAGCTGCTATGGAAAGAAAGGCAAAAAGCTGTTTCATTGACTAAGAGTGTGGGACTGCATTGTAGCTTATGGAGGGAACTCTTTTTAGATGTTACTTCTCATCTGGGTTGTTTGGACAAAAGTAAGCATGTCTTTCCTTAAAATTATAATCAACCCTGTACCTCGCAGAAGCAGTTGGTAGATGTGACATCAAAGTCTTTTGGACAGGTAGATTTCTAAAGACGTTTCCATTTCCCACCCATGGTTATCCATTTCTGTTGGTGATTCTCAAATAAGGAATTACCAGGGAGATTGTTGAAGTGCTGCTTCCTGGGTCCCAAGTTCTAGAGAGTCTTACTTAGTGGTTCTCAGGTGGGGCCCAAGGGACTGTGTTTTTAATAAGTGCTTCACGTGCTTTTAATGAAGGTGGGCCAAGAACCACATTCGGACCCAAACACAGACTGCATTTGTTTTTATCAGAGAACACTTTTTATGGGTCAGTGTTCATGATATGCCTTCAGGCCAGCGGCCCCTAGATTGACTTCTGGAAGTATTAGAATTGAGGTTAGAGTATAGAATTGTATTTTGTGTTAGTTCTTCAGCGTTTTCAGTTGTAGGTAATAAAATTAAGTACAAGGCAAAACCCATTAATAAGCAAGGGGTTTGCCTGATATGAAGCTAGAGCCATAGAATTTTGAGAGACAGAACAAGAGAGTAGATGAGCAAGTGAACACGCAGGTGTGGTTAGGCATGCGTGCACAGCAGCCCAGGCACACGTCCACTTTGTGGGCATTTTAGAGTCTCTGAATCTATCTCTTCTGCCCATTCCTAATTGAAACGAAATACAAGTTAAAGCTCTATTATACCCATTGGTGTTTCGCAGAAGCAGACCTGGCTGGGGGATCATTGTTCAAGCCCCCTTACTTGTGCAAATGTGGAAGCTGAGACCCCAGGAGGGCAAATGTTGACACACGTAACAGGGATGTTTCTCCTCCTGGAGTGGGATGCAGTCCTTCTGAACATTAGAGCCTCCACGTGAGAAATAGAAACAGCTATCCCCACTTGGTTGTTGTAAGGATGAAATAATAAAGCTTGTCTTAGGACATTTGGAAACTGAAGAGAATTATATAGATGTAATTAATAATTATTATGCATACTGCGTTTTCTTGTGACTGAAGTATTTAGAGCTACACAGGGAATCTCTTGAAGTGAAGTTAGAGCAATGACTGCCTGCCACTGACTGGGTATTTTAAAAAACCCATTTGTGGTCATTATGGTGAACTTTGAAAGTACAAATAATCAAAAGAAAGAAAAATTTATACATAATCCCACCATTCAGATGATCATTATTAAAATTTTTATATAGAGAATTCTAGATATTTTCTTATAATGCATATACATTTTACAATAATGAGAGTATACTGAAGATACTGCTTTGCAACCTCTTTTTTTTTTTTTTTTTTTNATTGTGGATATTTTCCAACATTAGTTAATACTTCTATGCCAGCATTTTAAATGGCTGCATAGTATCTCATATGGAAAAAAGAACATTTAATCAGCCTCTTATTGGACATAGGTGGTTTTCCTACTTTACTTTTCAATATATACAGTGCTGAAATAAGCATCTTTGAAGCTGAATCTCATATCCAGCAATTGGATTTCTGGGTTTACCTTGGCTACTCTAAAAATCAGAGATAAAGTTATGGATGCTACAGTTAAGATAGACAGCATATTGGTATGGACTTGCTTTTAAATGAGCATATACATTTTAAAAATTTATTTATTTTTATACCCAGAAATTCTAACTTTATATTTTCTGATCTAACACACTTGAGAATTCAGAATACCTCCTCTGTCGGTCTGCTGTTTGTCTTTGTCTCAAAGCATCACGGTTTTGACCTCTCTGTTCCTTCAGGACTCCTCTGATTTTCTTTAGGCCAAACCATTTGTAGTTTGCAAGTGACCTTGCAGTTTTAGCAACTGTACTCTCTCACCCAAGAATTGCCCATCCAGTTATGGCAAAGACTCTACCTTTTATTAAACAAAGTTAATAATCAGTCAGGAGAGAGACTTTTCACGTTCCGAATTTTCAAAACTGCACTTTCTTAAGTTAAATGGGATGTTAGGAGTATTTCTAATATAAAATTGGAAACTTTCAGACACCAGAAGGCATTGCTTATCTTTGTAAATACACATGTTCCAATTAAAATAGGTACTAAAATATTTTGGTGGCACTTCAAAAACTCCCAATTTAGATTTAATTTAGATTAAAACACTTACTCTTTTTAATAAAGTTATAAAATTGATTATTAAAATTGCCTATTGAAGATTAAAAGCAGTGGAACGTTTACTTTCCTTACAGGACAATTTTGTCTTCAATAAGTATGATTGTATTAATCAATTATGCTATTAAAATACAACTGCCATATTAAATCTGACTCATTTGTCATGACAGTTTTTATAATTATAGAAATTATACCTAGCTGCTTATATAGCTATAATCCTGCAATAAATATAAATAATTATCTCTATTAATTCAGTTTGCAGTTACTGTCTATTAAATCCCAAGTAAAATGGCAATTTGGGGACCTTGATTTAAAATCCTACTGAATCTCTGTTGTTCCATCTGACTGCGAAAGCCCCACAAATGCACCTCCTGCTGTTGATTCCAGAAACCAATTTATGAATAAAATAGTTTTTAAACCACAGATATTTAAAAGGTCTATTTAAGCTTGAGGTTTGAGGTTCTCAGGAAAAAAGGAAAGAGAGCATGTGCATTGGGTAGGTAGAGGATGCTGACAAAAGAGACAAAACAAATCTTGGTGTCTTGGTATTTCAGTTTGGAAAACAGTATATAAATTTCAGTTTGAAAGACTCTGCTTAACACCTTCTAGGTAAGCTCAAGATGCTAGAGTATACGGTTGAGTAACGATTAACAACTTGTATTTTCACAGGTGTGGATGAGGTCACCATTGTCAACATTTTGACCAACCGCAGCAATGCACAGAGACAGGATATTGCCTTCGCCTACCAGAGAAGGACTAAAAAGGTAAAGGCATTCCAGGGATGGAGGGCTTTTCTTGTTGAATTTTTATGTCCTCAGGCGTTGCTTTGTCTTTTCATGAATTGTGGCTCTCATGAGCAAAAGACTTCTGGGACCCTTGGATATCCAAGATTTTTTTCTTAAATCCTTTTACGAGTCACTGTGCATGTGTGTGTAGCTTTGTAGATGCCATGAGTGCTCTTAGATTACACACACACACACACACACACACACACACACACGACCTTTAGAGTGGCTGTCCCCAGCTGTTGGCAGCACAGACCAGTTTCATGGAAGACAATTTTTCCGTGGATGGGGTTGGGGAGGGATGGTTTCAGGATGAAACTGTTCTACCTCAGGTAAATTAGTCATTAGACTTTCATGAGAAGTGCACAGCCTAGATCCCTTTCATGTGCAGTTCACAGTAGGGTTTGTACTCCTGTGAGAGTCTAATGCCACCATTGGTCTGAGAGGAGGCAGAGCAGAGGTGGTTATGCTCACTTTAGAGTGCTTGGGAGCTCCTGTGTAAGGACACTACCCCCCTCCAACCTAGGCTACCTGGAGGGAGAACTTCTGGGATTAGAAAGTTAGAAAGGAATAGAGAACAACAGTAACAACCTCGGGCATCGTTTATTGAGTGGTTACTTTGGGCCAGGCACTGTGCTCAGTTTTCTACGTGTCACGACTCATTTCATCTTTATGACTTCTGCCGGTTCTTGATGTTTCTAATTTAATTTTAGGACGCTGCCCTCCACTGAGTATTGATACTAACAAGCTCCTCTCATTTTAAAAATATACACTTGAATTCTTAAGAGTTTCACAGCGAGTGGGCTTAGTTGGTAGTTCATTTGGTCTGTAAGGCTATCTTCATATGCCATGCTCCTACTATTTAAAGGGTCTTTGTGTGCTTTTCCCTTTGCTTGTCCACTAGTGGTTAAGAAACAGCCAGCGCATGTTCATCCTTTATTTTGTCAGTCTTAGGAAATTTTATTTTTAAGGATGTGCTGCTTTATTTTTAACTTCTTGCTATTAAAAGCTTTTGATTTATTCTTGGACAGTGCAGTAAGTGTGGCTTCCTGCAGCTCCCGTTTGACTTAAGGCTTTCACTCATAGCCACAGTAGAGGTGAGCTGGAAGGATTCTAGCAGAGATATTTCTGCCCTTGGGATTGACATGAGCACCAGGCCTGGGATTTGTAGGTCAAGCCTTGCTACACTCCTATCCCTCGTACTCTAAAACAGTTGGAAAGGACATAAATAGGAAAGCATCTGGCTTCTTTCATCTCATGTGCATTAAAATTCTTCTTTCACTAGACTTATATTAATCTTCTGTAGTGAGGCGTAGTGGGGAGTGTTTTATTTCTCCAGCTTCCCAAAGGGGTCTGTGAGCTGTTAGAGCCAAGTTCCCATTGGAGCAGAAGGCTCATCTCTGGACAGCATGCAAAAAAATTGATGTTTCAGCTGTCACTTAGAGAGTATGGTCTTGGAATACATTTGGGTGTTTGTGTACATATGCACAAACAGAGAAGCCTGGATCTTTTTTTTTTTTTTTTTTTTTTTTTTTTTTTTTGAGACAGAGTCTCGCTCTATCACCCAAGCTTTATTGCAGTGGTGTGATTCAGCTTACTGTAACCTCTGCCACATAGACTCAAGCAATTCTCTGACTTCAGCCTCCCAAACTGCTGGGCTTACAGTCAGAGACCACCGCACCCAAATCCTAGGTTTTGGTTTTAGATATATGGAGAACAAAGCTCTCACATACCCTCTTGGAGGGAAGATACTACCAGAATTATGATGAGGTCCCAAGATCTCACAGGCTTTGCTGTGTGTTGGGGACAGCTCACCATCCTACTAATTTTTTTTTTTTTTTTTTT
>NW_016107389.1:7536043-7561171 GCF_001604975.1 Cebus imitator | reverse complement strand
AAAAAAAAAAAAAAAAAAGAAGAAGAATGTTTGTGAAATAAGCAAGAGTTGTGTTACAGAGTTCTTTAGGGAAGTGGGCTGCGACTGCCCAGTTGATGAGCTTGAAGAACCTGGGCCAAGCTAGTAGAGTGGAGAGAAGCTGGGAGAGACAGCTGCTTTTACGATTCTTTCATGTTCTAGCAGACGCCAGATGCGAGGCTTCTCCATATGCTAAATAAAACATATCCAAGGAATGGTTATGTTTTATTTATCATACATTTCTGGAGTTTCGGTTTAGCTTTTGTTAAGTGCAAAGCTCTGTGCTGGATATTGTGAGAAACAGGAAGTTGAATGCCCATAAGGAGTTTGGAATAGAAGTGGAAGAAGTCAGTAGGGTGCCCAAATGCTATTTGAGGTCTGAACAGAGAATGGGTAGAGGGGAGTGTCAAGGGTAGGCTAAGTTTGGAGTTAACGTAACCTCAAAGTTCCAAACTGGGAGACTGGTGTTATAATTGGGAGGTACTGCTTTGACAGCCCCCTTCTAAGTGCTGTGTGTTCCCAGGACATCGGAAAGCAGGAGAAAGTAGATGGGGAAAGGCTCTGGCCAGGTGCTAAGATCCATGTCAGTTCTAACACTTTTGACATCTTTGAATGATTCAAGATGGTGGTGTCTGAAACAGGCTGCAAAGCACGTCTCGCAGCCCACAGGTACCTCTAGGGGCTAAGCTTCGTAGGTTCTTAGAAAGCAGGACAGAAAGAAAGAAGAGAAGTGAAAGGAAAAAGTGAAAAGAAGAACATTATTTTAGTAGGAGGTTTCAGTCATCAGCCATGACTTGTAGTAAGTTTAGCCCATCGCTGAAAGCCACATGGAGTTGGGGGGTCTGTCTACATACATGGGTGCTGACCAGACCTCTGACTTAAATTTTTGTGTTCATGGTGACGGTGGAACCCTTAAGAAATTGTATGCAGCAGGGAATTCAAGGGGGCCAATTAAGGAGTGTTAGTTCTCCTCACTTCCGTTAAACACCGCCTCAGTTTGGTGTGGACAAAGAGCTATTTTGTCAGTATTAGATGAAGTGTTTTGCATAGGCAAGTTTCATGACCTCACTTCCAACTGCGTTGGGGCATCTGGTTCCTTCTGGTGACTTTGAGGAGCTGCTGCTGGAATGGCTGCCCCCACATTTTTTACAGTATATCAGCAGGCCACAAGGACTGCTTCCCAAGAGGAGGCTGTCTGCTCAAACCTCCTCCTTAGCAGAGGCCTTCATCTCAGAAAGCATCCTGATTCCACAGGCTGTTACCACTTCCAGGCATATTGCAAAGTGCCTTCACTCTCACAGCTTTCTGAGGAATCACATACGAATCCAGTTTCCTTTTACTGATCACAGAAGAGGGCAAAATTAACTAGGATTTTAAGGAATTTCTTTAAAGCAAAGCCTGGTGTTTATGTTTCTGAGATCTGGGTCTGTTGAAAGGAATGCAGTTGATGGCGTTTGACCCAAGACTCTGGAGTGGTCAGACTCACAACCTGCTTCACAAACAGATCCCTTTTACTTTTGTTTTACTCACCAGTTTTAAAGTAAAAAATAAATACTTTCCTCATGATTGCCTGTTTTCTTGAAGGAACTTGCATCAGCACTGAAGTCAGCCTTATCTGGCCACCTGGAGACGGTGATTTTAGGCCTATTGAAGACACCTGCTCAGTATGACGCTTCTGAGCTAAAAGCTTCCATGAAGGTAAATGCCTATGAGATGTCATCTCTGTTAAATCTGCTATTAATTTTGTGAATTACAGCTTTCTGAGTATAATTTGGTGATTTTCAGTTTTGTTAAATTCTCATTTGGAACCATTTTTTAAAAATGAACTGAAGCTATACGTCTCAGGATTTGTACCAAAAATATTTCAATTACTTGTTTTAAGACTGTAAAGAAATTTCATGATGCTGAGAAGTCAGTTACCAGCTGCTACTACTCAGCACCTGGGCAATTGGAATACCATTTGGGAAAACTACTTCCTTGATTACACTTCCTCCTTTAAAAAGATATGTTGTGATATTAAGGCAAGAAAAAATCTCATAGCTTTTGTTAAGTGAAGCTTGCAAATTCTGCCCATCCTTTTGTGGGTGTTTCTTCCTCCCATATTCTCTCTGTCAGTACCGTTGTTTGTTTCAACTTTGGGCAGATTCAGAACATCATAGTGCACAAAAGGGGTAATTTCAGATGATGAATCGTACCCAAATTGTACCCGTGTGAAGGTAACTGTGAAGTCTCATTGCACATTGTCTTGTTTTTCTTTTGCAAAGTTATTTTGAACCTGGAATTTTAGGTTAAATTAAGTAAAAATTCTAGACTGGAAACCTCCTGAACTTTGTGCATACCTAAAACATCAAGTTTTATATAAATGTAATAGATGCACAGACATAAATGCATGCTACTGCAACGCATGTGGACCCTTTTCGTACTGTCTGCAGCACTTTGAACAGTCCGACACTGCCCTCTGCTGATTAAGATGGGTAAAGGCTCTGCTGTAGGGGGAAGCCATATGTCTGATTTTTATTCTGAGTCTGAGTGTTTTTTCTCTGATGCCATTATTCCTGAATTATGAACAGTCTAAGCTGTAAGCCTGTCACCAGAGCTAATGTCACAGTTCAGTCATCCTTTCCCCAGAGAACACAAGAGTGAGGCTGCTTCGGACACTGGGCATCTCCAGAGCCCTGAACTTGATAGCTCAGGGCTGCTCTAAGATTTGCTGTTAAGTCTCTTTCTTCCTTTAGTTCCTCAGCTTAGCCCAGGCTGTGCTCAGTTTATTTGAGCGGACTTGTCTGAGTTTCCTAAGTAGGCTGTACTGCAGAAAAGACGTCCTTAAGAATGATGAAATGTTAACAACATTTCATGATCCCCCTTGATAAAAATAGCACTCCTGAAAGCCGAGTCTGTGGACCTTTGGAGGGAGGGATGAGTCAGCCTCTCGTAGGTTTCTTCTGACCATCCATACTCCAGATCAGTTTATCTTATTTTTGTCAAGAATCTATTTAGTTATGATTTGTGTGACTTTACTGGTATCTCTTACTAGGTATTAGTGACTTGAAACAGACCTTTTTGAGCTGTCAGTCACTGTGGTAATCTATGTTACTAGCCCAGTAGAAGGTGCTTTAACTGTTGAAGCTTTGACCCTGTGCCAGCTCTTCCATTAGCTATCACAGTTGAGTACCCTTCCAAAATCCATAAAGCTTGAAGTGACATTAACTGAACTATGCTTTTTAAAAAAAAAAATCTGTTTTGACTTCTGGCAGTACCAGTGGCAGAATCTGCCATATGTTACAGTAGAATTTGCCCTTGTGCTAGGAATTGTGGACAGTCTGTGGAGAGCTTGGGCCAGGCTTTGGAAATTGCCAAGGTCACCTTTGAATGTAGACGTAAAAACCACTATTAGAATTCTCAGATGTTAACACTGGTATATCAGTGATGGAAGGAAACACATCTTACATTATTCTGCCTGTCTTGCAATTCTACAATGTCAGGATATAGCATTTCTCCCAATGTGTGTTATTTTTAGACTGTATTTCTATCATCCTTGAGATTGAACAACTGCGTCTCCTTAAAAATATTCAAAGATGGTCGGTAGTCATTTAGTAACACTTGTGCAGAATGCTGGATGGACCTTTTGCTAACAAGGGGAGAATTTTTTGGCTTTGCTGGAACCTCTACAAATCATGATTAAAAACTCTGAAAGAAGAGCCATTGGTTCAAAGATTAGATGAAGAATAAAATTCAAAATTAACCATTAACCCGAGGCTTAGCTTATATTATACAAACTATTTTTTCAGGGGCATATAACCTCTAATAAGCTTAATTAATAGCTGACACACTTTTCATGTGGATAAGTAAGTTTCTTATTGTATTAACACCTTATAATTGATTTACATTTTAAACAGTTGTAATTCTACTTAGTTCAAAGTGATATTTCCATATTCGGAAAGACAAGTATTAAAGAAGCCTGATTACTAAATCTTGACTTTGATCATGAAGCCAGCTTTGAAATACATGTTTCATTGAGTCCTTTCAAGCTATCTGGCATGCTCAAAAGTGTATATATTAAATTTGAATACATCGCCCATCAAATTCTTATTCCTTAATAAAGTGTTGGTGTCTAGGTTTATTTGGCACTTCATTATTATTATTATTATTTTTTGCTTTCTAAAATGCCTGAAGAATGCATAATTATGAAGCAAAAATGGAAGGACAGGAATGAAATTTTTAACATTAACCCAATTTTACATTTCAAAGAGGTGAATCTAAAAATTTTTTCTATACCTTTGCCTGGTAAAAAGACTTACTCTAACAATGCTGGCTGTGAGTGACAACATAGAATTTGTATCTTCCTTTATTTTAAATTAACGAGAAGGATTGTTTAACAAAGAAAATTCTCATCTTTAAAATAGTGGGTGGTTATTGTAGAAGGTGAAAAATAATAAGAAAAAGTTACTTTATATACATACCCACAGCAAAAGGCAATTGCCACTTTTAATGTTTTGGCATACTCTATTGCTGCCTCTTCCCATTCACTACTTTTTTTAAAATAACATATTAACAGTTGAACTCAGACATGCCAATTACACCATCTTGTGCTCTGGTGAAGCATTTTTTAAAGGAACAGAAAATGCCGTTACTTGGTGCTAAGGGACAGAGTGTAGATTCTTCAGTAGGAATGTAGAAGGCAGGATGCTAACAGACCCAATCCATGTTTGCAATTTAGTTGGTGGAGATCTGAAAAGTAGGCTAATGGTGGGGAAGCCTTTCCCTGATAATGTTCATGCTTCCTGGTTCACAGGGGCTGGGAACCGATGAGGACTCCCTCATTGAGATCATCTGCTCAAGAAACAACCAGGAGCTGCAGGAAATTAACAGAGTCTATAAGGAAAGTGAGTAGCTTGATTTCTGTGATTCATCCTCTAAGCCCAATTTCTGTGACCCTGTCACGGCCACCAGGGTGAGTGCTCGGGTTCAGATGCCTGGATTGTTGATGTGCTGAAGTGCCTGCCATCTTGACCATGCAGACCGGGGTTGGCTGTGGTCCCAAGTTTCTCTCCTTCACCTCCTCATTGCCGGTGTTTTGATTATTACATTCCACCGAAATTTCTGTGTTGGAAGAAGGGTAGACAGGAGGGAAAGGAGAGAAAACAAAATTTATTTTTAAAAAAGATCTGATGAGGAGAAGTAGCAAGTATTATATATGGATTCCATTTATTGGGTGCTGTTCAGTCTCTGCTCAAAAGGTTCCCAACTCTGGACTGTGGGTAACTGAAGAATCACAGCAAGAAGCCGCTGTCGGCCTGTGCACACTAAACAGTATAGAAGGCTGTGAGTGGAATAAACAGCGCAACTTACGTTGCTACTGCATTTCTGTTTTCTTTTACTTTTTAAAGTTGATATATCATAGTTGTACATATTTTGGGGGTACATGTGATATTTTGGTACATGTACCAAGTCAGGGTCATTGGGATATCCATCACCTCACACATTTATTTTTTTCTTTGTACTAGGAACATAACAGTTCCTCTCTAGCTACTGTATTTCAATATAGATGCTGTTTTGACTGTTGAAATATAATTTTATTCAAAAGCATTATTTCTTAGTAGTTTCTGCCTTTGTGCATTTTCTCAGTGGACAATAAAGCATGATTGTGTGTGTGTGTGTGTGTGTGTGTGTGTGTGTGTACATGTAGCCCTCCAGTTTTTTTGATGTTCAGAATGAGTATTCACAGTCAGGAGGGCTGGGAGACAGTATTTAAACTGCACAAGAGGTCACTGGTCAAAGGTGAGCCCAAGGATCCCTGATTTGATCTAGCCCGGCTGCCCCTTGTCATGGACAATAACTCTGGCTTTGATTTCATGAGGGTGAAAATTATTCTAGTGAATCCTTTGTCCTTTGGGGGTTAAGAAGAATGGATATATCCAGCTGACATAGCTGTTCTGCTTTTCAGAGTCTTAGTGGGAAACGGGAAATTGGAGTGGGTGGTTGGCTTCACAGGCAGAAAGCATAAAACCAGATGTATTTTTCTCCAAGTGTACAAGACTGATCTGGAGAAGGACATTATTTCGGATACATCTGGTGACTTCCGCAAGCTGATGGTTGCCCTGGCAAAGGTTGGTTTCCCAGTTTCTTTCTTTGCCCTTGCCTCCTCCCAAGGCAAGTCACATACCTCATTTTAGACTTGGAGTGAATTAACTGAATCCCCTGTGCCTGCATCAGAAATTCAGCTGCATTTTCCACAGTGGGCTTGCACTGTCACTGCGGAGTTGTCAATTTTGTATAATAGGATTTCTTATCCTGCTAAACCTCATGGACAAGTGGACTTTGGGAGCAAGAGGAGGGTTGGGCAGCTCTCAAGTCCTGGCCTGGATTTACATGCCAGGGCCTTGGCCGCATGACTTAGGGAAGGTCACTTTGCCTCTCTCTGTGGTCATGCAGGACCCAGTGGGAAGTGACCTTCTTGTTTCTTTTTCTTGCGTTCACTTCTCATGGGAGAATTTGCCCATGTAGTCCTTTGTGTGGAGTGAAGTTGTCTTTGTCGAGCCGATCTCTAATGTTAACACATTAACATGAAGGAAAGGGCGCTTCCCCTGTGAATCCCTAATTCTGGCTGGTGTGTCACTTAATGCTTATGTGCCAGGGGAGGGACGAGAGACTGTTTTCTCTGGGAACCCTGATGACAAATGACACAGTATGCCGCCTCTGGCGCGCTCAGTCTCCATTACTGCAACAGCTCCTGTGCTGTTCACCCTGGCTCTCCTCTCTTCCCCCAACTTCCCCCGTGTACCGCCGTTCACGGGTCTCTGTGAAACACACTTTCACCACGTTACTTCCCTGTTCAAACCCCATTTCTGCTGCATCCATTGTAAACTCTTAACTGCTGGGAAAAGTCCTCTATACCCTCCCTGCATCTTCTCTGCTAGGATTCTCTGCTGCTCAGCTCTGCCCTGACAGGGCAGCTCCTTACTTACCAGGGAGCGTGCTCCGCTGCGCCTGTGCTGGCCCTCGTGTGCAGTCTGGCTCTCCCTCTCCTCTTGGCTAGCTGCATCTGACTGACCCTTGACATTACCATTTTGACTCTGCTCTCTGAGAGTTCTTCCTCCTCCTGGATTTCGTGTCTTCCTAGTGCCGTAGGTTCCCTGGCTGCTGTACATTTGTTTCCGCTGATTCTTCCATCTGCATTGCAAGCTTGTGGAAGGAAAGAGCTAAATCTCATCAGCTTTTTGTGGGGGATGGGGAAAGGGATTCTGTAAGGTGTGTAGGCCAGGACTGGGTACCAAGGAGGGGGTTGTTGATGGAGAGGCACGGCATCCACTTCCTTGCTCAGTGATTCTACCATCCTTGGCTGGTCTAGATTTCAACGTAAGAAAAACCTTAGGTGGATACTTATTTAGAAAATCAAGTAATGGCTTACATGGGCTGGGGAGAAAACATTTTCAGTTTTAAAATACACAAAGAAATGGATTTGAAGTTCTTTTCTCCCCTCCTCATAGGGCAGAAGAGCAGAGGATGGCTCTGTCATTGATTATGAACTGATTGACCAAGATGCCCGGGTAAGTGCTGAGCTTTTTGGTTTAAGTTTCTGTTTTCTGGTAAGTCTCTGGATAGTCTGTATAGTAAATTAACCCTGCGTAACAAATGATTTCCAAATTCTGTGACTTAAAACAACAAACATGTATTATTTCTCAGTTTCTGTGTGTCAGGAATTGAGGAGTGGTTTAGTGCAGTGGTTCTGGCTCAGGGTCTCTTGAGTAGGGTTGCTTGAGCATCCTCACAACATGGCAGCCGGCTTTCCCCAGAGCAGGCAATCTGGGAGAAAGCAAAGAGGAAACCATAGTGTCTTTTACGACCTAATCTCAGGAGTCCCACCCTGCACTGCTGTCACCAGCTTCTGCAGAGTGTGATGTGGCCGTGCACAAAAATCAGGCAGGCAGGTGGGAAGCAGAAGAAGGTGGAGAAGACACAGCCAGGGACCGGACAGCTTCCTGTTTCATTGCGGTTGGGGAGAAAGGGAGGACCTGCTTCCAAGACTGTGCACTCACATGACCGTTTGGTAGGAGACCTTTGATTCAGTCCACATACGCCTCTCTCCATGGGGTTGCTTGAGCATCCTCACAACATGGCAGCCAGCTCTCTCCAGAGCAAGGAATCTGAGAGAAAGCAAAGAGGAAGCCACAGCGTCTTTTATGACCTAATCTCAGGTGTCACACCCTGCACTGCTGTCATACTCTTTTCATTAAAAGTGAGTCATTGAGTCTAGCCAACACTCACTGCGAGGGGATTATTAGGCTCCTCCTTTGGAAGGGAGGAATGTCAAAGAATTTCTGGCCATCTTTTGAACCCACTGTAGTCTGAGAGCAATGTTTATTAGAAGATACTCTCTTATAATGCTGGCGTTACTTATAGAGTCAATACCTGACTCATATATGCTCATTTAGGCTTTGCTTGTGTGGAAGCACCAGTTTCTGCAGAGTGTGATGTGGCCGTGCACACTTACCAGGCAGGCAGGTGGGAAGCAGAAGAAAGTGGAGAAGACACAGCCATGGACAGGACGACTTACAGCTCATTGTGGTCGGGGGAAAAAGGAGGCCAGCAGAGACCTGTCCTTTTCTGGCTGAATAAAACTTTTGCCAGTTCTAGTTCGATAATCTCGGAGAACTATTTGTTAAGCTTATTCAGACTGCTATGAACTGTGTTTGTTACTCAAAGGTCAACAGTTACCTCAAAGTAAGTCATAAAAGCTGCAGAAAAAAATTAATTTAAATTCATGTTAGTTTTAAATTCAGTATATTCCATACAACACTTCTAGAAGGCAGTAGAGAAGGCTTTTAAATAAAGTAATAGAAGTTGGGCTTTGCAATTCCCAGAAGGTGGAAGATCATGGAATGAATACCTACCCTTGTGTAAGCCTTTCTTCCTCTTGTCCTTCCTGCCATTGCTAAGGACTACTTATGCCGCCTAAATTTTCCAGAAATTGAAAATGAGATGGGACGGGCTCCTTTTCCAGCTCCATTACTCCCTAAGTCTCTGAGAAGCTTGGGAATGGGAGCCTGGCCATAGCTGTCCAATAAACGTTGACCAGCTTATCTGCCCCTAAATGTGCCCAAAGGGAGGAGGGCCAGATGTGCTCATTAACATTGACTTGTCCTTCTGTGTATGAATCAAAGCTCTTGGTCCTTCCTTTCTTATTCAAGGAAGGAGACTATAATCACAGACCTCACGAACTATTTGCAGTCTCATCTGTATCCATTTGTGCCTAAGGAAGACTGCTTGTGACTGTCTAAATAGTACGTCTGTGCCCATGTGTGTAGTATAATCATTCTTCCCCATTGGGCATTTTGAGTGTATAGCGTTTTTTTGTTTTTTTGCATGAGAATTTTTATGACCTTATGCTGGATTGCGTAGTTAACTTTTCCTGGTTGGTTGTACTCGTAGGATCTCTACGATGCTGGAGTGAAGAGGAAAGGAACTGATGTTCCCAAGTGGATCAGCATCATGACCGAGCGGAGCGTGTGCCACCTGCAGAAAGGTGGGCACTGTGCTGAGGGGGTCTCAGTGCCTTGGGGCTCTGGGGCGGCCGGGTGGATGTCCATGTTGGAGTTGAGTCTGCCAGAATGAGGTCCTCTCTCCACTTGCCACTCTCATAGGCTCACCCGTTTTCCCTCACCAGGTACATTCGCCTTTCTCTTCCATTCTGGATTCTTTCTCTTGCAAACAGTTTCTGCGTTTGATGCTGTAGCTTGCAGCTCCTTCTTGTCTGATGACCATTTTTTCTCATCATATTTGTTGAAGTAGTGGACTTTGCTGCACGCTTTGTGCTGTTTCCTGTGGTTTTCAGATGGAATGGGTGTCATTCAGGGGAGATGGAGATGGTCAAAATACATGGCCTGGGCAATGCCATTCAGGACAGGTGCATGGTATGGCTGTCCCAGGACAAACTCGTGTGATGTCGGCTCTGGTCACCATGGCAACCTCTAACTCCCTAGGATGCTATGATCATCCTCAATTTTTGAAAAAAATCATGGTGCATAAAACTAGGTGGGTGATTATTGACAGCTTTGACCAGCGGCTCTGATCTGATAACTCGCTGTTGGTTTTCCGCAGTATTTGACAGGTACAAGAGCTACAGCCCTTATGACATGTTGGAGAGCATCAGGAAGGAGGTTAAAGGAGACCTGGAAAATGCCTTCCTGAACCTGGGTAAGCAAGCATGACCCCCATTCCTGGTAGACATCAGCTTTCAGTGGACAGTGCTGGAGCAGAAGTGACAGGTGGCCATCCTCTTAATTCCAGTGTTTGGGAGCTGTGGCTTCTGTTTTACAGTCTTAATTGTATAGGTTTACAGTTTTTAATTATTTATTTAAATAATTAATTTATAGTTTAATTGTATAGTTTTACAGTCTTAATTGTATAGTTTTACAGCCTTAATTGTACAGGTTTAAGAATATAAAACTGAGTAAAAGCCTAAGTTGGTAACAGATTATTGTCAGGGAGGAGTCAGGGAACAGGAGAAGAGAGGGGGTGTGTTGAGGAAACTCACATGTGCTCTTGGGATCTGCAAGTCTCAGAGTCCCCTGGTTTAAAACCATGGTGGAACTCAATATTGCAGAGGATTTCTAGGATTCCCTTAGCCTGTCCCATTTTGCAGCCCGCTTCCATTGTATCAGGTCACTTCTGGTTTGTGGCCCAGGGGAGAGGTGAGAGCAGCTGCAGCCCTGACTCCCTTTCTTCTCTCCACAGTCCAGTGCATTCAGAACAAGCCCCTGTATTTTGCTGATCGGCTGTACGACTCCATGAAGGTAAGGGCGGCTGGCTGAGGGGCTATGTTCCCACGCTCAGCTTTTCTTGTCTTGTGCCCCAAACTGAGTCTCCTCAACTCATGGATGGTGGAAGGGGACCCCACAGTCTTGGGGAAGGAGCACATTAGTCAGCTGTGGTTGTATTTGACACGTGAGAGAACCACAAATTGGTCTTCTTTCTCTCAGCTGCTTGAACATGTATTTGTGTTCAAGTGCTGTGGGAGAGAGAAAATGTGACATGGCCATCGTATCTGATTCCTGCTCTGGTTTCTCGGTGATTTCTTCCTGTTAGCCCCAGAGTCAAGACAAGTGAAGAAGGGAGCAATTATTAAGCACCCACTATGCAGTAGACATGTGCTACTGTTTCACCTTAAATCGTTGCGGAACAAGTCTGAGGCTTCCATGATTGTCTTTTTTTTTTTTTTTTTNTTTTTTGAGAAGGAGTTTCGCTCTTGTTACCCAGGCTGGAGTGCAATGGCGTGATCTCGGCTCACTGCAACCTCTGCCTCCTGGGTTCAGGCAATTCTTCTGCCTCAGCCTCCTGAGTAGCTGGGATTACAGGCACGCACAACCATGCCCAGCTAATTTTTTTGTATTTTTAGTAGAGACGGGGTTTCACCATGTAGACCAGGATGGTCTCGATCTCTTGACCTCGTGATCCACCCGCCTCGGCCTCCCAAAGTGCTGGGATTACAGGCGTGAGCCACCGCGCCCGGCCATGATTGTCTTCTTTATAAATGTGGAGACGGAGCTCAGAAGGCCTCAAGCTGCTTGAAGTTACACAGCCAGATTTGAACCTGGGTCTGTCAGACTCCAAAGACAGCGCCACAAGTCTCCCTTCAAAGAACCACTTCTTCCCATAGACCCATGCCCTTTTCTACACCTCAGATGTGCCACGTGTTTTCTGGCTTCTGGGCTTTTGCCTTTTCCTTCGGGAACATCTCCCTTGTCCGCGCTGCCTCTGCCATCTGTCTTTTAGTTCCATATCAAATGGCACCTCTCAGTGCCTCTGGTCTGATGCTCTGGAAGTAGACTCAGTGGTCTTTATTGCACATATCACTCAAATGGCGCAGAGCGATGATAGAAATGTATTGGCATGTCCCCTCTAAGCCAGCAAGAGTCAGGAACCTCTTGTTGCATATGGAAGCTCAGACTGCTTGAAGTGAGCCTTGTGGTAGTAGGTGCTCGGTATGCATTTACTGAACAATGGCACAGAGTGGGAGTCTGTGCTGACTACAGCCTGGTGTGTTTGGAATTCCCAGATACTCTTCGTTCTTTTCTTTTCTCTTCTTCTCTTTTCTTTTTTTTCTTCTTTTCTTTCTGCCTCCCCTTCATCGCTC
This sequence comes from Cebus imitator, assembly GCF_001604975.1. Classification (NCBI taxonomy): domain Eukaryota; kingdom Metazoa; phylum Chordata; class Mammalia; order Primates; family Cebidae; genus Cebus; species Cebus imitator. Next base: position 7,549,020 of record NW_016107389.1, on the reverse strand, counting down.
CCTCCCTCACTTGCTCTCTCCCCCCCTTCCCTCCCTCCCTTGCTCCCTCCCTCCCCCACTCCCTTCTTCTGTTGCTTCCTCCCTCGTTCCCTCCCTCCCTCTCTCGCTCCCTCCCCTGCTCGCTCCCTCACTCCTTCCCTCCTTTGCTCCTTTCCTCCCTCCTTCCCTCCCTCCCTTCTTTCCTGCCTGCCTCTCTTTCTTTTTTTCTTCCTTTCTCTTTTTCTCTCTTTTCTCTCTCTCACTCTCTCTCTCTCTCTCTCTCTCTCTGTCTTTCTTTCCTTTCTTATAGGTTTTTGGGGAACAAGTGGTGTTTGATTACGTGAAAGTTCTTTAGTGGTAATTTTTGAGATTTTGGTGCACTCATCACCCAGGTAGTGTACACTGTGCCCTGATATCCCGTATCTGAAATGCTTGAAACCAGGAATGTTTTGCATTTCAGACTTATTTTTGATGTTGCAATATTTGCATACATATAATAAAATATTTTAGGGATGGGACCCAAGTCTAAACGTGAGATCCATTTGTGTTTTATGTAACCCTTACACACATACCCTAAAGGTAATTTTATACAATGCTTTTGATAATTTTGTGCATGAAACAGTTTGTGTTCAGTGCTTGTGTGTGGAATTTTTCATTGTGGCATCATGTTGGCACTGAAGAAGTTTTGGAATTTGGAGCATTTTAGGTTTCAGATTTTCAGATCAGGCATGCTTAACCTTTAGACTGTTTCTTTAATGCTAACATTCTCAGTGTGTGTAACTTGGAATATCAACTTGGTTTTCAGGGCAAGGGGACTCGAGATAAGGTCCTGATCAGAATCATGGTCTCCCGCAGTGAAGTGGACATGTTGAAAATTAGGTCTGAATTCAAGAGAAAGTACGGCAAGTCCCTGTACTATTACATCCAGGTAAGCCTGAGGTGCAGTGTCAGCCTGCCCTGCCATCCAGAGCGCCCCAGGCCCCAGCAGCTGGCCTGGCAGAATGATGACAGAATGGTGATTTTCTGTTTTCTAACTCTCTGGGGAAGAGATGCCGGTCACCAGCCATCAGGGATTTGCTTTGAAAGCACCATTTGTGATTTGTCCTGGACTTTATAGAATCAGGCAGACGTTTTATATTTTTCACATATGTTACTCTACAATGATTGTTGGTATTCATGACGATGACCCTGCAAGGCTTGCTGACATCCCGAAGAGACTTGGAAGATCAATTACATTTTACTGTTTGTTATGCGTTTATTCCTTGGAAAATCCTCTGGGATAGGCCTGACAACTTTCAGTTACTCACTGCCATCTTTCCAATCAATTTAGCCTCTGTCTGTTTTGGCGTGCTGGCACATTTGCATGTAAGGAGGTGACCGCATTCACAGTGGTAGCACTGTGTGGATTTCAGACAGCCATTGCAATTCCCCTTTCTAAAAGTTCCTGAAATGTTCCAGGGCATGCCCATGGTTACCAAAGATGAAGTTAGAGCTGGGTTTTCTATAGCCAGGTTTATTAGGGTACATCTTTAAAGTCAAAGGACTGTTTAGACTCTTAGCAATTGTTCCTCATCTCACCAGCTTATGTCCAGTTGACCTTAAGAATGCAGGACATAGTAGAGTGAGGTAGGAAGGTACCCTGTTCTCTGTAGAAGGGTGAGGATGAGAGAGGAAAGTTGGGGTGTTGGCAGGACCTTGCTGCGTAAGAACAGCCCTGGTCACTGGTCTTTATCAGTCTTCAGCACCTGGCATTCCCTCCATGCCACAGTCCTAAGGAGACTTGAATGTCTTCCCCAGCACCTCCTCCGGCCATACTCCCGGAGGGTTCTAGGGCACTGGGCTGGGTGTGGCCCTTCAGGCCTTTGTGTCAAGGTCTCCTGCAGGTCTCCTGCAGAGTCTTCTCTTTGTCCTGGGAGAGGCCTCATTGAACGTTGAGCTGCTACTTTGGGCTTTTTTCTGATGCCGTGTTTCTTTTTTCTCCTGGGCCATTTGCAGCAAGACACTAAGGGTGACTACCAGAAAGCGCTGCTGTACCTGTGTGGTGGAGACGACTGAAGCCCGGCGCGCTGTGAGCATCCAGGAATGGTGCTCCCTACGCTTCCAGCTAACAGGTCTAGAAAACCAGCTTGCGACTAACAGTCCCTATCGCCAGCCCTGTGAGGATGACCTTAGCACTGCCCCCACCCTCATTCTAGTTGCCTAAGCATTGCCTGGCTTTCCTGTCTAGTCTCTCCCGTAAGCCAAAGAAATGAACATTCCAAGGAGTTGGAAGTGAAGTCTGTGATGTGAAACACTTTGCCTCCTGTGTACTGTGTCGTAAACAGTTGAATAAACTGAATTTGTACTTTAGAAACAAGTACTTTGTGGCCCTGCTTTCAATTTAATTGTTTGAAAATTAAACATGCTTGGGGTTGTACTGTTCGGCTGGTGAGGCTGTCCCTCTGGGGAGAAAGTTCTAGGACTGAGCTGTATGGCATGGTTGCCCCTATCTGGGTGTCGTTACTTAAGTGATATTTAAATGAAATAAAATAAAAAATTCCGTTCCTCAGTCACACAACCCACATTTTGAATGGTCAGCATTCACATGTGGTCAGCAGCGAGTGCATCTGGACAGCACAGGCAGGGAGCATTTCCACTATCACAGAAAGTTCTGTTGGGCAGCAGTGTGTGCCCAGGGCAGGAGAGGACCTACTGGGGAGAAAAGGGTTCCCAGAGGGACCCTTCATCTGCTTATCTTTCTACAGGTTAATGAGGTGAAAGCAAGTATCAGGGCAGCCACACACTGGGGAAAGCAGTGGGGCAGGGTGGGGCATGCTACAGCATTCTTGCAAAGGAGATCCCACACAAGCAGACGGGAAGCACGGAGAAGGGATTGCTTTTGACTGGGAGGATTGAGAAAGGTGACAGAGTAATGAACCATTTGAGCTTATGCTAAAACCTAAGGTGAGGTTTTATAGCTGGGAGAAAACACTCCATGCAGGATCTTAGGGGTCTGGGAATGAATGACAGGTTGCTCATACAATGGTACACATGTCAAAAAGTTCAGAAACTTTTCTGTACAGTGAAAGTGATGTCTCTCCTGTACCAGTCAGTGGAGCCACCTGGTTTCCAGTACATTTTCATGGATAGACTGCATAAGCATGTGTATATATTTGTGTATCTGTCTGTGTTCACAAATGTGAAGGTGCTGTTCCCAGGCTGTTGGTCCTGGGACCTGCAGATTCCTTTTGATACAAGTGCTCCCCCTAAGCAGGGTGCAGGGCTGGGAGGAAGGGGAAGTAAATGACTCCCTTGCACCCTTCACCTCAGAAGAGCATGTGTCAACTACTCATTTTTGGCACTTGGCTGATGCAGGGTCCACTCAGTTGTCTGCAGAGACTAGGTGGACTATGGAAATGAGTGTATGAAATGGGCAGGTTGGACAGAAGTAGGGAGTCTGGGGAAAATGGGAAATGCCTGCCTTGCTTGAGACATTCAAATTCAATGGAAACAACAGTCGCAACAACATGGCATTGAGCAAACTGAATACATCTGTGAGCTGATTGGCTTGCTATTTTGGCCCTTTGGCAAACTTTAGTTGGAAATTTGGATGGAGCACGGCTCTTCAGTCACTAGTGGCCCATAACATACCTGTAAGGCCCCTGAGATAGTCCTTAAAAAGCAGGTTATGCAAAAATCAGGTGTTTTATCAAATGTGTCTGGCCTATACATGTTAGAATAGATGTCCGAAATCTCAGAATATACTGTTCTGTGTGCTTGGGGCAGAGTTCAAGGAACTGCCTAAGAAGCAGGACCTTTCTCATTAATCCCAACTTATACTGAACTCAGAATTGACAGGGCCGGGCAGAGGCTGTCAGTAGCAATGTTTCAGATCAGGAAATATTTTGTCGTTGTTGCCTCTCAATCCTGTGTGTTTCAGGCTGCAAAGGGAACAGTGGTGTGGAGAAGGCAAGGCCATGGCGTGAATGTGGGGAAACATATGTCCCCACCGTACCCATGACAGTGTGTGGGAAGCAGGTATGTGGGAAAATCCAAACGGCAGGCCAGCACAGGAAAGGTGCTTGGGGAACTGTTTCAAGCACTGTCTACTGTCTTTCGTCTGTACAAAGCAACGGCAGCACAGTGTTTTCTGAAACTCACAGCCAGGCTTGGAATTTGGTCCCATTTTCTTCTGGATTTCAGCCTGTCCTCAGTCAAGCTGTCCAAACCATTTCTTGAATAAAGAGAACCATCTGGAGGTTTGACTATTCTCCACAGCAATTTTACTTTGCAAAGAGAAGGAAAAGGGCACCGGGCAAGCTGTGAGTTGGTAAGAACTTTGATTATGTTCTTTGAGGAATAAAAGGTAATTGATGCAATGTAGCTATGAAAACTTGCTGCACTATAACACTGTGATCCAGAACATGATTTTTTCTCCCTGCCTTGGTGGGGCTGGGCAGGGCCATCATGTTATACAACCCCAGAGAATACTCATCCTGTTATAGTCTATGTGAATGGTATCTCCCTTGGTGTTGTGCAGTGTACCACCTGAGCAGCCATACATGACAGCCCAGTATCGTGACCCTAGGTATGTGTGAGATGGCCTATCTGGCCTTTTGCTACAGAGTTGCCTTCCGGATTAAAAAGTCAGAAGACAGGCTGGGTGCAGTAGCTCATGCCTGTAATTCCAGCACTTTGGGAGGCTGAGGCGGGTGGATCACCTGAGGTTGGCAGTTTGAGACCAGCCTGACCAACATGGAGAAACCCCATCTGTACTGCAAATACAAAAAAAAAAATTAGCCAGGCATGGTGGCACATGCCTGTAATCCTAGCTACTCGGGAGGCTGAGGCAGAAGGATCGCTTGAACCACGGAGGTGGAGGTTGCAGTGAACTGAGATTGTGCCACTGCACTCCAGTGTGGACAACATGAGCAAAACTCTGTCTAAAAAAAAAAAAAAAAAAAAAAGAGACAAATCTTACTTAGAAACAAATGAGTGAACCCCTAAAGGTTTTGACTTCCATGGACTCTTGATCTTCAGACCAGTTTTACTGGGCTATGCACAAATGGCTGTATGTATGAATCTTCCCCAGTATGTGAAGTTCCCATGGTATAAATTATTAGTAAAGATAGCTAAGGCAGGGAAAACCAGGCTCACAAAATGGCTACATTTAGCAAGAAAAATGATTTGGGGACAGAAATCTTTTAAATCAATTTTAGTCTTTAAACGACTCCTGTCTCCAGACCTCTCCCTGTGTTTTGACAAACAGCTTTGGTTTCTCATCCACATCAGTTTATTTGACCTCCTTTTTCCATCAACTACCAAAATGAAAACTCTGCTGCAGGAAAGAGAAGCGGAGACAGAGTGCGAGCAATTTTAAACATCCCTTAGCAATGAGGCAGAACATGCTATAGCCATCAAGTTCTAGTTGTTCATTCTATTTATTGAAAAAAGCTTGTAGCCTGATTTCTTTTATGCGAGTACATTTGAGCAAGCAAAGTTTATAGAGATGACTTATCTCATTACATTAGAAGAGTGATTTGCTATCTCAGCATCTATAAGCAATTTTAGCAGACATTTGTGGATGAAGAAAAGCTTTTGTAAATATATGCGAAAGACACAATTTCATCAAGCATTAAATTGGAGGTGCCCTGGAAAAATATTACATTTGTGCATTCAATTAGCTTGATTGTGGCTGAATTTTGTCCACTGAAGGCAGCATTTCTGCAGAAAAACAGAAGCATTCCCTATGTCAGCAGGTTTCCTGAAACAGAAAAGCACACGTTCCCCCTTTGCCAGTCCTCTTTTGCATTTGTGCTGTTCCGATCTCTGTGTCCCTAGTCAGGCTGCTCAGCCATGTTCCTTGCAGGAGAGTGTTAGAGGTGAGGGAACCAGGTAGAAATCCCTGATAGAAATCCAAACTCACCATTATTTAAATAGGAGGGAGTCAAAGGTGGACTTAAATCCTCCCGGTCTCCTTCCAGGGTCTGTAGGACACCCTTTGAACCCTGTTATGGCTGTTAGCCCATATCCTTTCCCCTGGGGTGAGTCTGCAGGACTCATCCTATCTTTTATTTGGAATAGAAGTTTTGTCCTCCTATTACAGGAAAGAGAAAAGTTAGGAAATGAATGGCTGGGGTACAAGAGGGCTTTCTTGCACCCCTTAAAGTCAGTGAAAGAAAGGAGCTAAATATGTAGGGATGATCATGGCCCTCCTCCAACGCACCCCGACCCCCTTGCTGACAGGTAGTTGAACCATCAGCTCTCTACTAATAAGAAACAAGCCAGGAAAAACATACAATGCCAGTGGAACCTGGCCGTGGGGGTGGCTCGTGTTTTTAAATGGTAGGTGAGGACAAATTGGAAGTTTCTCAGCTATAATCCATTACAGCCTGATACGGTTTGGCTCGGTGTCCACACCCACATCTCATCTCCAACTGTAATCCCCACGTGTGGAGGGAGGGAGGCGATTGGATCACAGGGGCGGGTTTCCCCCGTGCTGTTTTCTCGATAGTGAGTGAGTTCTCGTGAGATCTGATGGTTTTAAGACCATGTGGCATTTTCCCCTTCACCTTCTGCCTCTATTGTAAAGTTTCGTGAGGCCTCGTCAGCCATGTAGAACCGTGAGTCAATTAAACCTCTTTTCTTTATAAATTACCTGATCTCGGGTAGTAGCACTGTGGGAATGAACTATGTAGCCCAAGGCAATTATGCTTTGAAGTAAATGTTTAAAGATTAATCCACGAAACAGCAAGGAGTTTGGATTAGGAACGCAAATGTTTGAAACAAGTCTTTGTTACTCTTTCGGTGTCAGATTTCAAACTTTACCATGGAGTCTTGGGCTTTGGAGAACTATCTTGGTCTCAGTGAATCGCTTTTGTCTGAATAGATACGAGCTGCTATATGACTAAAAAGAGTTTTTTGTTTTTTTTTAAAGTATAGAGTTCTGCAGGTAATAGTGGTCCTCAGTCACCCAGGTATTCATTCATTTATTTTATTTGTCCAGTAGACATCCCTCTTATGTGCTAGTGCCTGAAAAAGCACTGGGATATTACAAAAGAGAGAACAAGGCAACTCTGGCCAAGCAGAGTGACAAGGGCTGTGACTGAGAAAACCACAGGCACCTGGGGGTCGAGAGTAGCTGATTACATCCAAGAGAAGCACCTGGGAGGTTTCTAGGAGGGGGCAACCTGTTTTTTTGTTTTTGTTTTTGTTTTTAAAAGACAGTCTCCCTTTGCAACCCAGGCTGGAGTGCCGTGATGTGGACGTGGCTCAATGTGGACATGGCTTACTGTGGCCTTGACCTTCTAGGCTCAAGCAGTTTTCCTGCCTCAGTCCCCTGAGGAGCTGGGATGTAGGAGCATGCCACCACACCTGAATAATTTTTGTATTTTTTTAGAGATGGAGTTTTCCCATGTTGCCCGGACTGGTGTCGGACTCCAGAGTTCAAGGCATCCCCCAGCCGTGGCCTCCCAAAGTGCTGGGGATTACGGGCGTGAGGAGACATTCCATAAAGGCAGATTTTGTTGTTGTTCTTTGGGCATGGTTTTCTTACAAGAGGATTATATAATAATCGCAGAAAGTTGGAAAATACAGAAAACTGTGAAGAAGAAAATGGAAATCACCTGAAACCCCAGTTGGAACAGATTGCTATTAATATAATTGGCAGGATGACCCATTTGAGAATCAGCTCTTGTTTCTTTGACAGCTCATCAGAAAGAACAAGAGGCAGTTTTTCTTTCCCCTTTCCAAAGAGGGGCTAGGCTTCTGGCAGCCAAAGTAATGCCTTCCTCGTCCAGTGGCAGAGTTAAGGTGGCTTTTGATTTTTCAATGCCTAGTTCAATCCAGGATGTACACTGGGATTATCTCAAAGGGGTGGGCTCTGGGTTGAAAGGGAAAAGCAAACAGCCTCTCTCTGGGAGAGCTGGGTTTCCAGAGATGGAGAGAGGAGGTTCCCAGGTGATGGGAAATGGTGTCCAGCCCCCACGTATCACTTGGGAGTGTCTGACCGCTGGGTCAGGGAAGCTGGGTTGGAAAGCTGAGTATTCGCGAGAGATAAAAAACTGACCGCAGCAGTATCGGGTACCCCTGGAAAAGTCTTCATGATTGGGCATGGGACTGGGGAATGAGGTCCTGCTCAGTGTTTTCCAATCTCAGTCTGATTCGATACCATTTCTTGTCCAATTAGCAGAACAGCCCCCATCCACGATGGGAAGCTGGAGGGAATCTTTTATGTGTACCTCATGACTTTGTTTTCTTGTTGACTTTTTATGATCTACAGTATTTTTTCCCAGACTAATCATAGTATTTCAGACACCTCAGGGCCCCATAATCTAGAGCTAACTTTGTGCTTTGAAGAGCCTAAGTTAACAAAATTGTATGTATCAGTAGGGAACACAGGTTCCCATCGGAGTCATAAAATGAGGAAAGGAAAATCAAGTTTGCACCTGGATACTGTATTTTGAGCTGCTGTGAAAACAAATCAGTGAAAATGATTTTGGAGCACAGATGAAGCAAACAGGCAGTAGGATCAAAACGTAACAGCTCTTTAGTGAAATAATTGTCATTTGTGTTTTTATTCTTCCTTGGAATCATCGGGTTGCTGTGTTGCCCAGGACGGGGTCCAGTGGCTATTCAGAGGCGTAATCAGTGCAGTACAGCCTCAAACTCCTGGTCCCAAATGATCCTCCCCACTCAGCCTCCTGAGTCGCTGGGACTACAGGTGTGCACCAGCATGGGGGGCAGCCAGCTGTGTTGTAATATGAGGTTTCCATGTAGTTGACATGTGGCTTCTAATAGTGACAAATACAGAGTAAAGTAAGGTATGTTGGTCTTCTTCCTACCCTCTGTATTGTTTGTTTCTCCTTTGGGTCGAGGACTCCAAATCTCCACATAGAAATTCAGTCCTGGCCCTTCCCTGGTTTCATCCCGGCCTGGGCATGCAATGTTGAAACAGCTGTGCCTCCTGCTGCTCCCACGACTCTGTTGGCCTCCTTACCACTCTGGGAAGGGGTCAGCTGTGCCTGGGGCTCATGCTTTTTCCCCCTCTGATCACCCAGGTGTTGTGGGGGCTGAGGCTGCTATGCCCCGGGAGCTGACATCATCTCCCAGCCACTCCGAAGCTCTGTTCTCAAGTCACACTTCTCCCCATGCCTCAGAACCCCTCCTGCCATTCCCTGTCCTGCTCAGCTCAGTTCCTTCCTGGATAAGTGTCTACACAGTAGGGACAGTAGTTTCTTAAATGGTGGGCCCTGCCCCGATGCTTCAACCATCCCACCACTTGATCCAAGGACCTCTGCTGTCTTTGCATCGTTGCTGGTGACTCTTTGCTCCTACTTAAAACGTTGGCTGCGACCCGTCACCTGCCTCTCCTTACTGTGAATAACCTGCCTGCCACTGATGAAATTGGAGATGATGGCACAAGTTCTTCATTTGGTACAAAGAACGTGCTACGCAGGTCCAGAGACCAGAGAACAACCTTGTCCTCTCTTCCCCCATCCTTCCGTGTCTCTGCCAGAAATTCCGCCCTTGACATTGGTCTTGGCACTAAGACTTGTCTTCAGGAAAAAAAAAAAAGTTAATTGGAGGGGGTGATCCATCAGCCCTTTAGCATACTTGATTTTATATTCATTTATCAATAGGGAGCTGTCTCTTAAAGAAGGGAACTCGAGTTGGGGAGTGTTGAACAGGGTATTTGAGAAAGTGCGGCATAACTGAAGACTGAATATAAGCAAGCACTTACCTGGAAGAGCCAGATAAGGTGGGTCATGAATGCACTTTTGACATATTTTACAATGAAATTCTGGCTTCGATAGTAGAAGTTCTGAGGGGGCCTCCCTGAGAGGTAAATTAAATAAATCAATCATTTCCTACCTCCACCACATAAAGTGGCAGGGTTAAAGGTGCTCAGTGGTTAGCCTGCTGGGAGGAAGGTGTCTGAGACCAGCTGCGGGGCGATGAGTCCCCAGTGAGAGGCCATAGGACAGCCGGGATGATCGTCTTTGGGTTGGGCTCACCTGCAACAAAGGCCTTGAATCCCAGTTCAAGGTTACCCTTGAACCCCAGTGGACGCCTGGGAGTCAGCCTAAGCTGAATCTTTCCCCTAGGGTCTCCCCACTTCGTGTTCCCTCTGGCTTAGCCCCCCTGGGAAGAATAGTATCTATCTTACAGGGCTGTTGTGAGGATTAAATGAGATAGTACATGTAATGTCACTGGTATAGTTCGTAGTATAAAGGAAGCATTTACTGAAATAAATACATTTCATACATTACCAGATAGAGAATCAATGTCATATTGTAGTGTATTGTTACAGATTGGGCCCTTGTGGACCTAGGAGATGCTGCCTGCTATGTGCTGCTTGGCCTTGGGAGAATCCAGCCAGGCGCTGGACAGTGGTTTCAGGGATGCCAGTTGGCTTGCCCTCCTCCTCCGGCCTGTTTCCATTTGGGGATTCAACCTTCTTGGTTCTCTTGCCTTGCTCTCTTGTCTAATAGCCTGGGACGTGCCTCCTTCCGTCTTCCTGTCCGTCAGTGAACCACAAGACCTGACTCTGAGCCCTCAGGGAAGTGTACAGAGTGTTTCGACCGTTGGTGATGTGAGGGGAGGTGTTAATGAGTTTCCTATACAGCAACATTATTTATTTTCTTGGCAGTGAGGCAGGTAATGTTTCCATCAACTTTAGACCATATCAAGTTCATGACTGTACATAGTCTGATGGGTGAGAAATAGTATGATGTCCAGTGCCTCTTGTTCCTGAAAAATTAGTTTGGTTACCTAAGGCCAGTTCCTTGAGGGAGAGGATAAGGGTTCTCTTCCTGAAACCATGTAATAATGACTCTGTAATTAAATAATGGTAGCAAAAACTGTAGGAAACATTGAGCCAACTACATTCAGGGGAGTTTTGGCCCCACGATATTAGAAAATGCTCTGAGGTCAGGAAGCCTGGGCTGTGTGGTTTCTCTTCCATGTGGACATGTTCACCCAATAGGTCCACGAAGTGCTGCTCACACTTGTTTCTGTGGCTAAGTCCCTGCCAGTCACTTCTGGGGACGTCATGGAATAATCTATTTTACATGTATGTAAACTAGCAGTTTTGCTAGTGGGAAATTTTAATTACATGTGTACAGATGTCATGCCTCAATTTTATGCATAAAGTATTTTTAGGACGTGACATGTACAGTGTCGGGTTTTATTCCCCTCCTTTTTGTTCCTCTGCTTACCTCTTTCCCTGGAATCTGGCCTCAAGGCACAGGTGGACACACATACCCTCTTAGCCTAAAAACATGTAAGAAGAAGGCTTGGGGGCTGGGCGTGGTGGCCCACACCTGTAATCCCAGCAATTTGGAAGGCCGTGGTGGGTGGATCACTTGAGGTCAGGAGTTCGAGACCAGCCTGACCAACATGGAGAAACCCCATCTCTTTAAAAAAAAAAAAAAAAAAAGGCTTGGTAGTGGAAGTTAATCTCAGGGAATAGAGTTTGTCATTGAGGTCACTTCATTTTCTGCTCTTCAGAACCTGAATCTGGGGAGAGATGAAACAGAATGCCCGATCCATCTATACCAAGGCACGTAGGGCAGTGTGTGGTGGCTCGTGGCTGTAATCCCAGGATGTTGGGAGGCAGAGGCTGATGGATGACTTGAGGTCAAAAGTTTGAGACCAGCCTGGCCAACATGGTGAAACTCATCTCTACTAAAAATTTAAAAAAATGAGCTGGGCTGGTGGCGGGTGCCTGTAATTCTGACTACTTGCAGGGGCTGAGGCATGAGAATTGCTTGAACCCAGGAGGCAGATATTGCAGCGAGCCGAGATGGTGCCATTGCACTTGAGCCTGGGTGACAGAGCAAGACTCTGGCTCCAAAAAACAAAAAAAGCAAGGGCAAGGATGGAGAGAAGGGAAGAGAAACGTCTTTTCCAAGGGTTGGCCTCAGGGCAAACTTAGAGCCAGGGTATAATGACGCCAATTGTACGGAATGAGCTCAGAAGTCAGTTTGAGCCCATTGAGAAGAAACTCCCAAATGTCACCCACTAGGAGGATTTTCTGTTCATTGAAAGATACTGTCTGGACTTGGAGTAAATCATGGTTTGAATATTTTTTTGGAGCTGATGTTGGAGCCTGATGGGTTAAGAGTAAGAATTTTTTGTTCTCTCATCCATGATGAAGTACTCGCTGTAGGAATTTTGTACATTCTGAGTTTTTCTATTTAAATTGACCTATGTCCAATCCACCAGCTAGCTCATAAGAGCAACGTTCTGAGGTTACGTGTTCTGGGGTGCCAGGTACTGTTAAGTGCTTGACATAGTTTATGGTGTTGATTACCGTTAGACGGGTGTGAGGCCTGAGGCTCAGCGACGATCCTGGAGTCACATGGCTATTAAGAGGCGGGATCCAAACCTACTTCACCATCTCTGCAAGAGTGGATGCAGCAGGATTGTAGTGAAAAGGGAAGAAAATTTACCCGTTAACTTTGTGTGTGCACAAATTGGAATATGACTACCCACTCTTTTTTTTTTAAACAGAGACAGGGACTTGCTCTGTTACGCAGGCTGGAGGGCAGCAACACAATCACAGCTCACTGCAACCCCAAACCCCTGGACTCCAGCGATCCTCCTGCCTCAGCCTCCCTGAGCCTTGACATTACAGGTGTGAACTACCATCACCAGGATCATCTTTTCAACTAAACTTGGAATTTTAGAAAAGTTACAGATGTATAAAATGACTGTGAAGGTAGTAGAGAGTACCTATATTCCCTATATCTAGTTTCCCCTGTTAAAATGGTATATTAAAAATTTGTCACAATGAATACAGCAACATTGATGCATTATTAACTGAAGCCTGTAGCTTATTCAGTGTCCTTGGTATTTCCCCTTACGCTCTCCTCCTGGTCCAGGAATGCATTCAGGACATCACACTACATTTAGTTATCATGTCTCTTTAGGCCCTTTGTGTCTGAGACAGTTTCTCAAGCTTGCCTTGTTTGTAATGACCTTGACTTTTTGAAGATTACTGATCTTTTTTTTTT
>NW_016107389.1:7534602-7535963 GCF_001604975.1 Cebus imitator | reverse complement strand
TTTTTTGAGATGGAGTTTTGCTATTGTCTCCCAGGCTGGAGTGCAGTGGCGCAATCTGGGCTTACTGCGACCTCTGCCTCTTGGGTTCTGGTGATTGTCCTGCGTCAGCTTTCTGAGTAGCTGGGATTACCGGCACATCCCAGCACGCCCGGCTAATTTTTGTATTTTTAGTAGAGTTGGGGTTTCACCATGTTGGTCAGGGTGGTCTGGATCTCCTGGCCTCGTGATCCACCTGGCTTGGCCTCCCAAAGTGCTGGGATTACAGCCCGTGAGCCACTGCCCCTGGCCACTACTGATCTGTTTTGTAGAATTTTTCTTAATTGGGAATTGTCTGACATTGATCTCATGATTAGCTTAGGGTAATACATTTTTTGAAGGAAGACAACAGAGGTAAAATGCCCTTTTCATCCTCTTTTTATCAAGAGTCATCCTACTGACAGGGCCTGTCACTTCTGAAGTTAATGATGGTCAGCTGGCCGAGGCCATGCTCGTCAGGTGTCTCCACTGCAAGGGAATCCTGCCCTCTTCCATGCTGTACCTTTTGGAAAGAGGCCACTGCGCAGCCCACACTTAGGCTACCTCTTTGGGGGTGAAGTAGCTACACAAAGTATTTGGAATTCTGAGCAAGAGACTTGTCTTTTTTTCCTCAGTTATTCTGTCACTACGGACTTGGGATGCTTTGGGTATTTATTTTATACTTTGGATTATAATCCTATACCACTTTTTTTGTTGCTGCTCAGGTTGTTCCAACTTTGGCCATTGGGGGTTCTTTAAGTTGGCTCCTGTGTCTCTTTGACACATCAATTCAGGGGTATATGTGCATGAGAGAGAGAGAGAGAGAGAGAGAGAGAGCGAGCGAGCGTGCGCGTGAGATGCAATGAGAACGTCCTTCCTTCTGTGACACTGCAAGACGTCCAGGCTTATCTTGTATGTTTCTTATCCTAGTCACAGAATCTGCCATTTCTCCAAAAGAAATGGAGAATTGGAGAGTGGTAATAGAAACCAAGTTCTGGGCGCTAGGTATGCTTGTTGCTACTGGCATGCCAATCATTGCTTTCAGGTCCTCTCCCCTAAAGGAACAAGGAAATACATGTATGTGTACTAATCTGTGAATATATGCACATCTATAAATGTTTGTATGCCATCCATGTCTACATTAAGCAAAACATGAGCTCATACTGGTAACTCCAACTCTAATCCATCGCTAGATGGATCGTTCTAGCACCTTGTTATTATAAATTCCCACTCCAATAGTAATAAACCTGGTTCTTTTTTTTTTTTTTTTGAGACGGAGTTTCGCTCTTGTTACCCAGGCTGGAGTGCAATGGCGCGATCTCGGCTCACCGCAACCTCCGCCTCCT